>NC_090450.1:517412170-517715200 GCF_031143425.1 Pleurodeles waltl | reverse complement strand
CTGAAGATGTAGTACATGCAGGTGTGAGTGGAGACGTGACAGAGAGGGAGGAGGGAGACGTGGAGGAGGGGGACACAGTGGAGGCAGTGGCTGTTGGTATGTCTGCATGGGTATGATGTTTGTGTGAGTGCCTGTGGGATGTGTGGGGCTTATGTTTGCCAGAGCTACCCTTGTGTGTTGAGGTGTGTGCATGCTGGTCTGATGGTGTGCTTGGGATAGGCTGAGGTACAGGGGTTTGGGTCTGGATGGAGGAAGTTGGAGGGGGGAGGCTGGACACAGGAACAATGGCTGCCATCAGTGCTGAGGCCAGAGTCTGAAAAGCTCGCTGTTGGGCTGCCTGACCAGAATGAAGGCCCTCCAGGTATGCATTTGTCTGTTGCAACTGCCTCTCTACATCCTGGATGGCATTCAGAATGGTAGACTGCCCAAAAATGAGGGATCTGAGGAGGTCAACGGCCCCCTCACTGAGGGCAGTAGGGCTGACAGGGGCAGGGGTAGGGGCTGAGGTGGCTGGGGTGAAGGAGATGCCCACCCTCCTGGATGAGCGGCCACGGGGCACACGCTGAGGGGCTGCTGGGAGGGTGGTGCTGGTAGGGGGAGTGGCGGCTGTACCTGTTGATGCGGTGGGCACAGAGGGGCCCGCCACCGCAAGGGAGCTCCCATCAGAGGAGGAGTCGGTGTCACTGGTCTCAGCTCCTGTCCCCGCCATGGAGCTCCCCTCGCCCTCCGTCCCACTGGTGAATTTGGAGTCCGTAGTCTCGCCCTCCAGGGCCATGTGGGATGCAGCTCCCTCCTGCTCCAGTGGCACTGCTCCTCCGCGTGATGATGCTAATGCACACAAGAACAGGGAGACCACAAAAAGGGGGGGAAAGAAAGTAGAAAGACATGTTCAGTGCATGCAATACCACGACCGTTGGCGGACACTACAGACACAGCAGCCGTCTGCACTACGCCATGCACTTAGAGTTCCCTATTTAGTCACAGGGCCATGGGGTACAAGGCCTATGCCCGATTGCTGCACAAATGGAAGCCACAGGAGCCTGACTAGGAGTAGATGGCTCTTAACACTGGTGGGGTGGAGTGCCACATAGCCTGCCTCACAAAGGGACCTTGCCTGCAAAACTCGCCCTGGCCTAGGGGAACCCACTGCGCACCTCCCCCACCCAGACACCTCCCATGCGCGCTGAATCAGATGAATGTGACTGGACTCACCCCCTTGTGGCTGCTGTGATACCTTCAAGCGCCCATCCAACTCCGGATATGCCACCGCCAGGATCTGTAACATCAGGGGGGTCATGGTGCCACGGGCACCCCTCCCACGTTGGGAGGCCATCCCCAACTGGGCCTCCGCCGTCTTCTTGCTCCAGCGGCGAATGTCCTCCCATCTTTTATAGCATTGGGTGCTCCGTCTGTGGTGGACCTCCAGGGTCCGGACTTCCTTGGCGATGGCATGCCAAATATCCTTCTTCTGGTGGGTGCTGACCTACAGGAATAGTACAGGGGAAAAGGAGAAACTATAACCATCCGGACCGTCACAGTCATTAGCCCACGTTCCCACCCTTGCCCTGACGCACATCCACTCAGCGTTATCTCATGCACGCCTCATTCCCCCCATCTCCCATCCACACCACTCTAAACAGGCATTTCCCATACAGCATGCTCACAGTGTACTCACCTGTTTGTCTGTAGGACCGTAGAGTAGCGTGTACTGGGGGAGGACCCCATCCACTAGTTTGTCAAACTCCTCCGATGTGAAGGCAGGGGCCCTTTCCCCAGACACTTGAGCCATTGTCGTTCCAGACTGAGGTCACAGCAGCACTTGCCGTGTAGGTCCTCTCCTGTCGAAGATCAGGTATCAAGTAAGTGAACAGACAGAAAATGGCGGTCACGTCCATGGCGGTGTGTACCGTCACTGCCGGCGTACATCGTCATTGGCTCCTGGGACCCATAGGGTCCAATGTTAGCCAATGCAGGATTGCGCCACGGTCTTTGTCCGCCTACCGCAACGGTGTACAACGCCAGCGCAGTTACCTCATATCCCATTGTCCCACATTACAGGTCAGGCAGTCGCCATTTCAGGGGGCCACAGGGCATTAATTTTAAATGCGTCACACATATCTAGGCCTTGCATACACATTAAGACAGGCACATAGCCTGTATGACAAATATGTGCAATAAAGTTGTGTTTTCGTACCTCAGTGTTGGCTGACCCTCTGCTCACTGTTCTCGTCCATAGAGCACGTCTGCTGGGGCAGGTGAGGAGATGGCGGCATCCTCCGGTGTACAGACTGCTGGTGAACCTGTCAACAATGGAAAAGCGACATGTCGGGGGTCTTGGCATTGTTCTCTGTCTTTGTCCTGGATCTCAGGGACCGTTTGCGGGGTGGTTCCCCATCTGCAAGGGGTGGGGTGCTGGTGTCCGGGTCCTGTGGCGGTGCCTCCTGTCCACTAGCACAGGCAGAAGTGGAGGGCAGTTCATTGTCCATGCTAGTGTCACGGGCCCCTTGTTGTGCCACAGTGTCCCTCCTGGTGTTCACGAGGTCCTTCAGCACCCCTACAATGGTGCCCAGGGTGGTATTGATGGATTTGAGTTCCTCTCTGAACCCCAAATACTGTTCCTCCTGCAGCCACTGGGTCTCCTGAAAAATGGCCAGTACAGTTGCCGTCGTCTCCTGAGAATGATGGTAGGCTCCCATGATGTTGGAGAGGGCCTCGTGGAGAGTGGGTTCCCTGGGCCTGCCCTCCCCCTGTCCTACAGCAGCCCTCCCAGTTCCCCTGTGTTCCTGGGCATCTGTGCCCTGAACCATGTGCCCACTACCACTGCCCCCAGGTCTCTCCTGTTCTTGGGGTGGTGGGTTAGCCTGGGTTCCCAGTAGTGGTGGACACACTGCTGCTTGACGTGTCCCGGGGACATAGGTATGGGCCCGCTGGGTGGGTGCTGTGCTGGTGTTTCCTGAAGGGGGAGGCTCTGTGGTGGCCTGTGCCAGTGTGAGGGGAACCGACTGTCCCGAGGTCCCAGATGGGCCGGGCTGGTCATCTAGATCCAGTTGGACAGAGCTGCTACCTCACTGTGGGCCTCTTCTGTGGAGGGAGTGGACATGTCTGGAACCTCCTGTCCGGTGACGTTGGGTAGGGGTATCTGTGTGTGCCATGGAGTGCAATGGTTAGGTGACCCTGTACCCCAGTGCTTCCATTCCTGTGTAGGGCCTTGTGTGATAATTGTTTAGGGGTCTGTGTTGGTATGTGTAGTTGACATGCATTGGTGATGGTTGTCGATGCTTTGTTGTTGCATGCAGGTCTTGGTGTTGGGATGTGTGGTTTGCGCTAGATAGACATATGTGAGGAGTTGGAGTGATGGGGTGAGGGCGAGAGTGGGGGTATATGATAGTATGCTGGTAGGGTGGGGGATGAAGTAGTTAAAGATTTAACTTACCAGAGTCCATTCCTCCAGCTACTCCTGCGAGGCCCTCATGATGCAGTATAGCCAAGGCCTGCTCCTCCCATGTTGTTAGTTGTGGGGGAGGAGGTGGGGGTCTGCAGCCAGTCCTCTGAACCACAATGTGGTGTCTTGAGGCCACAGAATTCACCTTCCCCGTAGGTCGTTCCACCTCTTCCTGATGTCATCCCGTGTTCTTGGGTGCTGTCCCACTGCGTTGACCCTGTCCATGATTCTGATAGCTCCATCTTCCTAGCTATGGTGGTGTGCTGCTCCTGTGATCCGAATAGCTGTGGCTCTACCCGGATGATTTCCTCCACCATGACCCTGAGCTCCTCCTCAGAAAACCTGGGTTGCCTTTACGGCGCCATGGGGTGGTGTGGGTGATGTGTGAGGTGGTGTTTTTGTGATGTGTGGGGTGATGTTTAGGGGTGTGTAGTGTTTTGTGCGTGGATGTGTATGTGTGATGGCATTGTGTGCCTCTGTATGCTGGTGTTGTCTTTGCTTTGCTGTCTCTCTGGCCTTCTTCGGATTTTTGGGTAGTAAGGGTTTGTGGGTAATGTGGGTGTGTGTTTTATATTGTATTGGGTGTGTGGGTGTGGTGTGTGTATGTGTATCAGGTGTGTGTATTTCGAATTGTCCAATGTGGTAGTGTTTTGTATATGTTTGTGTATTTTGAGCGTGGCGGTGTGTACCGCCAATGGAATACCGTGGTTAAAAGACCGCCGCGTGGACTCATGGGTTGTGATAGTGTGGGCGTATTTCTGTTGGCGTGACGGTGGAGGTTTTGTTATCGCCAGTTTATCACTGACCTTTGGTGTGGCAGACTTGTGTGGGTGTCTCGATTTTTGGCGGTTTCTGAGCAGTGGGTCGTAATAGGTGTAGAAGAACTCCGCGGCCGCTGTGGTGTGTTGGCGGTCTTCTGCATGGCGGTAAGCGGCTTTTACCACCAATGTTGTAATGAGGGCCTAAATTGGCAAATTACACTCTATTTGGTCCACTTCTGGGGACTTTTATGTTGTATTGCTTAAATGTTCCCAGTGATGATTGTTGTTTCTTGCAACTATTGTCGTGCTTCTTTTACTCCCAAGGTTTTTCTCTCACACTCCCCTGTATTGTGGTTAATGGATTTGGAAGAATGTAGCTGTAGTTGTAGAGCGTGAACCAAGCGGCAGTGCTGCAAAGCAACAAACTCTGAACATTGCTGAAACCCTGGATTAATATTCAAGATCACATGCAGTCAAACAAGATGTTCAAAGATATGAATGCTGATGAGCAAAGATGTTGTTTTCTCGAAAGAGGTGAGTCGTCATATAATTTTTGGAATTACAGGCAAGCTGGGACAGACCTGATGCAGTGAAGGGAATTGTTACATATCTTGGAAGCATGTTGAAGTCATTTCTTTAATACTTCCTTTTTTAAATTCTGTTTTGAGTCTGGTAACTCCTTTCTTCTAATGCGACTCTGTCCCCCTGAAGCAGTTGTCTTCTAAGCCAGACAAGTGGAGAGGTATTTTCTGGTAACCTTTTATGTTACACAGCTGGGCTTGAGTTAAAGAGAGAGCTAGATTGGTTCATTCATTGTTGGGTTTACAGGGTTGAACTTCTTCAGGCTATCGATGAGAACTGCTATGGCATGTTTGGCACCTTTTCAATGGGGTGCAGCAGTGTTGTGTCAGGGAGCCAGTATAGTAGGGTATTGTGTCTGCCTATGTAGGAGAGATTTGGGCTTGGACCGTTGTTTTGAAGTCAGCCCTATGGAGATAAGATTTCACTTTCTTTCCTCAGATAAGAGATCTAGCACACTTATGTCTTATTTTTCCTGGGAAGGTTTTATTTCATGGAAAGACCTCTGTCAAGCACATATCTAAGTGAGTTAGGATTAGGTGTAAACTGGGGAAAAAGCTGTCCATGTTCATTTTGGAGACTCAGGTGGTCATTACGAGTGTGGTGGTCAAATGACAGGTCGGCGGGAAAGACTGCCATATTTTGAGCATATTATGAGCATGGTGGTGTTCCCAACAGAACACAGCCAATACACCGCCAGAACCATCAATGCGGACGGACTGCTGTAGCGGATGACAGGCATTTTCAGGCCGGCGGAGACCATGCTGCTGCCAACCATATTACGAGCTTGCACACAGCCAGGATTTCCGGGGCAGAAACGAACACCATAAAAGAAGCAATCACCTTCAGGATCACAGACTCATCTACAGCCGCCATAGAACTCGAACTTGAAGTCTTCCCACTGATCCCGCTGAACATACCACTCTAGAACCAGCAACAGAAATGAAGACAACAACTTTAAGAACACCCACCTAGCACACACTGGAGGGAAGGCGATCAGTACACACACATACACAACACACAACCTCGGCACGGCTTACCATGGCTACAAACACACACACAAACATACACCCCGTGCCAACACACAAACATATCTACATACACACTCCCATACACAAACAACACACACCACTGTCAAACACATCTGTACACAACAACCCCTGAGTCACACAATGACAACACAATCGTAACCACACAAACACATTGTCAGAGAGGCATACCCCACACCTCTACAGGAAAACACATACTGGCAGTAACACGTAACAACAGCACACAGCCAATAAAAACTATAACACCGCCAAGCAATATCTCAGAGCACACCCCACGCCCACCCAACACAGAAAGTACATCACATATGCATCACAACACACACAGCACTAGCACACAATGCCACACAGCACCAACACAATACATTACAACAAGTTCATAGCACAACTCACCCACACAACTCATGCTGCTACACAAACACATCACATACATAGAAGACACACACCAGATTGACATAGCAAATACATACATTTGGAAGGAAAGCCAGGACAAGTTTGTAAGCATCAACACCAATGGTTAAGTGGTGCAGATATAGTAAAACATATAAAATCATGGCATAAAAACTATTCAAAATGTGCCTACTGGCCGTTCCAATTGTTCTAAGTGCCCCTGGCACAATGGCCAATGTCTCTGGGCTCAACTTGATTCCTAATTGCAAAGTGGCCTGCACATAGCAGGGGCATCAACGGGGCAGGCAGGCATCTCAGTGGTGATGGGGGGCAAGGTGGAGGCTTGGGTTTTAGAGGGGGATCCTTCGGTTTAGGTTTCGAGGGGGGTTGCCCTTAGACTTCGACTTAGGGGAAGGGTCCCTGGTTTTGGGTTTGCGATGGGTCTTCCTCGCTTTTGTGGGGGTTGAAGGCTTTGGTGTGGTAGGGGCAAGGGCAGTACCGGGGGGACAAGGGAGTACAGGGAGGTGGAAGGACTGGGTTTGGAAAGGGTAGCAGGGTACTTGGGGGAAATTGGGTCAGAGGGAGGGAATAGGGCAAACTCATCCAGGAATCTTTTTTAGGAATACAAGAGCCATCATGGGAAAATTGTTTGGGAGTGGAGGGAGAGGAAGTGCTTGAGAGGTGTGTATGTGCCTTGGGGGCTAGTGCGTGGGTGGATGCCTTATTTGAGCTGGGTGTCTGTTGGTTGGGTGTGTGCGGGCGTTTGCGTGTACTGGGAGGACGAGGGGAGATGCAGGGAGATGTGTGCTACGTTTATTGTGGTCGGTGGCTTGTGAACTGACAACATCAACTTGTGGCTATTCCTCTCTCCCATTCCTAGATTCTGTGCAATGGTGAAAATGAGTCATGCACCTGTGTACCCAACCCTTGTCGATCTTGTTATCTTGGAAAAAAGACACATCATACAGACCTGTCATCTGAACCGTCAGACCATAATTGAACTGTGTATCCAGTTGGAACCAGATCTCTTCTCTGCCATATGTAATCCCTATGCCATACCTCCAACAGTACAGGTGTTGTCTGTGCTACAGTTCCTTGCCTCAGGGGGGTTCCAAATCACAGTAGGCTTGGCAGCTGGGATGTCACAGCCGATGTTCAGTCATGTGTTGAAGGATGTACTGTCTGTTTTACTCAAACATCTGGAAAGCTGCATCAGGTTCCCCCAACATGCAGATTTGCCCACTATTAAAGATGACTTCAATGTTATTACACATATACCTCATGTGATAGGGGCCATAGATGGCACCCACATTGCTTTGGTTCCTCCCAGGGCCAATGAACAAGTGTACAGGAACAGGAAAATCTTTTACTCCATCAATGTCCAGGTGGTGTGTCTCGCTGACCAGTATATATCCCAAGTGATGGCTAAGTTTCCTGGTTCTGTGCTTGACTCCTACATTCAGAGGAACAGCAATGCCCCCACATGATGACACAACTACAGCAAGAGACGGCCTGGCTCATTGGTATGTATCCAATTGTATGTGTGCATCTGTTATCTCACCTCTCTTCACATTCTGCCCTCTCTCTCTACTAGTATGGTGATGTGTCCAATCTTTGTGCACACAGGTGACTCTGGCTATCCTATCCTGCAGTGGCTGCTGACACCAGTAAGATACCCCAGCACAGATGGGGAAGCCCATTTCAGTGAGTTCCACAGCAGGATGATGTGTGTCATCAAGAGGACCTATGAGCTACTGAAGGCCAGATTCTGGTGTCTACACATCTCAGGAGGTGCCCTGCTCTCCAGACCACTAAAAGTTTGCCAGATTGTTGTTGCCTGTTGCACGCAACACAATATTGCCCTGAGATGTCACATCCCATTACTGGATGTTGAGGAGGGGGCAGCTGGACCAGTGGCTGATGATGGTGACATAGATAGTGAATGGGAGGCAGATGATTTGGATGCAGCTGATACTAGAACAGAGTTGATCCAACAATACTTCCTATGACATACAGGTATGCGTTTATTTTGTTGCATGTGAACTGTACTGCTGTTTGCCTTGTGACATTGCTCCTCTTGATGTGTGCCATCAGTGGAGGTGTCAAGTGCAGCTATCTCACTGTGTGGGCTTGGGGGACAACAAATTGGCCATCAGAAGAGGTGTTACTGGTCTGATGTCAGAGCTATTTTTACTATGCTGTAGTCTAGCATTACATCTGCAAAGACTATACTGCTGTGTCAACTACAATTGGACTGCCACAAATTTTGTTGTTATCAGTATTGCTACCTATCCTCACTGTACACAATGGACATTTATGGAACATAACTTTTACTGACAGTGGTACTTGTCTTTAGTGGAGTAACATCAGCTGTGAGGGATGTACAATTGGGAATGCATTTCTGGAACATGTGGGTCTGCCATGGTAAGATGTGTCAACATTCTACACGCCTATTCGCACTAGGGTGCTCGACAATGTACTGCATGTGTGTTGAGTCTGCAATATTGACTCCTATCGTGATGGTTGTCCCTGTCTTTGTCTATTTGCAGGTCTGTTGCGTAGTGCTACTCTGGTTCCTGGCTAGACTGGTGGCTCCCTTGAAACAAGATTTCAGGATATGCCTGTTCTACTGTTATACTCCCTGCACATTGCACTCCCTTTTGTCCATCTTCCATACTTTTAATGGTCAATGTGGTTCCTGTAATACCATTTTGTACAAGAGTAAATCTTACTTGTTACAATAAAGACAGGTAAGCAGTAGCTGTGCTCTTTGCTGTTTATTGGGATCCACAAGTGCAGTGGGTGGTGAGTGGGGTCATGGTGGATGACATCTTCAGAGTAGTGGGGCCAGCTGTGAATAGTCCAGGTCCATTATCCAAGGGGCCATGGGAAAATGGAGACGTTGCAGTAGACAGTCAACAGGGTGTCTTGGTGGCACAGAAGGGAGAATGTTCAGAAGATAGTCACTTCCTGGCAGTGGCTTTGGTCTTGGCATCAGATCCTGCAGGGTGTCTGGGTGGACTACTTCGTTTGTGTGGGGGTTCCTCAGCTGCAGAGGGAGGGGTGACAGGACCTCCATTCCACTTGCTGCAGCAGAAGTGGATGGCTCAGTTGGTATGTGGCTAGTGGAGGGGGGCTGCTAGTGGGTGGAGGATGCACTCAGGATGGTAGTAAGTTCCTTGAACACCCCTGTAATGGAGGCCATGGTGGCATTGTGAGCCTGTCACTGCTGCATGGCCTCCTAGTGGTATTCCCTCTGCAGCCTCTGGTTATCCTGCAAGGCTAAGGGGATCTGACCCATCTGGTCCTGGGATTGGTGGTATTCTCCCAGGACTTTGAAGATGGCCTCCTGACCAGTCGTTTCCCTTGAGGGACCCCGTCCCTTGGCCTAAAGGTGCCCTCCAACTGCCCCTGGCCCCCTGTGCCCACTTCCAATTACACCAGGACCTTCATCTTCTTGGGTGTGAGGGGTTGACTCTGGTCCCTGTACCATGGGGCACACTGCTGGTTGACCAGTCCTTGGAACACAGGCTTGAGGATGAGGGGTTGGCTGTGCTGTTGTTGCCACTTGGGTGAGGGACTCAGATGTGGTCATGGTGGGGCTGGTGGTGGCGGACTGACCAGTTTTCCCAGATGGGCCAGGCAAGTCGTCATAGTTCAGACATCCACTGGGGCCCTTATCCTGGGGAGGTCTGGCTGTCTCTGGCATCCTCTGCAGGGTGGCAGTGGAAGGGGTGCCTGTGGAAGGAGATGGAGAGAGTTACATTGTGGAGGTGTACTTGTTTGATTCATAGTCTAATGCATACAGTGGCTTGACTTGCTTCCCAGTGATGGCAATGACAGATGCAGCACTGCAGACATTGTATGTGGGACGTGAATTGTGACATTGGTTCCAAGTTCCATTGAGGTTTAGGGATAATGGATAGCATTGCTGTCACTGCCATGTAGTAGTACGCAGTTCAAATATCCAGTAGGTGTAGCTGGTGCAATGGTTTCATTGTGAAGTGGGTACTGCAGCTTTTTATGTGTTGGGAGAAATGCATTGTGAGGGTTGTAGTGCCTGCCATTGTGAGTGCTGTCCATGAACAAGGGAGGGACTGTGTGGAGATAGTGGCAGTGGGGAGGTGTGGCAGCAGGGGAGGGGCATTAGGTGATTAGGGGGCAGAAGTGTGTGTGTGTGAATTGGGGAGTGATACAGTGGTGGTGACGCATGCTGAACAGAAGTCATTGGTGCCCTCGGGGTTTTGGTGACTTACCAGAGTCCGGTCCTCTAGTTATTCCAGTCAGGTCCTCTGGATGCATGAGGTCCAAGATCTTCTCCTCCCATGATGTGAACTCTGGGGGAGGAGGTGAGGGTCCACCGCCAGTCTTGTTGATGGCAATCTGGTGTTGTGAAGCCATGGAACACACCTTCCCCCTAAGGTCATTCCACATCTTCCTTATGTCCACTCTTGTGCATGGATGGGTGTCCACTGAGCTAACCCTGTCAACTATCTTCCACCATAAATCCATTTTCCTGGCTATGTATGTTTGCTGGACTTGTGCTCCCAACAGTTTTGGCTCTACCCTGATAGTTTTATCTACTATGACCCTCAACTCTTTGTCTGTGAATCATGGGTGCTTTTGAGGGGATAAGGTGGTTATGATGTTGTTTCGGGGAGTCTGTATTGTGTGCAAGGGTGGGGTGTTTGGGGCTTGATGGGGTGTAGGGGTGCTTAGTTTGGTATGCTGGTGTCTTGTGGTGTTTGTGTGCAGTTGTGATGTGTGTATGGTGTTGAAGGTGCAGTTGTGTGGTTTGTGTTGAATGTGTAGTGTATATGTGCCTATGGTTTATACGTGGAAGGTCATGGGTTTGTGGCTCCTCGCTGCCTGTCTGTGGTTGTAGTTGCAAAGGACTGTGAGTTGTGTGGGGAGTGTTTTATAGCGATGGGTGTGGGTGTCTGTAGTGTGGGTATGTGTGTCAAGTGTGAGTTATTCATACTGTCCACTGTGGTGTTGGGTTCTGGTGGAGGTGACCATTTGAGCACGGCAGTTCGCACTGCCAATGTTTTTTTGCTGTGCAATAACTGCTGTGATGATTTGCAGGGTGTAATTTGGAGGGCAGGATGTTGTTGGAGTGGCAGGGCTGGTAGTGGGACTGCCTCTCTCCCACCCTCAGTCAGCCTGGTCATCTTGGATCTGTGACTGTTTTTGGGCGGTCTTGGGGGATACCACCAACACTGGTGATCTTTTGGTGACCACTTTTGTTTGTCCAAAAGACCACCAAACTCGTAATGAGGGCCTCAGGCTTGATATTTGCATTGTTTGCTAGTGAAATTCTGCTTTGGTCACACATAGTTTGTTTTCACCAGGAATTGGATGGTCAGTCTTGATTGAGAATGAGGAACCCTTTGTGTCACTGGATGCCATGAGCATTGACAGTTTTTATGTTGAGTTGGTGTCATCTATTTATTGGTATATCTTGATGCTGTCATTGGTGAGAATAGGTCTGATGGGTTACAAATCTGGAGTAATGCAAGGCAATTCAAGTAGCTTCCTCATGTTACTCTGAACTAGGAGGTGTTCCATGGGTGGAGACTGGGCGTTCCGATGCATCCACCCATGCTTTTTGCCACATTCCCAGATCTAGTAAAAGTAGTATACCTGGGAATGCATACCAATTGTATGTCTTCTTGATACTGGTGCAACAAAAAGAAATATCTTTTAAAAGCCTCTAAGGATTGTTTTGTGTCTTTCCTACAAAAATAATCCTGCCTGCCATGCAGGGACCCTTTCAGCATGGCACAAATTTGGCGCTAGGCAGCACACAGTGTGCAAGCATAGTGAGAATACAGGAATGCGACATGTCTTAATAAATATGGTGCATTGCTGTCCTTTCTATTTGACACAGTGGAGCTCAGCAAGTTGCCTTGCTGTGCTGCTTCAAGTATTGCTAAATCTGGCACTTGTTTTCTAGAGTACCAGCAGGTCACAGCTGGAGACCCGGGGTGGGGGAAACATTTTCACCATCATTATTTATTTTATGTACTACGAGACCTGCTCATTTTCCTGTGCCCAATTTTTTACCATCCTCTACGTATGAATACTATCACTTACTGAGCATTTCGGGGGCACTTGGTGTCAATGGATTTTGGTTAACACTCTATATTGTCATCTGAACATATTTCAGGTTTTTCAGACCATAAACTCACATGTAGAATAATCACATGTCTAACTTTTATGGCAATACTAAGAAAATAGCAACATCGTAAAATACATTTGGGAACGTTTAGGGATTCATAAAAAATGGAGAACTGGCAAGAATGAATCTTGGGCTGAAATAGAAGAAATAATTTAACTCCGTGTCTATTGTACAGCGTTGTGTGCTGTCTATTTACAAGGGGGTGAAAGGCAAGAAAAAGCAGAGGTGCGCCAGACTCTGGCAAAAAGAAGGATTATGCAAATAATATTACTTTGTTTTAAGCAGAAAAATGTTTATTACTTTGTTGAAAAGGTAACAGACTTAGGCCCTGAATTACAACCCTGGCGGTCAAAGACCACCATGGCTGTTTTGGGGGTTGCACCGCCAACAGGCTGGCGGTGCAAACCCGCATATTACGACCACGGCGGAAGTGCTGCGGTCGCATATCCGGGACGGTTTGACGGTTGCTGCCCCCTAAAGTTGTAATGAGGGTCTTAGTTGCAATATTTAAATAAGTCAAGACTTATTTAAACATTGCCAATTTAATAGAATAGATCTGAAAGATTGTGAGGGGGGCCCGATGATTTATTTTTTTCCTGGGGGGAGGGGAGGACAAAGCATTAACAAGTTTGAATACCACTGATTTATAGGGTCGAGCATGCGCATGCATGCACTAGTGCATGCGTCTAGCTTGTGAGACGCTGTTGTGTTCAGTACAGGGCTTGGAGCCCACTTGTCGCTCACCATTTGTTGATTTGCGTGGCACTCTTCTTTACAGCTTTGTTTTAAATGTGTTCATCCACAAGCAATGGCCGGCCTTCTGGGATGCATGGAATCCAAAAGCGTGACATAAATGCACGTGCTTATTTTGTTTTAGGTGCCTAACTCTAGCCATCTGTCCAAATGTTTTCATTACCCTGATTATTTATTCAAATCAATTGTGTATCGATAGAGATACCATAAGGGCCTGTTTCTTCAGATCTTCTGCCCATCCTTTAACCAAACTGTAAAATGGGCACGCTCCCCAATATGCAAAATATTTTATTTATATTTCAATAATGTTTTAACTATCCAAGTGAGACTGTGATATCACATTTTTTTGATAGATCCATTTATATGTAGTTGTCTGAATGGAAGTGACAATTATTCATATAGGAAATTAGGTAAATCGTATGTAAAAAAAAGATATGATTTGCGCAATGAAACTTTCAGCTGCCTTTTGCAACTATATAATAAAAATAGCAGTTTGTGTTTTCTTAAGTAAACATTCCACTAGAGAAGTATAAAAAAACTCCAATAATTTTATACAAATATTACATTTTTGGTTCTTAGCTTTGTAAATATAATCAAAAAACTTGATTTAGCAAAGGGTTTGGAGGAGCACTTTTTTATTTTCTACAGCCCACTTTTACTGATTTACATCTTGTACTGGGAGCAAAACACATTAACGATAGAGAGCACACAAGCATGAGACAGAGCAACACAAAGTCTGAGGTAGGAGAGAATCACAAGTACAAGACAGTGCAGTGTTGGGCAAGAGAAGCACATGGATGAGAGAGAAAAACAGGGCGGGGGGACAGAAGTACGTGGACGAGAGGGCAGCATGAAAAGGGAGAAGTACAAAGTTGAAGAGTAAAACGTTAAGAAGGAGAGAGCTGGAAACACATGCACTATCATGGAGTGCTGAAGCAAAAATAAAAAATATAGTTACCCAAAAGTAAGCGGTTGAACATCATAAGTAAACCTGCACTCTCATGGAGTGCTTAAGCAAAAATAGAAAAAAATAGTTACCCAAAAGTAAACAGTTGAACATCACAATTGAAACGGCTATGCTCCAGGGGAGGGGAAAACTATTGAATAAAAAAACAAGCAAATAAGAATGGTAATAAAGTCCACTAATAGTGGGCAATGGCAGGCTTTAAGAGCACTTTTAGAACTTAGCCAGCTGACAATAGGTCGTTTTCTACTAGGCTCACCATAAAAATACTGAAAAGGATTTTCCAGGGCGTGACAAACATAGCAGTTACTTATTTGCAAATCTAAGCTATTCTTCGTATTTCACAAATCCAGCTATAAATTGTCAAAGGAATACGACTTCTAGATGGGAAATGGCTGTCTAGTTATGTGGATGAAAGCCTTCCAGCGTAAAAAAAAAACTCAAACATTGCTAATTCGATGCATGCACTCAGGTACTCTCTGTCATATTTCACCTGCAACCCCTAAGATTTTATAGTAAATGTATCACCAATAACTGTCAGGAATCATTGTGAGGTTTCATGTGTACAAAACATGCACTATTCATGTCAATCATATTGCATTCTATTCTGACTATAAAGCTCTTTGTATCAGTCTCTTTCAGCCAATGGCTTATTTTACTCATGAGCCATCAGCTGTTAACCCAGAGACATTGTAACTAACAGCCTGGACCAGCCCAAGGAGTGTTTTAGTCTCTCCAATGAAATACTTAACGTGCAAATATATCAGGGACCAACTTGGAAGTTATGGGGAGCAAGGGGTGACAAATTAATCTGAAAAATGAATGCAGAAGTAAAAAAAGGAGTGTCTTATTCTCTGTAACAACTATTTTTCACATGTGGATCTCTGTGCAATTACTGGGATAAGTTTGGTGTTTGTACGTGTTGCGTACACCCAATAGCACCTCAGACAAACATAAAATCTATTGGCGTTTCTAATGCTTGTCTTTTGTGCATACAAAAAAAAATGAGTTGCTTCATTTGTAGCTTGGAGATCCAAAAATAATTTCAGACAAGCATTTCCGTTTCCAAAAAAATCCATTTATTGATGCCTGCTGCATGGCTAGACAGAGATCAAAATCTGAAACCAAAGTTGGTGAGTGTTAGACCTGGCATCTTTGGTGTGGTCTCCCCTGTCTTTTTTGCCTCTGCTTCCCATGTTTTAACTGCGTGCTGAACTCAGTTTTTTCTGTTTTTCGTACCCTGGGCACTTTACCACTGCTGACCAGTACTAGCTTTTCCAAGATTGGCACATTTGATTTACTAGTATGCCCCTACTAAAGTGCACTAGATGTGCCCAGGGTCTGTAAATCAAATGCCACTAGTGGGCCTACAGCACTGGTTTTGCCACCCACATAAGTCCTGTAAACATGGCTCAGACCTGCCACTGCAGTGTCTGTGTGTGCAGTTTTTAACTGCCAATCCGACCTGGCAAGTGTACCACTTGCCAGGCCCCAACCTTCCCTTTTTACACATCTAAGGCACCCCTAAGGTAGGCCCTAGCCAATCCCATTGGCAGGGAGCAGTGTATGTTAAAGGTGGGACATGTACTGATGTGTTTTACATGTCCTAACAGTGACATACTGCCAAATTTGTTTTTCACTGTTGCAAGGCCTATCTCTTTTATAGGTTAACATGGAGGTTGCCTTTAAATAACTTTTAAGTGCTGTTTCCCTTGAGAGCATATAGAAATTTGGAGTTTGGTGTCTCTGAACTCACAATTTAAAAATACATCTTTTAGTAAAGTTGTTTTTTAAATTGTCAGTTTGAAAATGCCACTTTTAGATGGTGGGCATTTTCTTGCTTAAACTGTTCTGTGACTCTGCCTGTATGTGGATTATCTGTCTGGGTCAGACTGACAGTTGGGCTGTTTGTGAATCCACTCTAGACAGTGAGACAAAGGAAGCTGGGGTGTAGCTTGCATATGCTGCTGAGCCATCTAAGCTAGAGTGGAGGGAGGAGTGGTCACTTACAGCAGAATGGGCTGTTCCTGCCCTCACACAATGCAGTCTCCAACCTCCTGGTATTTGTCTGGGGCCAGGCCTGGGAAGGGAGGATCCCGTGAAAAACAGAGACTTTACCTTGAAGTTTGCCTACTTCAAAGGCAGAAAGGGGTATAAGTAGTGGACCCAAACCCCCATATTTTTAGATCACTTCTGGAACCAAGCAGCACCTCTGCCAAGGAGAAGAGCTGAGGAGAAGTGCTGCCCCTGCCTGTGACTGTGCTTTGTTGGACTATCCTGAAGTTGCTGCTTCTGCCTGTGAAAGGGGACAAAGACTGGACTTTGTTGTGCATTCCTGTGTGAAGAAGAATGTCCAAAGGGTTGAACTGAGCTTTTCCTCCTCTTTTGGAGTCTCAGGCCATCAAAGAATTCCTCAACCAGCACCTGGACTCTCTGCTGAGACTCTTGCCCTGCAAAATGGTGCCCTGTCCAGTTCCTGGGCCCTTAAATGGTGAAGTTAGCAGAACAAGAGTTTAAATCGATGCACAGAAAGCCGTTGAGAGGAAATTTTCAACTCACCATTTTTAATGCCTCGCAGCTGGAGAAATGACGCAACACCTGCTTGCGGCTGCTAATAATGACGCAAACCCCATACAGCATGGTTTTCTAATACCATGTGACCGGATTTCTCACACATCATCCATGGGCGTCAAAGTCATCGTGAACCTGCACGGATCCAAGGGGCCCTGTCTGGAAATCGACACATTGCTCTCTTGCGAGGGAGAAAAACAACGCTTCGCCTACCTGACCGGAGAAGAAAAGATGCACGGCTTCACTTGTGAGTAAGTAATCAACACATTGCTGACTTTTCCGAAGCACGCTTACCTGTGCGGCTTTATTTTTGATGCAAACCAGGTACTTTGTGTAAAATCAACATTTCCATTGTTTTCTATGGTGTAAGACTTGTTTTGAAAATTCATATTTTGACTTGTGTATGTTGTATTTCTGTTGTTTTGGTATTGTTTGATTTATAGAAATATTACCTTTTTTTCTAAACTGTTGTGGTGTCCATTTTGTAGAGTTTTCACTGTATTACTGTGTTTTTTGTTACAAAAGATGTACACATTGCTTCTGGGTTAAGCCTTTCTGCTTATGCCAAGCTACCAAGGGGGTGAGTGGGGGGTTAACCAGGTGTGTTTCTTCTTTGCTGTGACTAGAGTGACAGTCCTTGCTTGGACAGGAGCTAACCAAAGACCGAATTTCTAACAGTGAGTTTCAGTCATGTCAATATGATAAGCCATACAAATATGTATTTTTCTCATTGTATCAATAATAACTTGCTTAACCAGTTGCCTTCTAGTGCTGTGGAGAAAAGTAGGGGCGGCCATCAAACTCCACTCTGCCAGCAGAGTTCATAGAGTTTTGCCAATCCACTCGCCACGTGGAGCATGAAGTTCAGCAAAAAAACTCCTCCGTCAAAGCAGAGTTAACCTGTGCACTGTAATATGACCCCTGTGTGTTGAGCTGCTGGAGTGAGTTACCAGTCTATTATTTACTGGCAACAGGCTAAGATGGCTTCCGTTATACATACTAGTGCATCCACATTTATTGCTGTCTGTTTTCTGTTTCTATTTTTTTTATTTCCTTTGCCAATCAGATGGGAAAGGTGGCTCGCCTACACTGAGGCTGGGGGCAGAGAAAGTCGTCTGCACCTGGTTGGTGTTCTGGTGTAGTGCTGGCACAGTGGTCTGTAAAAGAGAAAGAGTTGCCCAGGATAGCCTTGTTCTCTGGCAGATGCAGGCATGGATGCAATCAAGCAGTGCTGAGAGGTGGGAAGGGAGTATGCCTCTCTTGGTGATTGAGGCGCTATGAAAAAGGTGGGTGTTTACTTTGAAAAAGCATCTTATCAATCCTCTGACCCCGGGGGTTACATGAGTTGCTTTATTTTGGGCACTCCCTTCTCTTGGGTTGTTAGGATGAATAAGGCATTTTGTTTTTGGGAGATGTGATGAAAATGCCTCTCCTCAAGGCAGTTAGGCCACTTTCTTGGCCCGGTACACCAAAGTTCGTGGCAGGCGTGGATGGGGGCATTTTCAAGCACTCAATGGATAATGTTTCAGCACATCAGTGGGAATCACAGACCTATGAAAAATGATTTGTGCCAATCAAGCACTCTTCACGTACAGTTACAAAATGCACATCTGGGCACGACACCATGCGCACCTATAAAAAGCTAAGGAAGGCTGAATCTGGCAAGACGAAGCACTTGCGTGCGCAGGCAGCGACAAAGAGTTCATTATTTCCCATTAAGTCAATTTTTCCAATTTCTATGAAATTTTTCCCGGCGGTGGCATGATTTCAGGCTCTCTTATAATGTAAGACATCAGACAATCAACTGAGGTAATATAACTGCGCTGCTAAATGCAAAGGAACTGTTAACACGTCCCTTTATGAATAATTTTAATCACATTGGGACTCGTTTTAGGCCAATGAATTTTTTGACCCTGATTGAAGACACCTTAGGACGAGTTCGCTAATCAACATTTCAATCAATACGTCAATAATGTCATCGATATTTATTATAACAATACACTTCACCTTAGTCAATGACATTAATAAGACTCAGAAACCACCATGACCTTGCAGTCATGAATAACCACACCAGTTTAGTATGAATTTTGTGATATGTATTCCCTATTGATTACAATTCTACTAGCAAATTTATTAGTCTCAAAGCCAAAAGACACAATAGCATAGTCACAATATGGCAACTCTGATAATATTTCATCAAAGCAAGAAGCACAAACATTAAAATTTAACACAGCGTCAGCATAGGTTATTCTCAGCAGAGTAACATCATCACGTTATTCAACAAAGCATACATTCAGTCATTTGTCTATTTGCGTCAGTTCAGTGCACCCTCTCAATTAACCTCTAATTAGCATTGGCATGTTGGGCTTCATGCAAAACAATTTAGTAACACCAATTTGGAAAACCTCTGACTATGGTCTCTGTCAAAAGAAGCAGTTGGTACCTAGAAAGAAAAAGCAAACAGACAATCACAATTTCATTGCCATATAGTTACCCTCCAGTTATTGGGTCAGCACTCAGGTTCGGTCTTCTTCTTCAGGACATCAGTTGATTCGCCATCAAGGATTCAGCTCTGGTAAAAGGGGCACTTCCCTCATAAGGAGGTAAAGTGTAAACGGGCAATCTAAGGGCAAGGATGGTTCTAAAAATTAGCAAGTCACTTAGCAAAGTGACAAAGTCTCTGGATCACAGCAAATCGCATCAGCATCTCCCCCTCTCCTAGTCTCCTACTCCCTAGTTCTCTCTAGTCTCCTTTACTTCCTGGTGTCAAGGGTTTTTATCCCCTATTCATTGTTCATTCCCCTAAAATCTGATCGGACAAGGGGTTGCACCCCACTATCTTTAACCAATTAACTTCACATTAGGTCATCGAATTTGTTACCCCATAACAGTTCTCACTTATTTTATTGGTCCTTATGATTGACGTCTTTAGTGGGTGGAATGTCCGGTATGATTTCATAGTCTTGTGGTCCTTTGCACATCTTCGGTCAGTGGCTCCATTGTCTGTACCGGTTTAGGCGACCTTGTACCTACGACTAGTCTACAGTGTTGCATTCAGCAAAAAATGTTTCTATAGGCAAGTCGAATTTCATGAGAACAGATCTACTACAGTTACATTTAGCTTCTAGTTTGGAAAAACAAGAGTTCATGTCCGTCAGCAAGTCAGCACACTGCACGTTGGAAAAAATACATTTAATATGAGAGTCAGGCAGCTAGGCCTCGATTCATGCTAACTAAGGCCTAATGATTTTATTAGCAAAACTCTTACATATGTCTATTATTATTAATGTAAAATCATATCATAATACATCAATTTCAACATTATTAGTCAGTTTCATTATTCCCCGTATATATCGGCGGCCACTCTCCTTGGGCACTGTTCAAGCGCACGTTTTAGCAGAATACATTAATGCAGTTTCTGTGCGGCATTATTATACATTAGTTCATAAACATTTCATGTTAATGTAGATTATATAAGCTACGCTCTCTCAGTCCCTCCTCTGATGACACTTGTCATCACACAAACCTTTCCCTTAACCTTTCACTTTTCTCATAATTCGCATTTCAACATCTTGCCCTTTGTGTGAGCTTTCCCAGATTTCATTAAACATTATCTACCTTTCAATTTCTTCATTTCTTTTGTTTCGTTTTGTCAAATTTCTTTTAATTCTTTCATTAATTTCACATGATCCCCATAATCCCAATAAACAAATCAGAACAATCAATAGACCCCCTAATATTTTTGCGAGAACCCCATTCTAAATATTACTAAACCAATTCCCTACTCTAGTAATTCTTTTCCCAACTTTCTCCCAAACGCCAGGTTCCTTCAGCTCCTTCAAATCTGCACTATCTCTAGTTAGGTTAGTAAGCATACCTCTAATTTTTTTGCTGTTGTCAGGAATGAACGCACAGCAGTGGCGCTTGTTAAGCATTTTACAGACTCTGCCGCTCTTTGCTAAATGAATGTCTAAAGCAAGCCGGTTTTGAAGAGTCATAGCCATCTCCGTAGCAAGTTCAGTATCCATCAGGAGTATAGCCCCTGTGAAATTTGTCAGCATGTTATCCACAATAGTAGACAACTTTCGAATCTTTATGGAGTTTAAGATAACCCCTACTGAAGGAATTATGACTCCAAATATGTCACCAACGACAGCAGCCGCTGTCTCTCTCTTTTGTCTAGCATGTTGTAATTCAGACATTTTAGGTATTTGCTTTAAGTCATCAATCTGGTAAATCTTTGGAAAAACTATTCCCAAATAACATGTCCCATACCATCCCTTAGGGAGACGGTAATAAGCATTAAGTCCACATATATAATAAATCCCAGGGATCGTTGGATCCTGTCCATTTAACATGAATGTCCATTTACTCTGAAACAAAAACACATGCCTTCATTCACTCGTTCCCACAAATAAATTGTCATGCTCTGATTTCGGCCTATATATACAAAGCCTACCTACATGTAATGCGTCTATAGCTAGCTAGCCCTGTGTCTTTATTGCAGTGTAAGCATAATCATTTACATGCGTGCGTTTTTCTAACCCCTTTTCTAGCCTCTCCTTTAATGCCTTCAGTCTATCATCAGTGTGATCTAAGAAGCTCTTCTCTACAGGCGTTGGTAAGCAGGTTAGATTATTGCGGTGCACATAAGCTGTTCCAAATGTCAGTGTCGGCTCAAAGAAACCCCTAACTAACTTTATACTGTGCCCTTTAGCTAATTCATTTAGAAACTCAATCACGGGCACAAAGGAAAACACTACATCTAAATTAGAGTAGAAATATTGCACATGTTCTTGATCATAAAATCTTGTTAATAGCAAGCTACAGCTTATCCCATAGGTTAACGGCAGGCTATGATAGGTAACCCCTTCTTGTACTGACGAAGGAATCTTTGTGCACACATAACAATTCTTTGCATACATTGTTTCAACATACTCATTCAACAAGCGATAGAAGACATTAGTAGAGAGTTCCCCTTTTGGATTAGTTCCCTCATGCAAGTATTTTCCATCCTGCTCAAATTTCTCCCACGGTGTTAGTGTAGCAGTCTCAGGTTTTGAAGCATTGTTAGTCGCTTTCTTATCCATCCAAGGCATTCCCACAATCACACCTATAATTATTATTGCACACACAATACCTAGAATAACACTCAACCAACCACCCATTCTACCCTTTCTACTCTTACTCTTAGTGTAACTCATGATCTATAAAGAATCAGATAGCAGAATAATATAAAGTAAACAATCAACTTGAGGACGATATAAAAGCTTTTTTTTTCTTCTTTCTTGTGCAAAAGTCTCTCTTTCTCTGCGTGTATTTACAGCGTTTCACTCACTCCAGGACCCCTTTGTCAAATCAGGTTTAGCAGCTTGTCATAATCGGTTTTAAAAGTCCATTCAGGTTATCAGTGTCATATCTGGTAATTTATCAGTTTCTTTTCTCAGTTTTTCAGCTTTCAATTTTAATTTCAATATTTTAACACAGTCTCTTTTTAGAGTTGAACTCAGGTGCTGTAGGATTGACCTGGTACCTCTCAATCAAAACAGAACGCTAAGAATTCTTGCTGCCATTCATCTGACATTGCATATGCCCATTCTGGACCTGGATACCTTCTGTTTGCAACTCTTTTTCTTTTCAGTCTGCGTTCACTTTGTAACTTTCCTTCACTAAGATCCTCTTTTCTGGTTGTGTCAATTTCTTCCTCAATTGTGTCTACAGGGATCACTTTCTCTATTGCAGCTTGTGGCTTCAGCCAGTTATCTCCTTTATGCGTTTTCTTCTTGTTTGGCCTTTCAAAACGTTGAACAGCGCCCTCCTCTTGTACTATGGAGTTTTCTCTTGCTGGACCTGCAACCGGCTCAGGAGGAGTCAGTTCACTTTGACCTCCTTCTGCTTCTTCCCCCTTGGCTTCAGGGTCTGTCACGGGCTCAACTTCAAACCCAAATCCGTCTGCTTCTGGGAGGACCTCTCCTTATGCTGGTTCCCCTGTTACCTCAGCTGAGATAGGCTCATTGTCACCCCTCTGGAACTCGCTTTGAGTGACTGAACTGTCCTCAGAGGGCTCTCCTCAGTCTCAGTTCTCCTTTGAATACTCTCCGGCCCTGAGACTTCCTTTTCTGCAGCTGTTGTTTTGGATACTTCAAGTTCCTCGTCAGTTGGACACGTCACCCTCTTTGTGTGACTGGCATGTATCCAATTTGGAACACCTGCACATTTCACAGCAATAGTGGTTGTCAGTATTACTTGATATGGCCCCTTCCAACGCGGCTCCAAGCACAACTTCCTCACGTGTTTCTTGACAACAACCCAGTCACCGGCTTTCAGAGTGTGAGCTGGATCACTGATCTGTGGCAATGTGTTAGCCTCCACCTGATGAGAAAAAGAGCGGACCACATCAGCCAGACCCTTGCAGTAGTCCAACACCATATCATCCGTGATATTCACAAGAGCATTTGCAGGCACTGCGGGCAACCTCATAGCTCGGCCCATCAAAATTTCATGGGGGGATAGTCCCGTTTTCTTGTCAGGTGTGTTTCTCATTGACATCAGTACTAAGGGCAACGCATCTGGCCATTTCAGATTGGTAGCTGCACACATTTTTGCCATTCTCAACTTCAAGGTACCATTCATCTGTTCCACTAGTCCTGATGCTTCAGGGTAATACCTACAATGCAGCTTCTGCTCAATGTTCAATGCGGCACACAAGAGCTTAATCACCTCATTTTCGAAGTGTCTGCCCCTATCTGATTCTAAAGAGATCGGGAATCCAAAACGTGGTATTAACTCTCTAAGCAACAGCTTTGCTACTGTGAGACTGTCATCCCTACGTGCAGGGTATACTTCAATCCAATGACTGAAAACACACACAATCACCAACACATATCTCAGTCCTCCACACATAGGCATCTCAATGAAGTCCATTTGCATCCTGCTAAATGTACCGCCAGCTCTCCCAGCGTGGCTCATATTCACCACCGTCCCTTTTACTGTATTCATCTGTTGACAGATGATGCACCTGTGACAGATAACCTCCGCAGCTTGTCTAAATTTTGGATTAAACCAATCAATCTTGAACAACCTGATCATTGCGTCTCTTCCTATATGGGCTTGGCCATGATAGAACCTCACAAACTGTGACAAAAGACTGTTTGGTAAGACCATTTTCCCCTCCTCTGAGACCCATAAGTCATCAGCTCTTTGTATACAGTGCATTCTCTGCCATGCACGTTTCTCTTCTCTGCCAGCACGTCCCTGCAGTAATTTGAGCTCATCTAATGTGTCAACCACCCTTAATACAAAATTCAAACATGTTTCATTCTCATTTTACCACGGCAATTTCAAGAGGTAACTGAATCGCATGCAACAAATCCTTAATCTTTTCACCATTTTTCACTGGTGAACCAGAGGAGATCATGAAACCCCTCTGTGACCTTAGTTGCCCAAAATCATGTACAATTCCGAATCCATATTTGCTGTCAGTGTAGATAGTGACTTTCAGGTTTTCAGCTGCGTGGCATGCCTTAGTAAGGGCAATAACATTCAGCCACTTGTGCAGAGTGCACTCTTTCAAGCCAGGAAGCTCCTATAATACCGGTGATTGTACACACAGCATACCCAGCTCTCAGTACTCCCACTGAGTCTCTCAAGCATGAACCATCAACAAACATAATGTAATCATTCACTTCTAACTGTGTATCTTTGATGTCAGGTCTTGGTTTGGTGCATAATTCTGTTACCTCAAGACAAACATGTTCCATTTCCTTGGCATCATTAATGTCAGCATTTTCAATAGGAAGTAAAGTTGCCGGGTTCAATACAGTACATCTCTTGAGAGAAACATTCAGAGACCCCAGTATAACGGTCTCATATCTAGTTAACCTAGCACTTGTCATATGCTGTGTTTTGGTTCGGGTTAACAGAATTTCAACTGAATGAGGAACCATTACTGTCAGGGGATGTCCCATCACTATGCCTTCACACTGTTTGAGGCTTTGACCAACTGCTGCAACTGCACGCAAACAACCCGGTAAGGCTGCTGCGACTGGGTCCAGAGTAGCTGAAAAATATGCTACTGGGCGGTTTGCACTCCCATGGACCTGTGTTAAAACAACAAAGAACATGCATCACCTTCATGACAAAACAATAGAAAAGGCTTTGTGTAATCAGGCATACCCAAAGCTGGTGCCCTGCACATACATTCTCTCAACTGCATGAATGCTTTCATCTCTTTTTCGGACAAGATTATGTTACCCGGGTCATCCTGGACTTCCTTGCCTTTCAGTTTTATCAATGGTTTAGAGATAATCGAGAAGTTGGGAATCCACTGACGACAGTAGCCCACCATTCCCAAAAACATTCTGACATCTCTCTTTGTTGTCGGGGGATTCATCTGCAGTATGGCTGTCACTCTCTCTTTGGATATTTTTCTCGACCCTTTCTCAATCAGGTGACCCAAGTACTTCACCTCTCTCTGACAGTATTGTAGCTTCTTTGGGGACACTTTATACCCGTTCTTTCCCAAATGGTTCAGTGAGGCAATCGTGTCATACCTGCAATCATTTTTTGTTCTGGACGCAATTAACAGATCATCAATGTACTGTACTAGAGTCGACCCGAAAGGTAGTCCTAACGACTCTAAGTCCTTCTTCAGTATCTGATTGAAGATGGAAGGTGACTCAGAAAACCCTTGAGGAATTCTGCACCAATTGTGCACCTCATCCAGGAATTCGAAACTGAAGAGAAATTGTCTGTCCTCATGAAGAGGCACCAAAAAGAATGCTTGAGACAGGTCCACAACTGTGAACCACTCTGCATCACATGGAACCTGAAACATGATTACTGCTGGATTTGGCACTATGGGGCAACATTTTACCACAATCTTGTTTATTTTCCTCAGGTCGGGTACAATTTGGACCTTCCCACAAGGCTTTTTCAGACCCATTATTGGTGAATTACATGGGCTGCTCAGCGCTTCTTTCAGAACCCTTTGCTTTACAAAGTCCGCAATTATCTGCGTTACCTGAATGAGGACATCTTGTGTCATATGATACTGCAGTACCTGCGGAAACACTGCATTTGGCTTAACCTGTACTTTGACCGGTTCTACTCCTTTTATGAGTCCCACTTCTTTTCCTGTCAGGTCCCACACTTTCTCTGTTACTGTTCCCTGCAACTCGGTTGGCAAGTCAAATACTGTAAGCATCAGGAATAAAGTTATCAAAGGGTAATGTTCAGTTGCAGTCTCTGTCTCCAACTCTGAAAACTGCCCATCGTCCCCTTCATCATCACTGTTTGTCGGGATTTCAATTCCTTCATTGGAACAGGTAATTGAACACCTCATTTTTCACAATAAGTCTCTTCCCAGTAGGGCTACTGGACTCGAATCACAGACTACAAATTTGTGCAGTCCCTGGAAGTTGACAATTTCAACTTGGACCAGGTCTGTAATCGGATTTGTCAGAAATTGATTTGCTACTCCTACTACTCTTATGGTACGCCCCCAAAGTGGTAATTTTGGAACCTCTGCACTTCTAACTGTAGAGCGTGTAGCTCCTGTATCAACTAGGAATTAAACCTTGTGACCCATTACCTTTCCCTCTACATAGGGACCCTCTGACCTACCTCTAGGGACGCTGCAAGCCTGCACTCCTCACTGTCTGAACAATCATCCCACCATTCATCGTTTATTCCAACCTCACCACGCAATGGGAACTGTTGTACTGTGTTATTTTGACTCATCGTCTGACCTGTGACCTGTTGAGGAAGCATCACCTGTTGCTGTCCCATTGGAGCTAATGGTAATTGCATTTGCTGTCTAGGTACCATTGTACCTGCTGCATTTGTGCTGGTTGAACACGCAGCATTTGCATTTGCTGCATGGGCTGTAACCCCTGCATCTTTACCATGTTATTTTGGAAGTTCTGATTTTGACCCCTCATTTTTTAACCTCTCGCATTTTGTAATGTACCGACATCATTGCTTTGTTGAACAACACCATCCTTCACCACCATTGGGCATTCCCGCTTCCAATGCCCCACGCCCCCGCACGCGTGACATGGTGACAACTTTTTCATCCCCTGCACATCATTTTGAACCGCAATAGTATTCAAGTCTATACCACGGTTCACAAAACCTCGACCTCTGCCTCTCGGCTGTGCCTGAAACATGTCATTCCCTTGCGGTTGCTGCTGTATCACCTGCGGTACACCATTTCCCTGTATCCCTGCTTGCGCTGCCTTAATCTGCATGACCATCACCTTCTCCTTCAACTTTCTCTGCTTCAGCTCAATCTCGTCACTACCGTATTTCGCACACTGCAACACCTCATCAATCGGCTTTGCTTGCCAACAGATCAAATGATTCTTAATCATCTGGCTAATCTCTGGTCTCGGCCCTTCAACAAACCTGAACACAAGATGATTCATGTCTTTCGGCTCAATAGTCTCAGTGCCACTGTAATGTTTGAACGCTTTCAACAATCTCTCATAGTAAGCATGAATAGACTCTTTAGCTTCCTGTGAGGTTCGATCTATTTTCTGCCAATCAGTCACTTTCGGCTACACTTTCTGCTTCAAGAACTGAATCACTTTATGATAATACTTCATTACCTCCTCAGATGGTGCTCCAGTCACCTTATCCCTTGCCGGCTCCTGTGTCGGCCAATCCACACCTCTCTTGCACTCAAGCCATAAGTCAGGTGGTACTATAATTTCAAACAGGGTATTCAAGTCCTCCCAGAGACATTTTGCAAGCTTCACAAATCTATCCGTCTGCTGATACCACTCTATTGGCTTCTCCCTCGACCTGGGGTAATCATTTGTGAATGACAGGATGTCTCCCCTAGACCACGGTACATGGACTAGCACCCCTCCAGCTGTTTCTCCCATTGGTAACATTTTTACTGACCCTGTGTCCGGTGTGGCTTTAGCCTGTTTTGGTTCCGGACTTTCGCCTTTCTCTTTATCTCTTTTCTTTGCCCAACTGTCTTCCCATTTCTCCAAGGCGCCCCAGATCTGCGCACTTTGCAGTATTTCTTTAAGATGCGCTTTCATTCCGGTAGACCTCATGTGATCAAAATCTTTGGAATCGAAGTCTAATCTATAGCTTCTTTTCAAATGTTTATTATTCTTAATGTCTATGTCGTATTTATCTGCCAGGTTTGCCAACCTCTAATGCACCTTTCTCACTTCTTTAGTGATTTTGGGGCACAGATACCACAATTCTGCTTCTTTGTATGACTCTAATCTGTTCACCCCCATGGTCTCTTCCACTGGTTCTGCAGCTTCTATACCCAATCTCACAAAATTCAGGTGTTCATCTCTTTCTGACCTCTCTGCGGTTACTGTAGTTGTTTGTGAAGCGTTGGACCTTTCTAACCACTCATTCAACTGTTGCACGGAGAAGCCTTGCAACAAAATGTTTCCTGACTGCATCAATGGTGACTGCAACGTATTTGCACTCAGTGTCTGCGGGGCTAGCACACTTAGCCCTGCTTGTCTCATTGCCTCTAAAGGAGCCCCAATTGGACTGAGGTCTAGCAAAGACCTGAGTCCTTCTGATCCTTGTCCCCTTGGTGTCATTGGTTGGGGAGTTCCTGTGAACCCTCCTCTTATTACCTCTTGGGTCCTCACTCCCTGATCACGCACGTCAGGCTTACCCTGCGCATACAGCGGTACTGGTGGACCAACAGTAATTGGTAACGATATGGCAGCTGGTGTCTGACCAGGTCCCAAGCCCTGTGGAGCAGTAACTCCCAAAGCTTGATTCACCGTGGCTGGTGCAGGTACTGACTGCGGTCCTGCTGCTGGATTATAACTCATAATCAGCTTTTGCTGCGGCTGGGGCAGCAATTGCGGAGTTCGCTCAAATTGCACTAGCTTTGATCTTGCATATATCAGATCAGGCGGCACCATCAGACTCGTATTTGTCTCTAGTACTGGCTCATCTGGATAAATTCTCTGTATCTGTGGTGGGGGTTGCAACTGTGTCTGTAAGTCTGGTGCAGTGGGTACACTGACACCATTCTATATCAAAACTGTATCGCTTGTCTGCACTGCACTTGTAATTCCCTTACTTTGTGTCGAACCCTCAGGACCCGCTCTAGTGCTCGGAGCATTGTCATTTATAGCATATGGTGGCGGGCAATCATGTAACAACTGATTAAGAAACTCCTCATCATCTGAATCATCTTCATCCACCCAAGAACTCTGAGTCTCTTTTGTCTTGCTAGCGCCCTTGTCTGTCTTACAGGTGGCTTTCTTTAGCTGTGTCTCATTTTTTTGTGTTATTGCCGGAATCAATTTAAGTCTGTCAACTATTCCCCTTCTCCACATCTTGGTCTCATTGTCATATCTAGCCTCAGCTAAAGTTTTCTCTGCCCTTTTTATTCTTCTTTCAAGTTTTTGCTGTCTTTGTCGTTTGGCCATTACATCCCAGACTGCTAATGCCTCATACTGAGCTGGTCTTGGAGGCGGCTTTTGTACACTTAACATCCACCTCAAATTCTCCCAAATTCTTGTATTAAACGTTCCATGCTCCGGAAACGCTAAACATCCCTCCTTCTCTGTTAATTTGTGCCACTGCTTCATCCAAAGACATGGCGCGACTCCCTTTTCCTCCATTACAATATAAGCTGGAGTACCCTCAGGCGGTGTAGGCTCCCCTTCACTCGCCCTAATATATGTATCTCCCTTCCAGGCACTCTTTAAAGCCTTGAAAAACTTCATTTTTGCGTCTTCTATTTTGTTTTGAATCTAATCAAGAAGTGACTTTAATTCCCAGAACACTCTTCACCCACCTTTTTCAACCTATTGCCTCTCACGGACGGCTGACAATCCGTGTTCGACCCCTCTCGGCAACTGACCTATCCCAGCGCGGCACCACTGACGTCACACTCACACACTGCAGCTGACAAAGTCTTGCGGCTTGTCCTCCTTACACTGGATTCACACCAAACGAATGAAAAAATTATTGCAAGCACCTTTAACACCAGAAACCCAAATTTGCCGGTTTACTTCAGGAAGGGTAACACAATCGCTTCAGAACTTTACAGAGATTTCACTTGAAGCCTCGGCCGCTGCTCTCTCCTTCTCCGCTCCCGCATACGCAAGCAGAATTCGACCCGCAAATCCTACTCTCGACTTGTCAATGGTTCGTTCTAGTGCACTTTAGAACTTGCCAAATCTCCATCGAAGGATTTCACTCACACAATTGACTCAAACTCGACTTGTCAACCACGTCCGATTGACCTGACAAACCGCACAAATTACAACATAAACCCAAGTGTCTCCTACACTTGTCAATATACTCTGGAGTCTTAGACCACAACGGGTCCGTACATCACCAACAACAACCATGTGGATAATTTTTAGCACAAAGCGCCACATTCACATGAAGTACGCCGACTTCCCTACTCTCATACTGCGGAGAACGCCCACTCCTACTAAAACAACATTACCTGACCTATTTTCACACAAACTTCCCAAAACACCTGTAATATGCATAGGCTGAGCAAGCGCAAATTCTATACCACACATACTAAAATGCCGAGAACATACCCGACCCTCTTAGGCAGGCTCTGAGATTCCGGGAAAGTCATGGGGAATTTAGAAACGCATCATACCTCCAATTTGCATTATCTCGAAAAACAATTTAAAACAATAGTCCTCTGTCCTAGGGCCCCAAAGGGCCTAATCCGTCGCTCTGCTACCAGAACTGTTAACACGTCCATTTATGACTAATTTTACTCACATTGGGACTCGTTTTAGGCCAATGAATCTTTTGACCCTGATTGAAGACACCTTAGGACGAGATAGCTAATCAACATGTCAATCAATACGTCAATAATGTCATTGATATTTATTATAACAATACACTTCACCTTAGTCAATGACATTAATAAGACTCAGAAACCACCATGACCTTGCAGTCATGAATAACCACACCAGTTTAGTATGAATTTTGTGATATTTATTCCCTGTTGATTATAATTCTACTAGCAAATGTATTAGTCTCAAAGCCAAGAGACACAATAGCATAGTCACAATATGGCAACTCTGATAAGATTTCATCAAAGCAAGAATCACAAACATTAAAATATAACACGGCATCAGCATAGGTTATTCTCAGCAGAGTAACATCATCACGTTATTCAACAAAGCATAGATTCAGTCAATTGTCTATTTGCGTCAGTTTAGTGCACCCTCTCAACTAACCTCTAATTAGCATTGGCATGTTGGGCTTCATGCAAAACAATTTAGTAACACCAATTTGGAAAACCTCTAACTATAGTCTCTGTCAAAAGAAGCAGTTGGTACCTAGAAAGAAAAAGCAAACAGACAATCACAATTTCATTGTCATATAGTTACCCTCCAGTTATTGGGTCAGCACTCAGGTTCGGTCTTCGTCCTCAGGACATCAGTTGATTCGCCATCAAGGATTCAGCTCTGGTAAAAGGGGCACTTCCCTCATAAGGAGGTAAAGTGTAAACGGGCAATCTAAGGGCAAGGATGGTTCTAAAAATTAGCAAGTCACTAAGCAAAGTGACAAAGTCTCTGGATCACAGCAAATCACATCAGCATCTCCTCCTCTCCTAGTCTCCTACTCCCTAGTTCTCTCTAGTCTCCTTTACTTCTGGGTGTCAAGGGTTTTTATCCCCTATTCATTGTACATTCCCCTGAATTCTGATGGGACAAGGGGTTGTACCCCACTATCTTTAACCAATTAACTTCACATTAGGTCATCGAATTTGTTACCCCACAACAGTTCTCACGTATTTTATTTTTTTATTGATCCTTATGATTGACGTCTTTAGTGGGTGGAATGTCCGGTATGATTTCATAGTCTTGTGGTCTTGTGCACATCTTCAGTCAGTGGCTCCATTGTCTATACCGGTTCAGGCGACCTTGTACCTGAAGTCTACAGTGTTGCATTCAGCTGAAAATGTTTCTATAGGCGAGTCGAATTTCATGAGAACGGATCTACTACAGTTACATTCAGCTTCTAGTTTGGAAAAACAAGAGTTCATGTCCTTCAGAAAGTCAGCACACTGCACGTTGGAAAAATACATTTAATATGTGAGTCAGGCAGCTAGGCCTTGACTCATGCTAACTAAGGCCTAATGATTTTATTAGCAAAACTCTTGTCTATCATTATTAATGTAAAATCATATCATAACACATCAATTTCAACATTATTAGTCAGTTTCATTAGTCCCCGTATATATCGGCGGCCACTCCCCGTGGGCACATTTTAAGCGCACGTTTTAGCAGAATACATTAATGCTGTTTCTATGCGGCATTATTATACATTAGTTCATAAACATTTCATGTTAATGTAGATTATATAAACTACGCTCTCTCAGTACCAAGAGTTATCATCCAGCATAAGAAATAAAATGGTTACAAAGGGACTTAGCAAATCTTAAGCGGTGACTAGGAATACTCCGCCTGCCAGCAGAACTCCGCAGAATTCGACTGTTTTTCGGTAACTCCACGGAATTACGCAAAGTGAAACTTTGTGCGCTCCCTCAAGACTTATAGAAAAGAGCATGATAGCATAGCACCAAAAAAAGAGCCAAACACATGAATGTGCACTGAACCAAATCAAGCAAAATTACACTAAATATTAGCACTGGGCAATCATATAAACAGAACTGTCAGAAAGTGACTTAGGGCCAGATGAACTAATACCACATTGCAAAATACTGGTTGCAAGCTGCAAACACCATTTTTGCAACTTGTAGAGATTTTAAAAAAAAAAACTACATGCTAAGAGTTCGGCTTGACCTACCTAATGACTATTAATGTAGTAGGTCACAAATTGCAACTCACTACAATTTGAGGCTTTTACAAGAATGATGGCCTGCTGCGGTCAGCAAACTACCATGTCTGTGATTACTTTTTAATATAGCAAAACTTTTTTTTAAATGCAGCCAGTTTTCTTTAAAGGGTATGGGCTTGCGATTAAAAAGAAAGTTTACATTTTCTTTGGTTTAAAGGTTGCGGTGGTTCCCTAGACCACTGCCTGCCCTTCATTTTTTTACCTTCAAAAAAAGGGAAGGGTTCACAAGAGATCCCTTGCTTTTGCCAAAACATGAGCTCTGGCATCAATGTTTTGCAACCATATTTCATAGAGAAACATGGATACATGAGATCCAGATTTAGTATTTGGAAGGGATACCTACAATATGTCCCTTCCAGATACTTAATCAGTAACCAATCGTAATCCCATTTTAGGAGTCTAAAAAACTTTTCCAACTACTCAGATAGGATTAATCCATCAGAAAAAAGCATTTTAACAGCAGTAAAAGCAGAATTGGAGCATTTGTGACATTTAAAATGGTTTAGTCATCTGTCCCGTAGATACAAATAAAATATTTGGCTTCTCTAAATAGTTACAGTCAGGAACCTCCGGAATGTTATATTAATGCTGGGTTTGAACCCTTCTGCTTTGTCATATACAGAGCTTAATTCATGCTGGGGGTTTCAGAGGGTGGTCACTGCCACTCATTTTCAGGACATTAACAAATTTTTCATCATCAGGCTTTGACACCAGAGTGAGAAGGGTAAAAGAGGGAGGGAGAAGGAGTCAAAGAAATACAGAAAACAGTGCTATAGGAAAGAATGCATGAATGAAAAAGAATCTACATGAGTGAGATAAAGAGACAGGAAGTGTAGGGTGGTGGAAAAAGAGACATGAGGTTAAATCAAAGCTAGGCAGTCATCATACTAGACAACCTAGACATGTGGCAGCAGGCCCCACAGGAAAGAAACTGTGGGTCCTACACATGTGGCAAGCTAGGTTTATTGTCTGATTAATTAAACTCATTACAGTAATAATAAACAGTTAATAAAATGATCTCATAAACAGGTATACAGGTATAATTATTGAAGTTCAAGGATGAGCAAATCATTACTAAAACCTGTGCAAAAGCAGGCTAAAGTGCTTAATAGTGATTGTCTGGCCTGATGCTGCTGCGTTCGCATTGCTGTATACTGCTAAAATTGCACGGCACATTTTCTCAGACATGAATTGGCACTCAAAGTAAAGCAGAAACAGATTTTTCACCGGATATTCAGGAGTAATCAAAATGCTTAACATTATGACTCACTCACTGTCTTCTAATTAAGAATTTGCATAACCTATGAAATAGGTTAGCATAAGTAATGTTAATATCCCATAAAGAAACATTATTAGAAAATGAGCACAACCTGCTCATTACGGGCCATTGTTTATTGTCTGATTAATTAAAATCTTTACAATCATAAAACAAATTAATAAAATGATCAAATAACAACTACCCATATACAATAATTCAAAATCAAGCATGAACAATCAACCTCAAACCTGTGCAAGAGGATGCTAAAGTAGTTAGTAATGATTGTCTGACCTTTAGGCTCTTAGCCACTGGTGTGTGATGCTCAGTTGGAGTTGCACAAATCTATCAGACATAAATTGCCAATCAAAGTGAGCAGATATAAATCATTCACCTGCTATTCAAAAATCAATAAAGTGTGTAACATTATGACTCAACCCTACCTTCTAATTAGGAAATCGCATAACCTATAAAATGGGCTAAAATAGTTAATGTTAATGTTCCCTTAACCAAACATTATTAGGAAATGTGTACCACCTGCTCACCACCAGAGGCTCCAGTCAGAGCTAATAGCAGAAGCATAGGGACTTTATAATTTAGCTCTGGGTGTCCTGAGTTAAACACACTGGTAGGACTTTCTAGCATAACCATGTGCCTTTGTCATTGAGGCTTCTCTTCAGAAGTTATGGCCTGAGTTTAAGATTGGGGAGCACCAAAAGACACAGACAGCTTAACGCCAAAATTTGAAATATTAACAATTTAGCTGCAGTTCACCTGGGTTGAACCACACTACTAGGGTTTTCTTGCATGACTGAATGGTTCTGTCATTGAAGCTTCTCTTCAGGAATTGCTGCCTGAGGTTCCACAACTAAGGGCAAATACAAGGGGTATGAATAAGATCTTCATTCTGTTCTTTGCAGCGCTTGCACAGCGTTGAGCCCGGGTGCTTCCACGATGGTATGTTTGCCAAGGTGAGTATATTGCCCAGATGCAGAGCCATTAAACTATGTTTTATGTGAACTGAGAACACAATTGAAAGGTAGACAGCTGAAGCCAATGTGGTGCAATGCTTTATGACCAACCACATGTGCAAACATGTGCTAAATTTGATTTTATCTTCAATAAAATACATTAGCCATATTGATTCCCTTTTTAAAGGAATTGTATGCTGCACCAGCCTCCCATAATTCTTTAAGACTCAGTTGATTAATGGAAGTGCACAGATAAGTATTGTACTCCAATAGTCAGTCTTTTTGGAAGGCTGCCAATAAGGCACTATTCAAGATGTCTTGGGCACAACCGATCTTGTATCAAGTCGTAATCGATGCAGCTCTTCTGGCCAAGACCTCCCTCATTAAATCAAATTCTAGGCAAAGCTGGGATAGAGATGTTTGTCAAGATAGATTCAAAACTTGTCTGAATGTACTAATTTGGATTTTGTCTATTGTCGAGGCATTCAGGCCTGGCATTGCCACACTGGCATTGGCGACAGTTGGCAGCAGTTTTGAGGTAATGACTGCTAAAAACAGATTGTGAGCAGGCCCACCTAATTTCCTTGCCAGGGTGGTAAAAGCATGCATTAGAGCTTAGTCCTTCTTTCCAATGTGCTATTTCTGCTGCTTGAAAGTACCTTATGTGTCAAAATATATGCCCAATTATTTGTAGTGCAGTACTGATTTCAACTAGGTGTCATTTAAATACAGTTTCAAAGCATGCTTTGATCGAGTACCAACTAGCATTGTTTTTCTTTTGGTCACATTGATGCCCAAGGGATTAGGGGGCATATTTATACTCTGTTTGCACCGAATTAGTGTCATTTTTTTTTACTCTAATTCGGTGCAAAACTAACTCCATATTTATACTTTGGTGCTAGACCCCTCTAGCACCAAAATTATGGAGTTAAAGTAATTTTTTGAAAGTGGAGACCTACTTTGCCTTAATGAGATGCAAGGTAGGCGTTCCCGTGCAAAAAATGACTCTATGGCCTTAACGCCATATTTAGGGGCATATTTATACTCTGCGGCATATTTATACTCTGTTTGCACCGAATTAGTGTCCTTTTTTTTTAACTCTAATTCGGTGCAAAACTAACTCCATATTTATACTGTGGTGCTAGACCCATCTAACACCAAGGCCCTGATTTAAACTTTTTTTGCACCGCATTAACGTCATTTTATGACGCAAAAGTGCCTCAAACTTTCAAAATATTGTCCCTTATTTATACTTTTTGCTGCAAAACTGCATTAACTCAGTTTTGCACCAAAAAGTTTAGCACCGACTTGCACCATTTCTGTGCACCAGCCGGGCACCATATTTGTGGAATGGTGCAAGCCGGTGCAAAGGGTAGGCTAGAGTTTTAAAAACTGACTTTAGTCGGGTGGGGCTGGCAGTATAGAAGAAGAGGGTTTAGCACCAAAAAATGGCTTTAGACAGGTTAGAGTAAAAAAAAATTACTCTAACCAGATTAGCGTCATTTTATGGTGCTAAACCTACCATGCCACATGACTCCTGCCTTAGAAAAGGCAGGAGTCATGCCCACCACCCCAGTGGCCAGCACAGAGGACAGGGGTCCCCTGGGCATGGCCATTGCACCCTGTGCCATGTGTCGGGGCCCATTTCATGGCCCCCTATGGCACTTTCAAAAATAAAATGCACTTACCTGTACTTACCTGGGATGGGGTCCCCCATCCTCGCAGTCCCTCTAGTGTGGGTGGGGGTGCCCCTAGGGCCTAGAGAGGGCACCTCTGGGCTTATTGCATGGTGTTCCACCATGGAAATAGCGCCACAGGTCCCCTAATGCCTGCCCTGACCCAGGTCTTAAAAAATGGGGCAAAGCAAGCTTTGCCCCATTTTTTGACCCCTCCTCCCTCCCTTGCACCATTTTTACATGGGAGTATAAATATGGTGTTAAGGCCATAGAGTCATTTTGTTGCACGGGAACGCCTACCTTGCATCTCATTAAGGCAAGGTAGGTTTCCACTTCCAAAAAATGACTTTAACTCCATAAATTTGGTGTTAGACGGGTCTAGCACCAAAATATAAATATGGAGTTAGTTTTGCACTGAATTAGAGTTTTAAAAAAAATGATGCTAATTCAGTGCAAACAGAGTATAAATATGCCCCTTATGCGCCGAATTTGCGTCGTTTTTTTCGACGCAAATTCGACGCAGAACTAACGCCAACTAACGCCATATTTATACTCTGGCGTTAGACGCTTCGGGCGCCAAAGTGCCCGGAGTGTGCGTCATTTTTTAGCGTGAACCCCTTCCTTGCGTTAATGATATGCAAGGGAGGCGTTCCCGTCTTAAAAAATGACTCCCAGGCCTTTACGTGGTATTTATACTCCCGGGCAAAAATGACGCCCGGGAGTGGGCGTGGCCAAAAACGGTGCTTTTGCGACGCTTTTTAACGCCTGGGTCAGGGATGGCGTTAAGGGACAAGTGGGCTCAAAATGAGCCCAGAGTGCCCTCCCCTGCCCCCAGGGACCCCCCCTGCCACCCTTGCCCACCCCAGGAGGACACCCAAGGACGGAGGGACCCATCCCATGGACATTAAGGTAAGTTCAGGTAAGTATTTTTTTTTTTTTTTTTTTGTGGCATAGGGGGGCCTGATTTGTGCCCCCCTACATGCCACTATGCCGAATGACCATGCCCAGGGGACAGAAGTCCCCTGGGCATGGCCATTGGGCAAGGGGGCATGACTCCTATCTTTTCAATGATAGGAGTCATGTTGATGGGGGATGGGCGTCGAAAATAAATGGCGCAAGTCGGGTTACGATGATTTTTTCGACGTAACCTGACTTGCCCCATTTTAAGACGCCCATGCGCCATTTTCCCCCTACGCCGGCGCTGCCTGGTGTACGTGGTTTTTCTCGCGCACACCAGGCAGCGCCGGTCTGCTTGCGCCGGCTAACGCCATTCAATAAATACGGCGCCCGCATGGCGCTTCAGAATGGCGTTAGCCGGCGCAAAACTTTTTGACGCAAAACTGCGTTAGCGCAGTTTTGCGTCAAAAAGTATAAATACGGCCCTTAGCGTCAAAAAATGATGCTAATCTGGTCAGAATCATTTATTTTGACTCAAAACTGCCTAACGTCATTTTTTTTTAAAGCTAGCCTACCCTTTGCACCGGCTTGCACCATTCCATAAATATGGTGCCCAGCTGGTGCTAAAAAATGGTGCAAGCCGGTGCAAAACTTTTTGGGGCAAAACTGCCTTAGTGCAGTTTTGCACCAAAAAGTATAAATAAGGCCCTAGAGGTCTTGTGTAGCTACAAAGTGCATTCAGCAGTTTGTTTAGGCCGACCTTGGTTTGGCTAAGTAGCTCAATGTCGTCGGTATATGATAAGTGGGTGAGGTGGAGAGGGCCCATATGCAGTGGGTGAGAGTTTTCAGCATCCAAGATCGGTATGAGGTCTGCATTAAAAAGGTTAAATAGTTGTGGGGCTAATACACAAGGCAACATCACAAAACAAAATAAAATAAAACGATGGACGGAGTGTTGAAACTTTTCAATTACTCACCCCCAGTCACAGATCTGGTTTTAATCCATCCTTATTTTCACCCCAGTTTGGACCCAGTCATATGCAAATCAGTCTTGCCCTGTTCCCCATGGGAACAGTCCAGCCCGAACTGCCAGGCCGGGTCCTCCCTGGACAGGAAACAAGCATCCTTGGATGGGTTTCAGAGTATCACCCTTCATCAGCCAGGCTAGCTGGAATCCAGTGGTGCAGCGAACAAGTGACCCACATCTGGGCATACCCTTGCCACGTAGGTCACACAAGGCAACACCACAAATCAAAATAAAATGATGGATGGATTGTTGAAACTTTTAAAAACTCACCCATAGTCACATATCTTGGTTTAATCCATCATTATTTTGCTCGCCACGTCACCCCAGGGCTAACACATTGCCCTGTTTTATACCTTTATATGTTGGAATTTTTCAGGACAGCCTTGTGCCATCTAATTTTTATTTGGACCCATGTGTCTGTGAACAGCAAGGTTCACTGTCACAACGGCCCTTACAGAGGGCTTTGTGGACTAAAGATGGATGAGAATTGTTTTTTACTGAGGTCAGGTAGCTTCCAGCTCTCTTCATAGCTGATTGGTTGTTTGAGGCGAAAAAAGTTCTACTTTAAGGTTTTGTTGAAAAGGTTGCAGTAAGATGATTCACCCACATATTCTCTGGTATGATTGAATTCTTTATACTTCTGCCTCTGAGATCAAGATTGTTTTTGATTTCCCAAAATTGCTTAGGGTTATTCTGACTGGCACTGAACATTATTTTGGTCCAAAAATGATCTCTTGCTGCATTTTCTTTCTATCCACAACTGCTTCCTTTAAGCTTTCTTTATGGTCTTCAATTGCTCCCATTGTAAAAAAAGATTCTGTCTGTACTTTCAAAGACCTTGCAAGTTTCCTTTGCTCTCTGTTTTGAGAGGCAAACGGACCCTGTGGCCGAGGGTAACTTGCCTGTGCGCTGACATGGGTTCGGTGTTTGAAAGTACTTAAATAATTTCTTTCCAAATTGCACTGGCAGGATGAAGTCACAGCAGCTGTGTCGATTCGGTGGCCGTTGCGTTGAATTTTATACTGCACGCCAGGCGGTGCGTCGATTCCTCTCTGGAACTTGGGCTGCTTTGTTCCGGCTCGGCTCTGCGTCGATCCGGTGGGCTGTTTGTCGAATTTCTGGTTGCTACGCTGGCGCTGCATTGATCTTCTCGATGCGAAGTCGGGCAGCATTGTTCTGGTTCGGCGTGCTGTGAATTTTTCACTGCAGTGCAGTCTGTGTGTCATTTCTGGTAGGCTGTGCGTCAAATTTCGCAGCACAAGGAGTCCTTCTTGTAGAGATGAAGTCTTTTTGGCCCTGAGACTTTAGGGAACAGAAGGCAAGCTCTATCCAATCCATTGGAGAGCACTTCTTCACCTCAGTCAGAGAGCAGCAAGGCAGCGGGGCAACAGCAAGGCAGCAGTCCTTCACAGAAAGCAGACAGGTGAGTCCTTTGGGCAGCCAGGCAGTTCTTCTTGGCAGGATGCAGGTTCTCATTCAGGTTTCTTCTCCAGGAAGTGTCCAAGTTGGTAGGGACAGAGGCCCTGTTTAAATACCCAAATGTGGCTTTGAAGTGGGGGAGACTTCAAAGAGTGGCTTAGAAGTGCATAAGGTCCCCTTTCAGTTCAATCCTGTCTGCCAGGGTCCCAGTAGGGGGTGTGGCAGTCCTTTGTGTGAGGGCAGGCTACTGTCCTTTAACATGCAAGTGTCAGGCCCTCCACCCTTCCAGCCCAGGAAGACCCATTCAAAAAGCAGATGTATGCAAGTGAGGCTGAGTATCCTGTGTTTGGGGTGTGTCTGAGTGAATGCACAAGGGAGCTGTCAACTAAATCCAGCCAGACGTGGACTGTAAGGCACAGAAGGATTTAAGTGCAGAGAAATGCTCACTTTCTAAAAGTGGCATTTCTAAAATAGTAATATTAAATCTAACTTAACCAGTCAGCAGGATTTTGTGTCACCATTCTGGCCAAACTAAATATGACCTTCCTATTCCTTTCAGATTAGCAGCTACCACTCAAACAATGTATGAGGGCAGCCCCAATGTTAGCCTATGAAGGGAGAAGGCCTCACAGCAGTGTACAAACAAATTTAGGCGTTTTACACTACCAGGACATGTAAACTACACAGGTACATGTCCTGCTTTTTGCCTACCCAGCACCCTGACCTATGGGTTACCTAGGGCATAACTTAGGGGTGACTTATATGTAGAAAAAGGGGAGTTTTAGGCTTGGCAAGTACTTTTAAATGCCAAGTCGAATTGGCAGTGAAATTGCCCACACAGGCCTTGCATGAGACAAGGTTAAGGGGCTACTTAAGTGGGTGGCCCAATCAGTGCTTTAGGCTCATTAGTAGCATTTAATCTACAGGCCCTGGGCGCATATAGTGCACTCTACTAGGGACTTATTAGTAAATTAAATAGTCCAATTGGGTATGATCCAATGTTACCATGTTTAAAGGGAGACTGCATATGCACTTTAGCACTGGTCAGCAGAGGTAAAGTGCACAGAGTCTAAAAACCAGCAAAACAGTATCTAAAAAGTGGAGGGAGGCAGGCAAAAAGTTAGGGGTGACCACCCTAAGTCTGACAGGACAGGTCTAACACCTCCTCACACCCAAAAGCTACCACTGAAAATAACCTAGACAGTCAATCTCCTTCAAAGCAGGCAATACCATCTCCTCTGTTCTGTGAAATTGAGATGAAACTATTGGTAAACAAAAGAATGGTCCAAACACAACACAACACCATTCTCACAGAAGGAAAAAAAAGGCTCCTTCACCAACAATGCACCCAGTTCACCCAGACAACTAGCAAATGTGATGGTGACCAAGAAGACCACTGACATCATCAGAAACTTAACATCGACAGAATCAAGAGACTCAAATGAATGAGAAACCACCGCCCTAAAGGCCAGAGGCAAGTCCCACAACCGATATAAAGAAGGCACAAAAGGCCTAGTAATAGTGAAACTCTTCAACAAATTATCAGCTAAATTGCCACAGGGAGACCTGATTGCTCTAATAGTAACCCCCTGCGTCCTCAGAGTAGACACAGAAAGCTTCTTCTGTAACCCATCGAAAAAAAATGTAAGGATACAGTTCAAAGGACAGTTCAAGGGAGAAAGATTCAAGGATGAACACCACCTCTGAAAACTACCCCAGTGCCTACCATACGACTTCAGGGTAGCGGGCTCCTAGAATGCTGAATGGCAATAGCTAGGCAATCCCTTGTTCTGTCACCCCCTCCTTTCAAGCTCCACGCCTAAAGGCAGAGTGAGAGAACATGGGACAATCACAGAGGAGAGGGGACGAGATGAAGAAAGCAAGGACCCTGAACCACAAGGGACAGGAAAAGAGGAAATCATGACCAAAAAGGCCAAAAGCGAACCACCACAATCATTTCGCTGGAATTCCCTAATAACCTTGACAAGAGTTTGAGAATCAGAAGGCATAAAAAAGAGACCGAGGTGAGGGGGACAGAAAAGCATCTCTTTCCCAAAACCACTCCTAAGGAACCCTAGTACAAAAGTGGGGCACTTGGGTGTTGATGCAAGAGGCCAACTGGTCCAGATTTGGCTTCCCAAACCTGTCACAAATCTGGAGGAAAGCTCTTTTGGTTAGGGACATTTCCTGAGTGAAAACCCTGCTGAGAGAATCCACCACCACATTCTTCACTTTCCTGATGTGAACTGCACAAAGGTACACCAGGTGACACTACACTGAACCAAGCAACTGGGCTGCAATCTGATTCAGGGCCTCTCCTGTTTGTTGAGATAAGCCAAAGCCACAATATTGTCTAATTGAAGCAGCAGACTGTAACCTTCCAGAACGTGACGAGATCCCAAGAGAGCCTAAAACTGCCACAAGCTCCCTCCAGTTGGAAGAGCAACTGGTGTCTTGGAGGGACCACTTCACATTCAGAGTAGCCCCCCAACCAAAACAATCTGGCATCCATTCTTAAGACCTTTGGGGGATCTGGCTGCAACCAATTCCCCCCTCCCAGAAAGGAGGAGTTCAGCCACCACTGTAGTTCCTGCTGAATTTTCAAAGTCACAGGAACCTAAAACTTGTAATCTACTGAGGCAGGAAGCCACCACACATGTAGATGAGTCAAAAACAGATGGAGGTGGAACTGGGCCCACTGGACTGTGAACACTGCAGCTGCCATATTCCCCACGAGCTTCAACCAGACCCTGGAAGGGATTGGCTGTTGAAGGTTTGGAGACTCAGGAACTGCAAGGCCAACACCCTGGCTTCTGGCAGGAAGGCCTTGTTGAGGTTGGTGACAAATTTGGCAACAGTAAAACACAGATCCTGCGAGGAGACCAACCTGCACTTTTCCAAATTGAAAAGGAATCCATGCCTTTGGACTTCCCTGCAAACCACCTCGAGCTGCTGACACAATTGAGCCTGGAAAGTAGTATAGAGAAGACAGTTGTCCAGATAAGGATAGATGTGAGTCTCCTAAAGGTGGAAAAAGGCAGTGAAGGAGCCACCACCTTGGTGAAGACTGGTGGAGTCATCTTCAAGCCGAAGGGTAGGACCCAACACTGAAAATGCTGGTTCCAAATGTCGAACGTAAGGTACTTTTGATTGCTGGGGTGGATAGGCACATGGTAGTATATGTTTTTAAGATCCGGCGTACATATAAAATGATTCTTGATGACAAGAGGAATCACCTAGTGCAAAGTTTACATCTTGAAAACCATCATCTGAATTAATTTGTTTAGAGACTTAAGATCATTCAAAACCCTCCTGTTAATTTCTCCACCAGAAACACCATTGAATAATACCCCTGACCCAGCTCAGCCAGAGGTACTCTCACAATCGCTTGTAGCAAAAGCAGGGATTCTATCCCCTGAGCCAATGCCAGCTGCTTTATCTCAATCCGAGGCCATGGAGTTGGCCTCACTCTGGAATCCCAAGTGGAAGTGACAGACTCAAAACTTGTAACCCTCTCTAATGGTGTGAATAACACATCTGTCAAAAGTCGATTCCTGCCACACCGCACTGAAGAGAAGAATTCTGCCTCCATCTACACACTCCGAGGAAACAGTCATAGAGTCAGGAATGCTTATGGGGAGATTGTGGCTTCTTCTGTCCACCCTTCTTAGGACAGAACCTTCTCTGAGGGGTACGCTGCTGCTGCTGATGACAAGAGGGTTGATGAAAGAAGGGGTGTGTTAAAAATGAGGTCTCTGGTTGGCAGTTAGTTTGCACTCTGTCCAAGCAGGGACCCTCCCTTCAGTCTGGGCAGTGGAGATACACACTTAGATAACCACTGCTCACTACCTTAGTAGCTTGCCACAAGCAATGTGTAGAGTATTTGTATCAACATCCACAGTAATACAGTGAAAACACTAAAAAATGGACACCACACCAGTTTAGAAAAATAGCCAATATTTATCTAAATCAAACAAGACTAAAACGACAAAATTCAAACATACACAAGGCAAGATAAGAAACAATGGAAACGTTGTTTTTACACAAAGTACCTGGTTTGCATTAAAAATAAATACGCACTGGCGAGCTTGCATCAGAAAAGTCAGCGACGCATTGATTACTTACTCGCAAGTGAGTCCGTGCATTGTTTCTTCTCTGGTTGGGTAGGCCATGCGTCGTTTTTCTCTACCACAAGAGAGCAGTGCTTTGATTTCCAGACAGGGCACTCGGATCTGCGTCGGCTCACGATGACTTTGACTCACAGCGATGATGTGTGAGAAATCTGGCCGGACAGTGATGGAAAACTGTGCTGCATGGGGTTTGCGTCATTTTCAACAGCCGCAAGAGGGTTTTGTGTCATTTCTCCAGCCGCGATGCAGGTGATGCGTTGAAATCAGCTGCAAAACGTGTGGCACATCGTTTTTACAGCCACGTTGCTGGTGGTGCGTCAAACCTTTTTCCGCATGGCTCCCTGTGCGTGGATTTCAGTCCTTGTTCTACCAGCTTCACCTTTCAAGGGCCCACGGACTGGATAGGGCACCACTTGGCAGGGCTGGAGTTTCAGCAGAGAGTCCAGGTGATGCCAGAGGAAATCTTTAATGGCCCTGAGACTTCAAGACAATAGGCAAGCTCAGCCAAAGCCCTTGGAGATTCTTCACAAGTAGGAATATTCCACAACGTCCAGTCTTTGTCCCCTATCACAGGCAGAAAAAGCAACTGCAGGATAGCCCAGCAAAGCACAGTCACAGACAGGGGAAGCACTTCTCCCCAGCTCTTTAGCTCTTCTTCTTGGCAGAGGTTCTTCTTGGTTCCAGAAGCAAATCTGAAAATCTGGGGTTTGGGGTCCACTACTGATGCCCCTTTCTGCCTCTGAAGTAGGCAAACTTCAAAGGAAAGTCTTTGTTGTTCACAAAATCCTGCCTTGCCCAGGCGTGGTTCCAGACTCACACCAGGGGGTTGGAGACGACATTGTGTGAGGGCAGGCACAGCCACATAGATTGAATTTATTGTACAGTTAATAAAAACCATTACAAAAATATACTCTACATCATACTAAAAACACATGAACCACAATATAAACAACTCTTAAATTATTTTGAGGAAAATACATTTAAAAATGGTACGGTTCAAAAACATGAATTCAATTTTAAACACAAACTCATACTGCTGCTAGAGCAGATTCCCAGGATATTCATTGTCCATCATCCTCCTCCAGCAGAGATTGTGTCAGATAATTTGCTCATTTTCTTTTTTTTCTCTGCCACCTTTAAGAATGTCACCATATGGGAGTTCAGAATAGGATCATCTGGTTTCAGACATGCTATTACTGCTTGTCTGCATGTTCGCATCCCACATTGATTAAGCAGAGATTTTAACAAGCATTTTCTTTCTTGCACTAAGGCTGGGCAAAGACATAATAAATTAATCAAATTCTTCTTCCCATGCTTACATAGCTTACAACACTGATTCTCGCTCACCCTTTCTGTAAGGAGATTATATTATCACCTGGCAACTTCCCGAATCTAAAACGCATGAACCCTAGTTTTAAAACGAGGGACCAGCCTTCTTCTAAATATGGCTGCTGGTGGAGAAACTTATAATTATTTAACACCACTCATGCATGTGATCTTTTTGATAATAATTCTTTATCTTCCTGTAATGATAGTCTCTTTATATTGCTGTTTACCAGTTTCTTAAAGCATGCGACTGATAAATATGCTTCCCAGATTTCATCTAACTCTTGATCATTTATTGCCAAATTCATATATTGCACAGGAGGTATTCTGTTTTCCTTTGAAGTTGTTGCCACAACACCTGGCACAGATCATTCCTCTTTTTCATTTTTATACTGTATCAGCTTTGCACATAGGCCCCTTTTCTGGCTATTGTCTGGTTTACTAACCCAAACGCCAAACGTATTTGTGCCGGAGAAGCGTTTGGTGGTAGGAAAAATAGCTGCCTACATACTCTTGTTATACTTGAATTTAACCGCTTCTGTGCCTTGGACGAGATGATCTCGTCCAAGGCTACAGTTCCCCTGTGCCTTGGACGAGATCATCTCGTCCATGGCACAGGGGAACTTGGGGGCGCGCTAGCGCGCCCCCGTGCACCCCCCTTCCCCCCCAAGTCGGGGATGGAAGGGGAAGACCTTCCCCTTCCACCCCCGAACCCCCCCCACCCCCCCCCTGTGACGTCAGCGCGCGCGCGCGCTGATGTGTCACACGGGCCTCCCTAGTCGCGCTGGAAGCTCTGCTTCCAGCGCGATTGAAAAAGAAATGCAAAAGCATTTCTTTTTCAATCACTTGGGAGGCCCGGAGGGGCTTCAAAGGGAAGGAAAAGTATTTCCTTCCCTTTGAAGTCCCTCCGAGGGTTTGCAATCCGGCTTTTGAAACCCCACTAGACACCAGGGATTTTTTTTTTTTTTCTTTGAAATTGACAAAAGGGAGCGACCCCTTGGGCAAGGGTCGCTCCCAGGGGGGGCATTTTTTTGAAAAGGCCTTTTCTGCCCCCCCTGGGGGCAGATCGGTCTTATTATGCCGATCTGCCCCCAGGGGGGGCAGAAACCTCTAGGCACCAGGGACCATTTTTTTTTTTTTTTCTTTTTTTTTTTTCTTTTTTTTTTATTGAGGTGGGGAGCGACCCCTTAGGCAAGGGTCGCTCCCCTTGGGGGAAAATTATATTTTGGCCATTTCTGCCCCCCTTGGGGGAAGATTGGCCTATTTTGATGAGGCCAATCTGCCCCCAAGGGGGGTAGAAACCACTAGACACCAGGGATTTTTTTTATTTTTTATTGTTATTGACAAAAGGGAGCGACCCCTTGGGCAAGGGTCGCTTCCAGGGGGGGCATATTTTCGGGAAGGCCTTTTCTGCCCCCCCTGGGGGCAGATCGGCCTACTATTAGGCCGATCTGCCCCCAGGGGGGGCAGAAACCTCTAGGCACCAGGGACCATTTTTTTTTATTTTGTTTCATTTTTTTTTTTTTTGGTGGGGAGCGACCCCTTAGGCAAGGGTCGCTCCCCTTGGGGGAAAATTATATTTTGCCCCTTTCTGCCCCCCTTGGGGGCAGATTGGCCTATTTTGATGAGGCCAATCTGCCCCCAAGGGGGGTAGAAACCACTAGACACCAGGGAGTTTTTTCTTTGCGTGAATTTCACGCAAAGGGAGCGACCCCTTAGGCAAGGGTCGCTCCCTGGGGGGGAGGGCAATTTATTTTAGGCCATTTCTGCCCCCCCTGGGGGCAGATCGGCCTATTATTAGGCCGATCTGCCCCCAGGGGGGGAAGAAACCTCTAGGCGCCAGGGCAAATTTTTTTTTTTTTTTTTTTTTTTTTTTTCTTTCTTTTTTTTTTTGAGATGGGGAGCGACCCATCAGGCAAGGGTCGCTCCCCTGGGGGGCAAATTGTATTGAGACCATTTCTGCCCCCCTGGGGGCAGATTGGCCGATTTTAGGTCAATCTGCCCCCAAGGGGGCAGAAACCACTAGGCACCGGGGATTTGTTTTTTGGCGCCAATGTCACGCAGGGGGAGCGACCCCGTAGGCAAGGGTCGATCCCGGGGGGGGGTGGGGGTTGGGGGGGCAAATTTATTTTAGGCCATTTCTGCCCCCCCGGGGGACAGATCGGCCTATTATTAGGCCGAACTGCCCCCAGGGGGGGCAGAACCCTCTAGACGCCAGGGCAATTTTTTTTTTTGTGTTTTTTTTTTTTGTTGTTTCTTTTTTTAGAGATGGGGAGCGACCCATCAGGCAAGGGTCGCTCCCCTGGGGGGGCAAATTGTATTTAGACCATTTCTGCCCCCCTGGGGGCAGATTGGCCAATTTTAGGTCAACCTGCCCCCAAGGGGGCAGAAACCACTAGGCACCGGGGATTTGTTTTTTGGTGCCAATGTCACGCAGGGGGAGCGACCCCGTAGGCAAGGGTCGCTCCCGGCGGGGGAGGGTGGGGGTTGGGGGGGCAAATTTATTTTAGGGCATTTCTGCCCCCCCCCCGGGGCCGGCTGAGCTACAGGCCAAACACCACAGGTAGGCACCTTGCAAAAAACACCTCTGTTTTCTGTGAAAAAATATGTTGTGTCCACGTTGTGTTTTGGGCCATTTCCTTTTGTGGGCGCTAGGCCTACCCACAGAAGTGATGTACCATTTTTATCGAGAGACTTAGGGGAACGCTGGGTGGAAGGAAATTTGTGGCTCCTCTCAGATTCCAGAACTTTCTGTCACCGAAATGAGAGGAAAAAGTGTTTTTTGGGCCAAATTTTGATGTTTGCAAAGGATTCTGGGTAACATAACCTGGTCAGAGCCCCGCAAGTCACCCCATCTTGGATTCCCCTGGGTTTCTAGTTTTCAAAAATGCACTGGTTTGCTAGGTTTCCTCAGGTGTCGGCTGAGCTACAGGCCAAAATCCACAGGTAGGCACTTTGCAAAAAACACCTCTGTTTTTTTCCAAAATTTAGGATGTGTCCACGTTGCGCTTTGGGGTGTTTCCTGTCGCCGGCGCTAGGCCTACCCACGCAAGTGAGGTATCATTTTTATCGGGAGACTTGGGGGAACGCTGGGTGGAAGGAAATTTGTAGCTCCTCTCAGATTCCAGAACTTTCTGCCACAGAAATGTGAGGGACATGTGTTTTTTTAGCCAAATTTTGAGGTTTGCAAAGGATTCTGGGTAACAGAACCTGGTCCGAGCCCCGCAAGTCACCCCTCCTTGGATTTCCCTAGGTCTCTAGTTTTCAGAAATGCACAGGTTTGGTAGGTTTCCCTAGGTGCCGGCTGAGCTAGAGTCCAAAATCTACAGGTAGGCACTTCGCAAAAAACACCTCTGTTTTTTTCCAAAATTTAGGATGTGTCCACGTTGCGCTTTGGGGTGTTTCCTGTCGCCGGCGCTAGGCCTACCCACGCAAGTGAGGTATCATTTTTATCGGGAGACTTGGGGGAACGCTGGGTGGAAGGAAATTTGTAGCTCCTCTCAGATTCCAGAACTTTCTGCCACAGAAATTTGAGGGACATGTGTTTTTTTAGCCAAATTTTGAGGTTTGCAAAGGATTCTGGATAACAGAACCTGGTCCGAGCCCCGCAAGTCACCCCTCCTTGGATTCCCCTAGGTCTCTAGTTTTCAGAAATGCACAGGTGTGGTAGGTTTCCCTAGGTGCCGGCTGAGCTAGAGGCCAAAATCTACAGGTAGGCACTTCGCAAAAAACACCTCTGTTTTTTTCCAAAATTTAGGATGTGTCCACGTTGCGCTTTGGGGTGTTTCCTGTCGCCGGCGCTAGGCCTACCCACGCAAGTGAGGTATCATTTTTATCGGGAGACTTGGGGGAACGCTGGGTGGAAGGAAATTTGTAGCTCCTCTCAGATTCCAGAACTTTCTGCCACAGAAATGTGAGGGACATGTGTTTTTTTAGCCAAATTTTGAGGTTTGCAAAAGATTCTGGGTAACAGAACCTGGTCCGAGCCCCGCAAGTCACCCCTCCTTGGATTCCCCTCGGTCTCTAGTTTTCAGAAATGCACAGGTTTGGTAGGTTTCCCTAGGTGCCGGCTGAGCTAGAGGCCAAAATCTACAGGTAGGCACTTCGCAAAAAACACGTCTGTTTTTTTCCAAAATTTAGGATGTGTCCACGTTGCGCTTTGGGGTGTTTCCTGTCGCCGGCGCTAGGCCTACCCACGCAAGTGAGGTATCATTTTTATCGGGAGACTTGGGGGAACGCTGGGTGGAAGGAAATTTGTAGCTCCTCTCAGATTCCAGAACTTTCTGCTACAGAAATGTGAGGGACATGTGTTTTTTTAGCCAAATTTTGAGGTTTGCAAAGGATTCTGGGTAACAGAACCTGGTCCGAGCCCCGCAAGTCACCCCTCCTTGGATTCCCCTAGGTCTCTAGTTTTCAGAAATGCACAGGTTTGGTAGGTTTCCCTAGGTGCCGGCTGAGCTAGAGGCCAAAATCTACAGGTAGGCACTTTGCAAAAAACACCTCTGTTTTTTTCCAAAATTTAGGATGTGTCCACGTTGCGCTTTGGGGTGTTTCCTGTCGCCGGCGCTAGGCCTACCCACGCAAGTGAGGTATCATTTTTATCGGGAGACTTGGGGGAACGCTGGGTGGAAGGAAATTTGTAGCTCCTCTCAGATTCCAGAACTTTCTCCCACAGAAATGTGAGGGACATGTGTTTTTTTAGCCAAATTTTGAGGTTTGCAAAGGATTCTGGGTAACAGAACCTGGTCCGAGCCCCGCAAGTCACCCCTCCTTGGGTTCCCCTAGGTCTCTAGTTTTCAGAAATGCACAGGTGTGGTAGGTTTCCCTAGGTGCCGGCTGAGCTAGAGGCCAAAATCTACAGGTAGGCACTTCGCAAAAAACACCTCTGTTTTTTTCCAAAATTTAGGATGTGTCCACGTTGCGCTTTGGGGTGTTTCCTGTCGCCGGCGCTAGGCCTACCCATGCAAGTGAGGTATCATTTTTATCGGGAGACTTGGGGGAACGCTGGGTGGAAGGAAATTTGTAGCTCCTCTCAGATTCCAGAACTTTCTGCCACAGAAATGTGAGGGACATGTGTTTTTTTAGCCAAATTTTGAGGTTTGCAAAGGATTCTGGGTAACAGAACCTGGTCCGAGCCCCGCAAGTCACCCCTCCTTGGATTCCCCTAGGTCTCTAGTTTTCAGAAATGCACAGGTTTGGTAGGTTTCCCTAGGTGCCGGCTGAGCTAGAGGCCAAAATCTACAGGTAGGCACTTCGCAAAAAACACCTCTGTTTTTTTCCAAAATTTAGGATGTGTCCACGTTGCGCTTTGGGGTGTTTCCTGTCGCCGGCGCTAGGCCTACCCACGCAAGTGAGGTATCATTTTTATCGGGAGACTTGGGGGAACGCTGCGTGGAAGGAAATTTGTAGCTCCTCTCAGATTCCAGAACTTTCTGCCACAGAAATGTGAGGGACATGTGTTTTTTTAGCCAAATTTTGAGGTTTGCAAAGGATTCTGGGTAACAGAACCTGGTCCGAGCCCCGCAAGTCACCCCTCCTTGGATTTCCCTAGGTCTCTAGTTTTCAGAAATGCACAGGTTTGGTAGGTTTCCCTAGGTGCCGGCTGAGCTAGAGGCCAAAATCTACAGGTAGGCACTTCGCAAGTACACCTCTGTTTTTTTCCAAAATTTAGGATGTGTCCACGTTGCGCTTTGGGGTGTTTCCTGTCGCCGGAGCTAGGCCTACCCACGCAAGTGAGGTATCATTTTTATCGGGAGACTTGGGGGAACGCTGGGTGGAAGGAAATTTGTAGCTCCTCTCAGATTCCAGAACTTTCTGCCACAGAAATGTGAGGGACATGTGTTTTTTTAGCCAAATTTTGAGGTTTGCAAAGGATTCTGGGTAACAGAACCTGGTCCGAGCCCCGCAAGTCACCCCTCCTTGGATTCCCCTAGGTCTCTAGTTTTCAGAAATGCACAGGTTTGGTAGGTTTCCCTAGGTGCAGGCTGAGCTAGAGGCCAAAATCTACAGGTAGGCACTTCGCAAAAAACACCTCTGTTTTTTTCCAAAATTTAGGATGTGTCCACGTTGCGCTTTGGGGTGTTTCCTGTCGCCGGCGCTAGGCCTACCCACGCACGTGAGGTATCATTTTTATCGGGAGACTTGGGGGAACGCTGGGTGGAAGGAAATTTGTAGCTCCTCTCAGATTCCAGAACTTTCTGCCACAGAAATGTGAGGGACATGTGTTTTTTTAGCCAAATTTTGAGGTTTGCAAAGGATTCTGGGTAACAGAACCTGGTCCGAGCCCCGCAAGTCACCCCTCCTTGGATTCCCCTCGGTCTCTAGTTTTCAGAAATGCACAGGTGTGGTAGGTTTTCCTAGGTGCCGGCTGAGCTAGAGGCCAAAATCTACAGGTAGGCACTTCGCAAAAAACACCTCTGTTTTTTTCCAAAATTTAGGATGTGTCCACGTTGCGCTTTGGGGTGTTTCCTGTCGCCGGCGCTAGGCCTACCCATGCAAGTGAGGTATCATTTTTATCGGGAGACTTGGGGGAACGCTGGGTGGAAGGAAATTTGTAGCTCCTCTCAGATTCCAGAAATTTCTGCCACAGAAATGTGAGGGACATGTGTTTTTTTAGCCAAATTTTGAGGTTTGCAAAGGATTCTGGGTAACAGAACCTGGTCCGAGCCCCGCAAGTCACCCCTCCTTGGATTCCCCTAGGTCTCTAGTTTTCAGAAATGCACAGGTTTGGTAGGTTTCCCTAGGTGCCGGCTGAGCTAGAGGCCAAAATCTACAGGTAGGCACTTCGCAAAAAACACCTCTGTTTTTTTCCAAAATTTAGGATGTGTCCACGTTGCGCTTTGGGGTGTTTCCTGTCGCCGGCGCTAGGCCTACCCACGCAAGTGAGGTATCATTTTTATCGGGAGACTTGGGGGAACGCTGGGTGGAAGGAAATTTGTAGCTCCTCTCAGATTCCAGAACTTTCTGCCACAGAAATGTGAGGGACATGTGTTTTTTTAGCCAAATTTTGAGGTTTGCAAAGGATTCTGGGTAACAGAACCTGGTCCGAGCCCCGCAAGTCACCCCTCCTTGGATTCCCCTAGGTCTCTAGTTTTCAGAAATGCACAGGTTTGGTAGGTTTCCCTAGGTGCCGGCTGAGCTAGAGGCCAAAATCTACAGGTAGGCACTTCGCAAAAAACACCTCTGTTTTTTTCCAAAATTTAGGATGTGTCCACGTTGCGCTTTGGGGTGTTTCCTGTCGCCGGCGCTAGGCCTACCCATGCAAGTGAGGTATCATTTTTATCGGGAGACTTGGGGGAACGCTGGGTGGAAGGAAATTTGTAGCTCCTCTCAGATTCCAGAACTTTCTGCCACAGAAATGTGAGGGACATGTGTTTTTTTAGCCAAATTTTGAGGTTTGCAAAGGATTCTGGATAACAGAACCTGGTCATTTTTATCGGGAGACTTGGGGGAACATAGATTAGCAAAACAAGTGCTATTGCCCCTTGTCTTTCTCTACATTTTTTCCTTCCAAATATAGGAGAGTGTGTAAAAAAGACATCTATTTGAGAAATTCCCTATAATTCACATGCTTGTATGGTCACCCCGGAATTCAGAGATGTGCAAATAACCACTGCTCCTCAGCACCTTATCTTGTGCCCTTTTTGGAAATGCAAAGGTTTTCTTGATAGCAATTTTTTACTCTTTATATTTCAGCAAATGAATTGCTGTACACCCGGTATAGAATGAAAACGCACTGCAGGGTGCAGCTCATTTATTGGCTCTGGGTTCCTCGGGTTCTCGATGAACGTACAAGCCCTATATATCCCCGCAACCAGAGGAGTCCAGCAGACGTAACGGTATATTGCTTTCCATAATCTGACATTGCAGGGAAAAGTTACAGAGTAAAACATAGTGAAAAATTTATGTTTTTTTCACCTCAATTTCAATATTTTTCTTTTTCAGCTGTTATTTTCTGTAGGAAACCCTTGTAGGATCTACACAAATGACCCCTTGCTGAATTCAGAATTTTGTCTACTTTCCAGAAATGGTTAGGTTTCTGGGATCCAGCATTGGTTTCATGCCCATTCCTGTCACTGACTGGAAGGAGGCTGAAAGCACAAAAAATTGCAAAAATGGGGTATGCCCCAGTAAAATGCCCAAATTGTGTTGAAAAATTGGGTTTTCTGATTCAAGTCTGCCTGTTCCTGAAAGCTAGGAAGCTGCTGAGTTTAGCACTACAAACCCTTTGTTGATGCCATTTTCGGGGGGAAATCCACAATCCTTCTTCTGCAGCCACTTTTTCCATTTTTTTTTTTTAAAAACGAAATTTTCACTGTATTTTGGCCAATTTCTTGGCCTCCTTCAAGGGAACCCACAAAGTCTGGGTACCTCTAGAATCCCTAGGATGTTGGAAAAAAAGGACGCAAATTTGGCTTGGTTAGCTTATGTGAACAAAAAGTTATGAGGGCCTAAGCGCGAACTGCCCCAAATAGGCAAAAAAAGGCCTGGCACAGGAGGGGGAAAAGGCCTGGCAGCGAAGGGGTTAAACATACTGCTTCTCGCCCACACAGTACTAAACTACCATGGGTTAAACTTGAAGCTAGTTTAGCTGGTATCACTTTTAATACCAGTAAAATGCTGGGGCCGTTCAAAAATCTTTTTAAAGTTGAGAATGTTAAACACAGCGATATGCCTTTTCTTCTTAACTCTTTCCTATGTTGGATAAAACATCAACATTCATCAAACAATACTCCCAGATATCGATAAAATTGTATTTGCTCCACCTGTTCTTCATTTAAAATCCATCTATGCTTTTTATTTATTTTCCGACTGCGTTCCATCACCTTCATCTTTTTAAATTTACTATAAACCCGTTTTTCTGAGACTATTCTGATAAACTTCCCAATAATCTTTGTAGCCCTATCCATGCATAGAGCAAATTGGAGATACTCATCGAACCTAGTTTAGGTGCGTGTGAGTTTATTACTTTGAGATTGTCTGTCAGATCTGCTAGAAACAAATTAAATAAATAAGGTGCCAGGACACAGCCTTGTTTAAGTCCCTGAAAGGTATATATTTTCCTTGACAAGACCAATCCATCCCCAATTCATATCCTCACCCATGTGTTAATATAAAGGAGCTGTATAGCTCTAAGTAGACCAGACAGTATACAACAAAAAGGTACACAGTTCCTAGTTCTAGGGAGACAGTTAAAGTATCAGGAGCAAGAGCCCTCACACACCCAGAAGGGTGTCATGCTTCATCATCGGGAAGCTCCTCGTCAGACCGGCGGTGCAATATCTGACGGGCTCCCCTTTCGGGGGCTCTTTACCGGAGATCTTTTTATTGTGTGGCTGCCGTTAAGTTTAAGCAGGTCAGACGTTTATTTTTGCAGGAGAGTGAATATAAAATTGATTAGGAACCCCTAAGTAATCTACTTTACTGGTTATTTCAAGGAGTTACGATCAAGATTAAAAAACAAATCAGAAAGTGGAGGATGAGAATAATGCTCAACCACTTTAGAAAAAGCCTGGAGATCTGGGAAATTGTCACCTGACCCCTAGGGTCTGGTCAACATGTTTCGCGTAGTGTGGTCATGAAAGATCCTTTAACGCTTCATCAGGACCTATAATGAACTGAGCTTCTCCTGACTCTATAGCATTATTTCTAATATATATATGAGAGAGAGTAACAGTCACTTACATTTGTATAAACTGTCTCGTCAAAATTCTGAATCAAAAAAAGGTCGCCCATCCCTCACCATGTGGGGGGCCCCTTGGGGAATAGCACGAAACAGCCAGTCACTTTTGGGACTCGGCGTACTCCTCGCAGAAACCTACCCGCGGCGTGCTGACCCCGAAATGATGAAACCAGACAGTATACCCATAGCTGTAAGTTTTTTCCACTACAAAACACAGATAAATAGGTTGCTTCTTTTGTATTTGCTTGTCCTTTAACAGGGACAGGGTTAAAATATTTGTCTCTGTTCCAACTCCTTGCATAAACCCTGTTTGATTTAATGACAATTTTTCCCTCTGTTGCCCAATCACACAATCCACCCAGTAATATACAGGCAACATACTTTGCTTCTATATCTTGGAGCTCAATCAGCCGAATATTTTCAGGTAAATCCCTGTTTTCTTCCTTGTACATAGGGTTCATTATTGACCCCCGCCATGAGTCTAGTATTGTCTGCTGCTGTAATAAGCTATTATAAACTGTAGTTAGTACCGGGACCCATAATTCTATATTAGATGAGTACAAGGCTTGAGGTAGCCTGTTGGGCACCATCTTGCCTATAACTTAACACAATGGGCCAGATGTAGCAAGATATGCTTTTGCGAGTCTGAAATTGCGAGTCGGTGGGACTCGCAATTTCAGACTCGAAAAAGCATATGCAGAATAGTGTCTCAGACACCTTCTGCGACTCGCTATGGGGTTGCAAAGACCGACCTCAATAATATTAATGAGGTGGGTCGCTTTTTGCGACCCCATAGCGAGTCCCTGCACTCACAGGGATGGTGGCCTGCTTAAGTCAGCAGACCTCCATGTCTGTGACTGCTTTTTAAATAAAGCAGTTTTTTTTTCTTCATTTTGCAGCCCGTTTTCCTTAAAGGAAAACGAGTTGCAAAATGAAAAACATACCAAAACCATTTGGTTTCATTTTTTCAGAGTAGGCAGTGGTCCGTAGGACCCCTGCCTGCTCTGAAAAAATATTTTTGTCGACATTCACAAAGGGGAAGGGGTCCCATTGGGACCCCTTCCCTTTTGCGAATGAGTTACCACCAGTGTGACACTGGTGGTAACTGCGAGTTGCTTGGCGACCGCATTCGCGGTCACAAAGCAATTCTGAATTGTGATGCGAGTCGCAAATAGGAAGGGAACACCCCTTCCTATTTGCGAGTCGCATTCCCAATTGCGAGTGGGTCCCGACTCGCAATTTGGGAATGAGCATCGCGTGAGGCTGTTTGCATTGCGCAAACTGCGATTTTCGCAGTTTGCGACATGCAAACGGCTTACTACATCTGGCCCAATTTTCTTTATCTGATTGTCCGTAAAACTATCTATACACAAATCTTTGGTTCCTAATTCAAATGACAAAAGCATGACATAGTCATGCCAGATTTCCCTAAATTTTTTCAGGACACGGAACTTGGGGCATAAAGCTCTTCGTAGTCCCTACCCCTTTCATCTTCAGTTGCCTTTGTTTCATGGTAGGTCCTCCGGAAGATCTCCACTTTTACAGTACCAGTGATTGTAAGGAAATGCCTCCTTGGCATGGTTGCCCCCTGACTTTTTGCCTTTGCTGATGCTATGTTTACAATTGAAAGTGTGCTGAGGCCTGCTAACCAGGCCCCAGCACCAGTGTTCTTTCCCTAACCTGTACTTTTGTATCCACAATTGGCAGACCCTGGCATCCAGATAAGTCCCTTGTAACTGGTACTTCTAGTACCAAGGGCCCTGATGCCAAGGAAGGTCTCTAAGGGCTGCAGCATGTCTTATGCCACCCTGGAGACCTCTCACTCAGCACAGACACACTGCTTGCCAGCTTGTGTGTGCTAGTGAGAACAAAACGAGTAAGTCGACATGGCACTCCCCTCAGGGTGCCATGCCAGCCTCTCACTGCCTATGCAAGTATAGGTCAGTCACCCCTCTAGCAGGCCTTACAGCCCTAAGGCAGGGTGCACTATACCATAGGTGAGGGTACCAGTGCATGAGCATGGTACCCCTACAGTGTCTAAACAAAACCTTAGACATTGTAAGTGCAGGGTAGCCATAAGAGTATATGGTCTGGGAGTTTGTCAAACACGAACTCCACAGCACCATAATGGCTACACTGAAAACTGGGAAGTTTGGTATCAAACTTCTCAGCACAATAAATGCACACTGATGCCAGTGTACATTTTATTGTAAAATACACCACAGAGGGCACCTTAGAGGTGCCCCCTGAAACTTAACCGACTGTCTGTGTAGGCTGACTAGTTCCAGCAGCCTGCCACACTAGAGACATGTTGCTGGCCCCATGGGGAGAGTGCCTTTGTCACTCTGAGGCCAGTAACAAAGCCTGCACTGGGTGGAGATGCTAACACCTCCCCCAGGCAGGAACTGTAACACCTGGCGGTGAGCCTCAAAGGCTCACCCCTTTGTCACAGCCCAGCAGGGCACTCCAGCTTAGTGGAGTTGCCCGCCCCCTCCGGCCACTGCCCCCACTTTTGGCGGCAAGGCTGGAGGGAACAAAGAAAGCAACAAGGAGGAGTCACTGGTCAGTCAGGACAGCCCCTAAGGTGTCCTGAGCTGAGGTGACTCTAACTTTTAGAAATCCTCCATCTTGCAGATGGAGGATTCCCCCAATAGGGTTAGGATTGTGACCCCCTCCCCTTGGGAGGAGGCACAAAGAGGGTGTACCCACCCTCAGGGCTAGTAGCCATTGGCTACTAACCCCCCAGACCTAAACACGCCCTTAAATTTAGTATTTAAGGGCTACCCTGAACCCTAGAAAATTAGATTCCTGCAACAACAAGAAGAAGGACTGCCCAGCTGAAAACCCCTGCAGAGGAAGACCAGAAGACTACTGCCTTGGCTCCAGAAACTCACCGGCCTGTCTCCTGCCTTCCAAAGAACTCTGCTCCAGCGACGCCTTCCAAAGGGACCAGCGACCTCTGAATCCTCTGAGGACTGCCCTGCTTCGACGACGACAAGAAACTCCAGAGGACAGCGGACCTGCTCCAAAAAGACTGCAACTTTGTTTCAAGAAGCAGCTTTAAAGAACCCTGCAACTCCCCGCAAGAAGCGTGAGACTTGCAACACTGCACCCGGCGACCCCGACTCGGCTGGTGGAGAACCAACACCTCAGGGAGGACCCCCGGACTACTCTACGACTGTGAGTACCAAAACCTGTCCCCCCTGAGCCCCCACAGCGCCGCCTGCAGAGGGAATCCCGAGGCTTCCCCTGACCGCGACTCTCTGAAACCTAAGTCCCGACGCCTGGAAAAGACCCTGCACCCGCAGCCCCCAGGACCTGAAGGACCGGACTTTCACTGCAGAAGTGACCCCCAGGAGTCCCTCTCCCTTGCCCAAGTGGAGGTTTCCCCGAGGAAGCCCCCCCTTGCCTGCCTGCAGCGCTGAAGAGATCCCTTGATCTCTCATTGACTAACATTGCGAACCCGACGCTTGTTCTAACACTGCACCCGGCCGCCCCCGCGCCGCTGAGGGTGAAATTTCTGTGTGGGCTTGTGTCCCCCCCGGTGCCCTACAAAACCCCCCTGGTCTGCCCTCCGAAGACGCGGGTACTTACCTGCAAGCAGACCGGAACCGGGGCACCCCCTTCTCTCCATTCTAGCCTATGCGTTTTGGGCACCACTTTGAACTCTGCACCTGACCGGCCCTGAGCTGCTGGTGTGGTGACTTTGGGGTTGCTCTGAACCCCCAACGGTGGGCTACCTTGGACCAAGAACTGAACCCTGTAAGTGTCTTACTTACCTGGTAAAACTAACAAAAACTTACCTCCCCCAGGAACTGTGAAAATTGCAGTGTGTCCACTTTTAAAGTAGCTATTTGTGAATACCTTGAAAAGTATACATGCAATTGAAATGATTCAAAGTTCCTAATGTACTTACCTGCAATACCTTTCAAACAAGATATTACATGTTAAATTTGAACCTGTGGTTCTTAAAATAAACTAAGAAAATATATTTTTCTATCCAAAACCTATTGGCTGGATTTGTCTCTGAGTGTGTGTACCTCATTTATTGTCTATGTGTATGTACAACAAATGCTTAACACTACTCCTTGGATAAGCCTACTGCTCGACCACACTACCACAAAATAGAGCATTAGTATTATCTCTTTTTACCACTATTTTACCTCTAAGGGGAACCCTTGGACTCTGTGCATGCTTTTCCTTACTTTGAAATAGCACATACAGAGCCAACTTCCTACAGTGATTTAGCTATCAATGTAACAATGAAAAGAAATTGTTGCTGCCACATCATTAATTGCATTGATGGCAAATCGGCACCAAATAGCACCCTTCACAGGTCTAGGTCAATCTTGATTTGAAGTTTATTGTAGGCATGTGGTATTAAAGAGGAATTATCTGTTATTGACCTTGTTGATGCCCACCTGATGACCCTCGCTGTAAGTTGTTTAAAAATAGTGGAGGGTGCATTTAGCTGCAATTTTTAGCTTTGACATTGAGGCCCACATTAAGACATTGTATAAGCCGCCTACTTCTGCATTGACGGCATGCAAAAGACCGTCACCGCGGCTACCATCCGTTCGCCAGATTATGACCACAGCTGGACTTCCGCCACAAGATGGGCAGAAATCTGGCCGTTGCCATACTGGCGATGGTGGTAAGGTGGCGCTGCTACCACCAGCACCGCCACAGCAGTAGACAGATGCCAGCCGTATCATGACAAATGATATGGCTTGACGGTGTTCTTCTGGTGGGCGCTGCTGGCGGTAGCAGCGCCCCGTCCTGTTCCTGCCAGAAGACCCCCCTGGACGCAGGTAAGTTGGGCTTCTGACAGGGGAGGGAGTTGGGGGGTTGGGGGGATGTGTGTGGGGTTGTGTGCACAAATGTGTGAGTGTGTGCGTGAATGCGTCCATGTGTGTAATGTTGTTTGCATGGGTGTATGCATATGTATGAATGCGTGTACAAATGTAAATGTAAATGCGTGTCTGTATGTAAGTGTGAATGTGTGTACAGATGTGTGCGAGAATGAATGGATTTATGTGTGAATGAATGCGTGTATGCCAGTGTGAATGAGTGGATGTATGCGTTGTACATGTCTGTGAGTGTGTGTGTGTATGCAGGGTTGGGGGATTGGAAGGATGAGAACGTGAATGGATGAGGGGTGGAGGCATCTGGACAGTGTTTGGGGGGTAGGTGAGCCTCCTGGTGGGTATTCAGTCATCACTTCTGATGCTTCTGAAGTCTGGGCAAAAACAGTTGATAAAGTCAACAAAGCAATTTATTGGATTTTACAGAATAAAGCTCTTGGTTTAGACAAAATTCCTGGGGACCTTTTGAAGATCAAAAAGATTATCTGGAGCCCATATCTTGTTTTGTTTTTTAAATTCTGTAATGGGGGCTCCCCATGCCTCCTTCATGGGCTGGGGCAGAGATTATTACAGTTTTTAAGAAGGGGTCAAGGGATCTTTCATCCAACTACAGGCCAATCAGCCTGATTGACAGCACACAGAAAGTCTTTAGTCAGATTATACTCGAGAGACTACAGGACTGGATGGTAGATGTGAATTTCCTGACCCCATTGCAAACTGGGTTTAAGGACAGTTTTAGCACCATAGATTAGGTGTTTTGCCTTAAGCTGATTTACTGGAAACATGTAGTCAGCTTTTGACCTGCTACCTAGGGCTTCCCTTTGAAGGGTCATGGCAGATTTGGGAATCCTGAAATACTTCCTTGATATCATCATCAGATTACACTCTAACAACTTTGCCTAGGTTAGATGTGGTCCCCAAGGTGCATTAATGTCACCTATACCAGTTATGAGTGGTGTGAGGCAAAGGTATGCGCTTGTTCGCATTGTTTTTCTTTTATACATCAATGGTTTATTATTCCATCTTGGGTTGTGTGAAAATGACGCCTGCACCTCATCTGTAGGAAAGTCCTGGCCCTCTTGTTTGCAGACATCATGTTTTTAGTTTAAAAATCTCCAATGGGGATCCAGAGGCTGTTGGAATCAATTTGGAACATTCTGCAAACAAAGAGGCCTGGTGGTCAATCTCGGCAAGACCAGGTATATGGTCTTCAACCCCTGCCCATCTGCTCGATAGCCCTCTGTCTCCTAATGGTGCTCCATTGGAGAGATGTCACATATTCAAATAAATAGGGATCATGATCAATGAACAGTTTAACTGGATACCTCAAACACATAAGTGTAAGCTCAAGATGGAGCAAAACGTAAGCAGTATCTTATGGTCCAATCATGTTTTTTCTTGTCCAATAACCCGCCAAATATATAATCTCTAAACAGTAGGGGCTACTCTTTAGATGGGGAACTGTGGGGTAACATGGACACAGGAAATTTGGAAAGAGTAGAAAATAGGTTCCTGCAACTCCTCACCAGTCTCACCAGTCTCACGGCTAGCACCCCCTTAACGCACTCCTCTACAATGAAGTGGGCCTGGAGGGTGTTTTGGGGGCTGCCCTGGGCATACAGATTTCCTGGTTTAGATGTGTTTAATGGTAGTTAAGTGAGGTGGGTTGTGGGAACATGTGGTTTATTCCCAAGGAAGTGATATCGGATAAAACACTTAGGCCCATATTTAAACTTTTTTTGCACCGCATTTGCGTCATTTGTTTACACAAGTGTGCCACAAACTTAACTCCATATTTATATTTTGACATTAGACATGTCTAATGTCAAAATATTGGAGTTTGCACCATTTGTTGATGTGTGAACCTACCTTTCATCAGTGAGATGCAAGGTAGGCGTTCCCATCTAAAAATGGTGCTATCCCTTTAGCCCCATATTTATCCCCGTGCTAAAATTAAGCACAGGTGGGAGGAGGGGCCAAATAATGGCGCAAAGCTTAAAACGGGCCCCCCTATGGCACTGGGTGCAATGGCCATGCCCAGGGGACCCTTGTCCCCCGTGCTGGCCATTGGGGTGGTGGGCATGACTCCTGTCTTTTATAAGACAGGAGTCATGTAGTATGGATGGTTTTGCATCGGAAAATGATGCTTAGCTGGTTAAAGGCATTATTTTGCCTCTTACCAGCCTAGCATCATTTTTTGGTGTAAAACCCCCTTCTCCCATTCCGACATCCCCTCCCGGGTAATTGTATTTTTTTTTTTTGTGCTAGCCCACCCTTGGCGCTGGCTTGTGGAATTACATAAATTTGGCGCAGGGCTGACGCAAGCCTGCGTTTGTGTCGTTTTGCATCAAAAAGTATAAATATGGGCCTTAAGCACTCATATTGGCAGTTGGTTGCTAATTTAAAATTGGGTTCGGATAGTTTGGGTTCCCTCACCACTGCCTTCGTAGGACACAAAGACAGCTGCTTTGCAGAGGGATATATTGATGAGATTGAACCCCCTATCAAGCCAAAACTCTTCAGTTGAAATTTCAGTTTGGGACTCTGCCTCTATGGTCGGTCACGACCAAATGGATTCATTCATCTAATATAACAGACAGGAACTACCCCTTTTGTCTCAAGGTATCCGAAACCATTGTTCATGTTCTAATTTTTTGCCAATCTTATGGTGGTTTTAGAAGGAAATAGAATGTATCACTCTTTTGCAATTTTGGGTTCAGAAGCTGTAACACAGCAATCCATGTCCTTAGAAGTGATGTAAGACTATCTATAGTTTTGCTGCCTCTCGGTTATTACTGACAATGTGGAGGCTCAGAAAACAAAAGGCTAGCCGTCCGATAGCTATATCATTGGGTATGGATGAGCACTAAATCTACTTTGGCTTCAAAACTACTGTATTAACATCACATGATGCAGAATTGTATGTAAGTGGCCCATGTAATTTGTATATGTATTGTCTGCTCCATGGATGGATTGCTTTTGGTGCTTATTTATCTTGTTATTTTATTTGTGTTTTTTATTTATTTTTTATTATTCTTAGTTATCTTGTTATTTTATTTGTGTTTTTTTATTTCTTTTTTATTATTCTATTATTCTTTTTTTTATTATGTTGATGCTGCTGGAATATTTCTTGTGATCTCACTTTGTATTATTGTGCCATTTCTGGATGACTATTCATGCATCTTAATTGTTATGCAATTTTTGCACACACATCAAAAACTGTACAGACCACTATGTACTTTCAAACTGATAACTGAATGTTTTTTAATCAGGTATGTTTAAATTTCCTGATTACTGGTACTGTATCTGTATGTAGTACGTTCTTTTATGGATTTTTATTCTGAATAAAGATTTTGGATGATGATTTGAAGTTTGTCCTGAAAGGTGTCACATATCTGTTCCCCGAATTGTTGGAGAGCAGGGCATGTCAAGCAGGTGTGCAGCTAATCACCCTTCTCTTGGCCACCTCCGAAGCATGCTGCTGAGATAGAAGGAAACATTTTATGCAGTCTAGAATGGGTGAGGTAAAGCATCCTTTTGGAGGAAAAAGCCATCCTTTTGATGTTTGCACCTCGGATGGCTTTACAGAACCTTTGATTTTACCGGAGCCATGTCCACTTATCGAATTTACAATCCACCAAGGTCTGAACATAGGCCCAGTATGTGGGACACAAGTCTCGCATAGCTTTGGGAAAAATAGACAATACCAATTCCCTACCCAGTGTAGTGGATCACGAAAATGGCACAACTGAAATCTTCTGTGCTAGAATTGTAAGGTTGTTGGAAACCTGTTAGAAAATGGCTGATTTGCAAATAGGAAAACACGAGACTGGGGGAATGGTTGCATTATTGGTGATGAGGTAGTCCCATGATATCAACATCTCTGATACCCAAAAGTCACTAAGTCTACAGAACCCTACCCCTTTCCATTCTCTTATGACTGCGGTCTCCAGTTGCAGTCCCAGCGGGAGACAGTCCAACAAATGAATAGGGGGTTGAATAAAGGGAAGATGTAATTAATCTCTAAATTGAGCAAATCTAGACATAATAAAAGGCAGCTTGTATCTTGTACGTTTGGGTAATCTTGGGATTTGTAAGAAGGCCGAGAGCCAGGAATCAACCTTGCTTAACATCTGGTGTAAGTAGAAGAAATCTGACAGATTGGTCATATTTGTGCACAAACCAGCCAATCTAAAAATGCCATTTTATAATAGTTGTTCAAACATGGGAGGGCTAGTCCCCCATGTTCCAGGTTCAGTTGTGGAGTTGTCAACTTGGTACGGGCTTTCTTCCCGTGCCATAACAAGTGGCAAAGAATAGAGCCTGTTTGACAAAAATAAGAGTGAGGGATTTTAATCATAACATGCGAAAATATAAAAATAAATAGTGGAAGAATTGCCATTTTTATCAGGGCTATGCAACCAATTACAGTAAGGGGTAGAGAGTGCCACTGCTGGAGAAAGCCTTGTACCTTCTGGGGAGCAATAAAGTAGTTTAATCGAAACAAGTCTGCAAAATCTTTGTAACATGAATCCCTAGATATCTAATCGGGCAGGTGTTAGAATACTGCAAACGCAGAGTGGCAGGCAGAACCAGTGGTGATCTGTTAAAAAAAGGAACTTCCTGACTTGGCTTGATTTATTTTTGTAGCCCCCTATATCAATAAATGCCTGAATTTTGGTCAGTAAATCTGTTAATACTCCTTCTTGGCAGCAAGATATAAAATCATGCATTCTGCAAATAGCTTAATCTTAGCTGCTCCCTGGATAGGAGGACGAATCGGTTCTATAAGCAGAGTGAACAAGACCAGTGAAATAGGGCTTCCTTGCCTTGTACCTCTTTGGATGGAGAGATGTCCTACTGTTTGGGAATTTTTTATGATTTTTTCTTGGACCTTCTACTACAGTTTTTCTAATAATTCAAAAATCTTTTTTAGGAAAACCAAAATTCAATAAAATGGCAAATAAGACTTTCCATTGCACAAAATTGAAAGCCTTGTTGGGGTCAAGCATAATAATTGCCACTTTTTTATAGGATTATTAGAATAGTAAACAATCACTTGCAGTAAGACATTGGCATTAGATAAAATACCCTACTCTGCGAAAGTCTGCTTTGTTTTAGATGGACCACACATTGCGCTAGAGGGACTAGCCTGTTTGCAATTATTCTAGCAAGGAGTTTGTAGTCGCTATTCAGTAGGCAGATAGGACGGTAAGAGCCAAGTTTGTCGGGCTTGTCTTTTTTCAAGAAGCTGACAATCACCGCTTGTGTAAATGAGCCGGGAATCTCACATCCTTTGGGAATTTCATTGAACAAAATAACTAGAACCTCAGCTACTTGGGCCTCAAACACCTCATAGATTTCAGCCGGAAGGCCGTCACCTCCACAAGATGTTGGGGGTGATTCCGAGACCGGCGGGCGGCGGCGGCCGCCCGCCAGTCTTCCCCCCGACAAAATACCGCTCCGCGGACGCAAGACCGCGGAGGGTATTTTGAGATTTGCCCTGGGCTGGCGGGCGGCCGCCAAAAGGCCGCCCGCCAGCCCAGGGCAAATCTACCTTCCCACGAGGACGCCGGCTCCGAATGGAGCCGGCGTAGTGGGAAGGTGCGACGGGTGCTGTTGCACCCGTCGCGTATTTCAGTGTCTGCTTTGCAGACACTGAAATACTTTGTGGGGCCCTCTTACGGGGGCCCCTGCAGTGCCCATGCCATTGGCATGGGCACTGCAGGGGCCCCCAGGGGCCCCGCGGCACCCCCTACCGCCATCCTGTTCCTGGCGGGTCAGGATGGCGGTAGGGGGTGTCAGAATCCCCATGGCTGCGGAGCGCGCTCCGCAGCCATGGAGGATTCACCCGAGCAGCGGAAAGTCGGCGGGAGACCGCCGACTTTCCGTTTCTGACCGCGGCTGAACCGCCGCGGTCAAAATGCTCGAGGGAGCACCGCCAGCCTGTTGGCAGTGCTCCCGTGGTCGGTGACCCTGGCGGTCACCGGCCACCAGGGTCAGAATGACCCCCTTTGTGTTGGAGAAGGACCTTATTGCAACTTGAACCTCAGCGAGGGAAACAGGTACAAAGGAGAGGTTTGAGCCTTATTAGACAAGATTGGCAGGTGAATGGAGAGCAAGAACTCCTCGATTTGCATCAGGGGAGGACTCTAGGGAAGGGCATATATGCCCTCATTATGACATTGGCGGTAAACACCGCTTACCGCCAATGCTGACTGTCGCCAACATATCGGCACCGCAGTGGATTATCGCTACCCATATTATAACACACACATAGCAATCCGTCACTATACAGCCACACACACAAGTCCGCCAGCCCAAAGGTCAGTGATAAACTGGCGGTAGCAAAACCCACACCGTTACGCCAACAGAACTATGCCCACAATATTATGACCCACAAATCACTGCGGCGGACATTCAATGGCAGTAAACCATTGGCGCAATATACCTCCGTGCTTAAAAATACACACACATACAAAACAACACTACATTGGACAATTCAAATAACACACATCTGACACCCATACACACACCACACCACTATAAAACACACACTCACATTACTCACATTACTCACACTACCCACAACCCTTTACGAATACAAACAAGTACCACAAGACAGATAGCAAGACCACAGACAAGACCACAGCCACACACCACCATCACCTATACACAATCCACGCACCTTACATCACACACCGGAACACATCACCCCACGCACCCTTACCCACACCACTCACACTACACCCATGGCACCAGAATGACACCCCAGGTTCTCAGAGGAGGAGCTAAGGGTCATGGTGGAGGGAATCATCCAGGTAGAACCAACCTATTCGGATCACAGGTGCAGCAGACATCCATTGCTATGAAGATGGAGCTGTGGCGGAGAATCGTGGACAGGGTCAACGCCATGGGACAACACCCCAGAACGAGCAATAACCCTGCATTTACATCCCCAAAGGTCCCCCAGCCAAAGTCACCTGAGAGGAGGTGCCAGCAACATCCAGCCCCCCCCCAGAAGAGGCCCACAGTGATAACAGCAGTTCTGGGCGCCTGGATCTGGATGACCAACCTGGCCCATCAGGGATCTCTGGACAGTCGGTTACCCAGGCACATTCCCATACCACCACAGAGCCTCCCACATCAGGAAACACAAGCACAGTACCCACCCGGTGGGTCCATACCTCTGTCTCGAGGACACGTCAACCAGCAGTGTGTCCACCACTACAGGGACCCCAGGCCACCCCACAAACACAGGACAATCAGGGACCTTGGATCAATGGCAGTGGGCACACGGTTCAGGGGACAGAGGCACACGACAACAGGGAATTTGGGAGGACTGCTGTGCGACAGGGGGAGGACAGGCTCAGGGAACTGACTCTCCAGGAGGCACTCACCAAAATCCTGGGAGCATACCACCATTCCCAGGAGACGATTTGCCAGATACTCGACAAGATGCAGGAGAACCAGCAGCTGCAGGAGGGACAGTACCTGGGAATCAGGGAGGTCTTGAAGTCCATTAACACCACCCTGATCTCCATTGCAGGGGTGCTGGCAGACATGGCCAACAGTATGAGGGAGGCAGTGGCACACCATCGGGCCCCTACCACTAGCAAAACCGATGAACAGCCCTCCACCTCTGCTGCTGCTAGTGGATAGGAGGCCCCACCACAGGACCAACAGGCCACCAGCACCCCTCGCCCTGCAGAAAGAGAACCACCCCGCAAATGGTCCCTGCGATCCAGGCAGCATCCAGAGACTACTGCCAAGACTCCCGCCAGGAAATAAGACTCTCCTGATTGTCACACTTGTGTCCCACCGTGTCACCCTGTCCACCTTGAACTAGCATTGCTCCACTTCCTATGCCCCCGTGGACAATGCACCTGTGATCCACATAGACTGGACTCTATCCTGGACTTTCCTCCACCATCACCCCAGCCCATTGCACATACCCCTCTACTTACTAACACTTAAATAAACACCATTTGAAAAAATACGTATGGAATCTGTCAATGATTGAACTATGTATTTGTTTAACAAGCTTTAAACACTGCAATACAACTGTACAGAAATGTATACATATGAATGACCTGTAGATGGCTGCAGTCAATACACCAGGAGTGATAGTGGGGCACAAATACCTGCAAATAGAGATGCCAACGGGTACAGTAAGTGGCCATAGAAGTGGGAAAATCAGCCTGCCAGTGACAATGTCAAACACAAAACTGTCAATTAAAAGTGAAGTTACACTGTCTTACCTGTGTGTCATTGGAACAATTGATGAATTATTGCACTTCTTTTGTCCTCATCCTTATCCTCTACCTCCTCATCTTCACTGTCCACAGGGTCCACTGCTGCCACATGCCCATCTCCAGACTAATCCTCCTGCAGAAAAGGCACCTGGCGATGTAAGGCAAGGTTTTGCAACATACAGCATGCCATGATGATCTGGCAGACCTTCTTGGGTGAGTAGCACAGGGAACCACCTGTCAGATCGAGGCAACAAAACCTAGCCTTCAGGAGGCCGAATGTCCTCTCTATGAGTCTTCTTGTTTGCCCATGTGCCACATTGTAACGTTCCTCTGCCCTTGTCCTGGGATTCTGCACAGGGGTCAGTAGCCATGAGAGGTTGGGATAACCAGAGTCACCTGCAAAGATCGAGGGACAACTGTTAGACACACACTAACCCTTAGGGCCCACACCATACCCATACACCAACATCCACTGGGTGGGAACCAGGGCTCACCTATTAGCCACACCCAGTGCCTCTGGAGTTGAGCGATCACATATGGGATGCTGCTATTCCTCAGGATAAAGGCATCATGCACAGACCCAGGATACTTTGCATTGACATGGAATATGTACTGGTCCGCCAGGCACACTATCTGCACATTCATTGAGTAAAAGCTCTTTCGATTTCGGAACACCTGTTCATTTCTCCGGGGTGGGGGAACAAATGCAATATGTGTTCCATCAATAGCCCCAATAATGTTGAGGATATGTCCCATTGCATAGAAATCAGCTTTCACTGTGGCTAAATCCTCCTCCTGGGGGAAACCGATGTAGGTGAGCATGTTTTTAATCAGGGCAGACAACACTCTGGTCAGCACTATTGAGAACATTGGCTGTGACATTGCTGCTGCCAAGCCCACTGTCACTTGGAAGGAGCCAGTAGCCAGGAAATGGAGCCCTGATAGCACTTGCACAAGAGGGGGGATCCCGGTGGGGTGACGGATAACAGATATCCAGTCAGGCTCCAATTGGGCACACAGCTCTGTGATTGTGGCCCCTTCTAGTCTACAGGTGAGGATAATATGCCTGTCCTCCATTGTTGCCAAGTCCACCAGGGGCCTGTACATTAGGGGATGTCTCCATCTCCTATTCATCCGCAGCAGTTCCAATCTAGGGGGCAAAACGGTGAGCAGCTGGTCAGTTTCCCATATTTCCAATTACTACACTTCATTGCATGTTGTGACTGTAACAGTATATAGTTGGATAGGCCCAAATGGTGCTTATGTGTACTGTGAAGCAGTTAGGTGCCATGGCGTCCCCCTGTCCTGTTAGGAGGGACATGTGGAAATGAGGTAATTCTGCAGACGTTGTGTGCCATTGCGGGAGGCGGTCGAAAACCGCTGTGCAACTCCTCATTGGTTACAATTGGGCCCTATGGATTACAGTGGCCAATGGTGATGTACGCCAGCGGTGACGGTACGCACAGCTGAGGACGTGACTGCCATTTTCTATCTGTCCTCTCACTTGCTACCTGAACTTCAACAGGAAAGGTCCTACACTGCATGTGCTTCTGTGACCTGTGTCTGGAACCGACCACGGCTCGTGTCACAGGGGTAAGGGCACCTGCCTTCACCGTGCCGGAGTTGGAGAGACTAGTGGATGGGGTTTTACCCCAGTACCGAATGCTGTATGAGCCTCCAGACCAACAGGTGAGTACACTGTGAGCACGATGCATGGGGCATGAATGCATGGAGTGGTGTGTGTGAAGGCCTTGTGTAGGGGAGTGGTTGGTGGAAGGGCCCTGGGCAGCGTGCTGCATGTATGGTGGGCCATGTCTGTGCATAAGGGGATGTGAGGGCTATGGTGGGCCATGAGTGTAACAGGCAGGACGGTCTGACTGATACCTTTTCCTATGTGTATTTCTCTGCAGGTCAGCGCCCATCAGAAAAAGGGTATATGGCATGCCATCACCAGGGAGGTGCGGAACCTCAGGGTCTACGGCAGGCGGAGCACCCACTGTCAGAAACAGTGGGAGGACCTGAGACGCTGGGCACGGAGGACGGCGGAAGCCCAGCTGGGGATTGCCTCCCAATAAAAAAGGGGTGCCCATCGAACCCTGAGCCCCTGATGGCCCGCATACTGGCAGTGGCCTATCCCGAGCTGGATGGGCGCTTGGGGGCATCACAGCAACCACAAGGGGGTAAGTACAGTGCCCCAATATAGTACTTGCACGTGATGGGGTGGCATCCGGGTGGGGGACGTGGGCCTGTGGGTGCCCCTAGGCCAGGTCGGACATTGCCGGGTAGGTCCCATGTTGGGCAGGGTCTGATGTAATCTTCCTCCAACCAAGCTAGTAGGCATCCACTACTGGGCGGGGGTATGTGGGTCTCAGGTATGCTGCAGTTGTCGTTAGGTGTCCCTGTCCATGGGCTGGTGACTAGCATTATGACTGTTAGTGCATTGCCTGGAGCATGGGGCTGTTCCCTGTGTGTGTGTCGTGTATGCCAACGGTGGTGTTGTTGCTGCTATTGACCAAGTGTATCCTTTGTCCTTTCCCCCTTTTTGTTTTGTCACCCTGTCCTTATGTGCATTAGCATCATCTGGCGGAGGAGCTGAGGCCCCAGCGATGGGGAGAGCTGCATCCCACAGGGCCCAGAATGCCGAATCAACCGACGGTGAGGGCACCAGTGGGACGGAGGGCGAGGGAAGCACCACAGAGGAGACTGGAGGGGACAGTTCAGACAGTGATACCTCCTCCGATGGAAGCTCCCTCGTGGTGGCGGACACTTCTTTCTGTGCCCACTGCAACTACAGGTACAGCCACCACCCCCCGTACCAGCACCGCCCTCCCAGCAGCCCCTCAGCCTGTTTCCCGTGCCCGCTTACCCAGGAGGGCGGGCATCTCCTTCGCCCCAGGCACCTCAAGCCCTGCCCCATTTAGCCTTGCTGCCCTGAGTGAGGAGGCTATTGACCTCCTACTATCCATCTCTGTTGGGCAGTCAACCATTGTGAATGTTATCCAGGGGCTGGCAGCCCATTTGGAACAGACAAATGCATTCCTGGAGGGCATTCACTCTAGCATGGCGGCACAACAGAGATCATTCCAGGCTCTGGCCTCCTCCCTGATGGCAGCCATTGTCCTGTTTCTAGCCTCCCCCTCCTACTTCTTCTACCCAATCCCATTCCCCTCAACCCCAACCTATCCCAAGCACACAGGCAGACCAGCATGCACACAAGACAACACACAGGAGTGGTTCAGGCAAGCACAAGCACCACACATCATCCCACAGGCACTCACACAAACACCATCCAGATGCAGACATACCAACATCCACTGCCTCCACTGTGTCCCCCTCCTCCTTGTTCTCCCCCTCCCTCCCAGTAGCGTGTACACTCACATCTGCATGCACTACATCCTCATCCACTACACCATCACGTCTATCACTACACACCCCTCACTGGCAGTCACCACACCCACATCCATGCACACATCCCCTGTGTCCTCTTCCACTGTGCCTGTGCCTCCTCCTCCCAAAGAACACAAATGCAAGTACTCAGACACCCAACAGCCATCCACCTCACAACAGCATCCAGCTCATGCACCTGCCCCAAAAATCAGCAGAAACCTCCTACAACCACTTGCTCTTCCTCCACTCCCAAACCTTCACGTCGGGCCAGGGTGGTCAGAACCCAGGCGAGCACCTCAGCCACCCAGTCACACAGCCACAGTAGTGTCGGCAGCTACTGCAGGTGCGAGAGGATCCCGTGCACCAGGCAGCTACACTGAAAGGGTACCTGCACCAGGTGCTTCAAGGAAGGGCAAGGAAGCACCACCAGCTGCATCTGGGAAGGGAAAGGAGTCACCACTAGCTGCGTCTAGGATGGGCACGGAGGCACCACCAGCTGCTACAGGAGTGGGCAAGGAGGCACCCCTAGCTGCTACAGGGAAGGGCAAGGGGCAATCCCCTGCTGCTGACAGGAAGAGCAAGGGGCCCGTACCAGCAGGCAGGAAGGACAGGAGGCATGGTGCTGGGACTCATTCGGAGTCCTCACCACCAACCATAGTGGTTCAGCCATACGAGGATGCAAGGGAAGGGCTGGAGCCTCCCCCCACCATTGCCAGCACTGCCATCAGCACCGCTGCCAGCAGCAGCAGCCCGAGTGGGCAGCCGTCTTTGGCTGCAGGATAAGGGCTGGAGCCTCCCCCCACCACTGCCAGCACTGCCACCAGCAACCCCATTGGCAGCCGTCTGAGGCTGCAGGGGAAGGGCTGGAGCCTCTCCCCACCACTGCCAGCACCGCCACCAGCACCGCCACCAGCACCACCACCAGCAGCAGCCCCAGTGGGCAGCCATCTGAGGCTGCAGGGGAAGGGCTGGAGCCTCCCCCCACCACTGCCAGCACTGCCACCAGCACAGCCACCAGCTCTGCCGCCAGCAGCAGCAGCCCCAGTGGGCAGCTGTCCGAGGCTGCTGCGGAAGGGCTGGAGCCTCCCCCCACCACTGCCAGCACCCCATCAGCACCACTGCCAGCAGCAGCAGCCCCAGTGGGCAGCCATCCGAGGCTGCAGGGGAAGGGCTGGAGGATCCCCCCACCACTGCCAGCACCAACACCTGCACAGCCACTGCCACCACTGAGCAGCCGTCACCGCCGGCGGGCAGTGTGTAGTCCTGCATCCATGGGCTGTTGTGCAGCCTAGGCCCTGCAAATCCTGCGGGTCTGACACCCAGGTGAGAGACTGTGACCTTGCACTCCCCAATATCTGCATCACAGGGCACAATGCCCCTCCAGAACCAGTGGAAGAAATCATCCACTCACCCCATACAACCCAGGATGAAGCACACTGGGCACAATGCCCCCTCCAGAACCAGTGAAAGAAGCCATCCACTCACCTCATCCTTCCCAGGATGAAGTACACTGTTCACAATGCCCCCTCCAGAACCATTGGAGAAGCCATCCGCTCACCCCATCCTTCCCAGGATGAAGCACACTGGGCACAATGCCCCCTCCAGAACCAGTGGAGAAGCCATCCACTTACCCCATACTTCCCAGGATGAAGCACACTGGGCGCAATGCCCCCTCCAGAACCAGTGGAAGTAGCCACCCACTTGAGAGACTGTGGCCTTGCACTCCCCAGGACCAAGCAGTGGGCAAACCACCCACTTGAGAAACTGTGGCATTGCACTCCCCAGGACCAAGCAGTGGGCATGTAGCCCCATCCAGGACCAGTGGCAATGTACCATCTTCCGGCTGAGGTGTGCCCCCTTCCCCCTGAGGTGCCTGTGTATTTTCAACCTGATGCCACTGCAGTGTTCTTTCCGTGTTGTTGCAGGAGTGAGGTGGGGCCTTGGTCTATGTGATGTGCCCTGTGGCCCACAGACATGGAGGACGGGCAGTGTCCCTACATTTGTAAATATGCATATTCATTTGGATTTTGATGCACTTATTCATAGTATTTTTTCATATTACACTCACTTTCTTCAAATCATTTTGTCCTTGCATTATTCTTGAGGGGTACGGGGTGAATATGTAATGTTACTGCATCTGGTTGTGTGTATGGTGTTAGGGGTAGGGGTGTTGCATGTTGCGTGTGTGTGTCACTCTCTTTTTCCTCCCCCCTCCCTTGTGTGCTAGGCAGCAGTACTCACCGTGGTCGTCTTCGCCTGCGTTGATGTTCATAATGCAGCAGAAGGTAGACGAGCATGGGGGATTTGTGTAGCTCGGGCTCCATGGCGTCATGGTTGTTCCATGAGTCTCCACAGGTGAGTCCTTTGACTTCTGAGATCTGTTTCCGCCAGGCTTTTGATGTTGTTGGTACCACCCCGGAAAAGGTGGCGGATAGGCTGGTCATAATAGTGTGGGCGGTACATTGTCTTCCGACTAGCTGTTAGTGTTTACCGCCGTGGTGCTTGTTGATTCCGCTGTGGTGGTCGGTGTGTTAAAGTGGCTGTTTGTATGAGTGCTTTCCGCCATGGTCATAGTTCCATTTTTGTTACCCCCAGCCTGTTGGCGGTATTACAGCCGCTTTATCACCGACTGCCAGGGTTGTAATGAGGGCCATAATCTTGAGTAGTTGTCGAGAAAAACTTTACCAATCTGTTCTGATTGGATGACCACTCTACCTTCTGCCTCATCAAGGATTGCCTTAATGATTTCCTTATTCCTCTTTTTCTTGATCAACCACACCAATACGTTCCCATTCTTCATAGAGGTTTTGGAAGCAAGTACATTGGTTGACAAATTCCTTAGACATAAACACATCTTTAAGATTTTGATATGCTTGCTAAAGTTTTATTCATGTATGTGGAGATTGGCCTGCAGGGTGAATAAGCATGGCCTGATTAAGTTTGTTCTGCAGAGCCACAGTCCCAGTCTGGTCCCTTCTACGTTTGCTAATTTGAGCTCTAAAGGAAATTGCCCCATCCTGTAAAAATGCTTTGGAGGCCCCCAAACTGCAAAAGATAAGGCAGTACCTAAATTTCTCTTGATAAATGTATCTATAGTGGGGTGCATAACCGCGACCCAGCTTTTATTAGTTAGTAGTGTTAGTAGTGATCTGTTCGGGTTCCAGTGTGGTAGTTGGGGCCTCAATTCTTTCAGTGATGCTTCAAAAAAGGGGACTGAATGGTCTGAGAAGGAGTTTGATAGTGTGGCTGACACTATCCTATTCCACTGATAAGAAACAAAAAAAACAATTCTGGAGGCAGAATTGTATTGCTCTGGAAAACATGTGCAGGTTCTCTCATGCAAATGATTGATTCATCAAGGATCCAGCAATGCATAATCACTACACAATTTTCTCAGCCAGTGCAAGGATTTTGTCTTATTTTGCTGTTTATTACTACTCGAAGTATCAAGATTAGTATCCTGAATGATATTGAAATCTTCCCCTGGTAAGACCAACCCCTCTAAAAATTGAAGAAGATCATATATTTCTTGAAGAGAGGAGTTGTCATCTTCAACCGGACCATAATAGCTGATAAAATGAATGGATTGAAGATGGACTCTTAATCGCACCAAAATCCACCTCACCCAAGTGATCAATTGTGCTTCACATGCAAAATTCCACAATATTCAGGAACTAGTAGAAAGTAATTTTTATTAGTTATTAAACAGCATAAAACATTCCATCTCCTTATAAATAAAACAAGGCATAACCAGTGCAGTAAATACTGAAAGGCATGCTCAGTGTAATAAATACCTTAACTCCCTTGACCCCATTTCCAAATATGAAATATGATTATAAACATTGTAAAACACAAAATAACCCCCTAGTGTCATTCATATCTATTAACCCCCTAGGGAGACATTTCCAAACATATAAAAAGAGATAGAATCAGTTTAAAACTTGAAATAACCCCTTAGCAATATTCATATCTATTCATATTTACTAAGGTTGTGGATGGAACCTGATCTTAAATCAAGTTTGTAGGTGTTTTTTGGTCAGCAGCCATAGATTCCTAGAAATAAAGTATGAAAAAGCGATTGGTATTTAAAAGTTACTAACTTAGATAATGTGCAAAGTTGGCCAAAAAGAGCATGACATTCCTTCTGCATGATAACTAATACTGATTAAATATTAAGGGGGTCATTACAACATTGGCGGTAAAAGCCGCTTACCGCTGTGCAGAAGACCGCCAATACACTGCAGCGGCCGCGGAATTCCGCCACAGCTATTATGACCCACATCTCGGAATCCGCTGAAATTCAGACACCCACACAAGTCCGCCACAACAAAGGTCAGTGATAAACTGGTGAAAACAAAACCTCCACCGTCACGCCAACAGAAACACGCCCATGCTATTACGACCTTCGAATCCACGCGGCGGTCTTTCAACCACGGTATTCCATTGGCGGTACACACCGCCACGCTCAAAATACACACACATCTCCAAAACACCGCCACATTGGACAATTCCAAATACACACACCTGATACACATACAAACACCACTCCCATACACCCATTACAATATAAAACACACACCCACATCACCCACAAACCCCTACGACCAAAAATTATAGACGAAGGCGAGAGAGAGAGCACAGCATAGACAACCCCACCACACAGAGGCACACAACACCATCACCCACACAACATCCACGCACAAAACACCACACACCACTACACATCACAACACTCATCACCGCATACACCACCCCACACATCACCTACACCACCCCATGGCACGGCAGAGACACCCCAGGTTTTCGGTGGAGGAGCTCAGGGTCATGGTGGAGGAAATCGTATGGGTAGAGCCACAGATATTTGGATCCCAGGTGCAGCACACCTCCATTGCATGGAAGATGGAGCTATGGCGAAGAAAAGTCGACAGGGTCAACGCAGTGGGACAGCACCCAAGAAATCGGGAGGAAATCAGGAAGAGGTGGAACGACCTACGGGGGAAGGTGCGTTCCGTGGTCTCCAGGCACAACATCGTGGTCCAGCGGACTGGCGGCGGACCCCCACCTCCTCCCCCACAACTAACAACATGAGAGGAGCAGGTCTTGACCATTATGCATCCAGAGGGCCTCGGAGGAGTCGGTGGAGGAATGGACACTGGTAAGTCAAATCTTAACTATCATATCCCCCACCCTACCTGCATGCTATCACACATCCCACCCTCACCCCCTCCGCTATCACTCCAACTCCTCACTAATGTACTAATAACACAAACCACCCATCCCAACACCAAGCCCTGCATGACACATCAAAGCATGGTCACCCATCACTAAAGCATGGCCACTGCACATACCCATAACACCCCCTAACCATCATCACACAAGCCCCCACACATAAATGCTAGCACTGTGGTACACGGTCACCCACCCATTGCACACCATGACACACACAGATGCAATAATCATGCTTTTACACCCCTGCAGGACCACTACCTAACGTCACCAGACAGGAGGGTCCAGACATCTCTACCCCACCCACAGAAGAGGCCCACAGTGATGACAGCATCTCTGGGCAACTGGATCCAGATGACCAGCCCGGACCATCGTGGACCTCGGGACAGTCGGTTCCCCTCGCACAGGCACAGCCCAACACTGACCTTCCACCCTCTGGAAACACCAGTACAGCACCCACCCAGCGGGCCCATACCTCCGTCCCCAGGACACGTCAATCAGCTGTGTGTCCACCACTACAGGGAACCCAGGATAACCCACCACCCCAACAACAACAGGTACCTGGGGGCAGTGGTAGTGGGCACACGGTCCAGGGGACGGAGGCACAGGAACACAGGGGAACTGGGAGGGCTGCTGTGTGACAGGGGGCGGACAGGCCAAGGGAACCCACTCTCCACGAGGCCCTCTCCTCCATCATGGGAGCATACCACCACTCCCAGGAGACGATGGCTACGGTCCTAGACAAGTTTCAGGAGACCCAGCGCCTGCAGGAGGAACAGTATTTGGGGTTCAGGGAGGAACTCAGAACCATCAGCTCCGCCCTGGGCACCATCGTAGGGGTGCTGAAGGACAGACAGAACACCATGAGGGACACCGTGGCACTCCAAGGGGCCCCTGACACTAGCCTGGACGATGAACTGCCCACCACCTCCGCCGGCGCTAGTGGACAGGACGCCCCACCACAGGACCACCACAACAGCACCCCACCCCCTGCAGACGGAGAACCACCCCGCAAGTGGTCCCTGAGATCCAGGAACAGGACAGAGCACGATGGCAAGACCCCTGCCAAGAAATGAGACCACCCTGATTGTCATCCCACTGTCCCACTTTGTAACCCTGTCCATATTGGAACTGCCCCAGCTCCACTTCCTATGCCCATATGGGCAATGCACCTGTGAAACTAATCTCATCTGCCATGAACATTCCTTCACCATCACCCATCACCATTTGACCACCCCCTCCAATAATTAGCACCTCAATAAACACCCTTGAAGCACAAAAATATCTGGAGTCAGTCTTTGATTTTGAAAATGTGTATTAGCTATGACAATGACAAAATCCGTTCGAAAATGTAATGTCAACATACCTATGTCACACATCACAAGTCCATGAAGGATGCAAGCAGATGACACACGTTGGTAACCACACCTGTGAAACCGTAATGTAAATGTACAACTCAGTTACCAAATACTGCTTGAAATTGACAGACAGGATAAAGGTAGAAGTGTGAAAGTAAATGTAGTAGTCAAGAAAGTGTTCTCACCTGTGAGTCACTGGAAATATTGCTGTATGACTGAGTCCCTATTGTCAATGTCTTCTTCCTCTGCTTCCTCCTCATCATTGTCCACAGGCTCCACAGCTGCCACAACACCGTCATCTGGACCATCATCCTGCAGGAAAGGCACCTGGCGTCGCAAAGCAAGATTGTGAAGCATAGAGGAGGCGATGATGATCTGGCACACCTTCTTTGGTGAGTAGAATAGGGAACCACCTGTCATATGGAGGCACCTGAACCTGGCCTTCAGGAGGCCGATGGTGCGTTCGATCACCCTCCTAGTCCGCCCATGGGCCTCATTGTAGCATTCCTCTGCCCTGGTCCTGGGATTCCTCACTGGGGTCAATAGCCATGACAGGTTGGGGTAACCAGAGTCCCCTAATAGCCACACCCGGTGCCTCTGGAGTTGACCCATCACAGAAGGGATGCTGCTATTCCGCAGGATGTAGGCGTCATGCACTGAGCCAGGGAACATAGCATTTACCTGCAAGATGTACTGGTCTGCCAAACATACCATCTGTACATTCATGGAATGATAACTCTTCCGGTTCCTGTACACCTGTTCACTCCTGTGGGGGGGGGACCAGAGCTACATGGGTCCGATCAATGGCACCTATGATGTTAGGGAGATGTCCAAGGGCATAGAAGTCACCTTTAACAGTAGCCAAATCCTCCACCTGAGGTAAAACGATGTAGCTCCTCATGTGTTTCAGCAGGGCAGACAACACTCTGGACAACACGTTGGAAAACATAGGCTGGGACATCCCTGATGCCATGGCCACTGTTGTTTGAAATGACCCACTTGCTAGGAAATGGAGCACTGATAGCACCTGCACTTGAGCGGGGATTCCTGTGGGATGGTGGATTGGTGACATAAGGTTTGGCTCCAACTGGGCACACAGTTCCTGGATTGTGGCACCTGTAGGTGATGATTAAATGTCACTCCTCCATTGTCAACAGGTCCACCAGCGGTCGGTACACCGGAGGATTCCGCCATCTCCTCACATGTCCCAGCTGACGGTGCCTAGGAAGGACAACAGCGACCACAGAGTCAAGCAACTCAGAGGTATGTACCCACAGCTACACAGAACACAAAACAAAATCCCAAAAGTTGTCTGTATGTGTGTTGAGTCCAGGCCTAGGTATGTGTGACGCAGTTGAAAATTAAGCCATGTGTGCCCCTGAAATGGCGGCTGCCTGACCTCTAAAGTGGGACAATGGGATGTGAGGTAACTGCGCTGGCGTTGTACACCGTTGCGGTAGGCGGTCGAAGACCGTTGCGCAATGCTGCATTGGTTAACATTGGACCCTATGGGTCCCAGGAGCCAATGACGAAGTGCACCGGCGGTGATGATACGCACCGCCGCGTACGTCACCGCCGCTGACGTCACCGCCATTTTCTATCTGTTGAATCACTCGATACCTGATCTTCGACAGGAGAGGACCTATACTGCAAGTGCTGCTGTGACCTCGGTCTGGAAGAGATAATGGCACGTGCGTCTGGGGAAAGGGCCCCTGCCTTCACTGCACAGGAGTTGGAGAAGCTTGTGGACGGGGTCCTACCCCAGTACACACTAGTCTACGGTCCCCCAGACCAACAGGTGAGTACATAGGGTGCAAGTTGTATGGGCTATGCCTGGGTGGAGAGGGCTGGATGTAAGAAGGAAGGGGGCAGAGTTCTGCGAGCCTGAAGGACTGTGAATGCATGTGCCACATGGCAAGGGTAGGGATGTGGGTCACTCACTTCGACGGTGCAGTTGGTAATGACTTCTCTTCTTCCCCTGTACATGTCATGTTAGTCAGCGCCCACCAGAAGAAGGATATTTGGCGTGCCATCGCCAAGGACGTCCGGACCCCGGGGGTCCACCAGAGATGGAGCACCCACTGCCGTAAAAGAAGGGAGGACATTCGCCGCTGGAGCAAGAAGACGGCGGAGGCTCAGCTGGGGATGGCCTCCCAACGTGGGAGGGGTGCCCGTTACACCATTACCCCCGCTGATGTTCCGGATCCTGACGGTGGCCTACCCTGAGTTGGATGGGTGCTTGAGGACATCACAGCAGACACAAGGGGGTGAGTACACTCTCATTCTGCTGACTTTGTGCGCAGCGGAGGGGTCTGGGTGGGGGAGGAGGGCTGTGGGTTTCCCTAGGCCAGGGCGAGTTCTATAGGCTAGGCCCCTCAGTAATGTAGGCCATGTGCCACTCCACCCCACCTCTGTAGAGTGCCAAGTACAGGTATACATGCCCCTGTGTCATCTATGTGTGCAGATGTCCACTATAGCCATGTAGGCCATATCCCAGGAACTGCAACTGTAGAGCCCAACAGCGCGGCGTAGTGCAGGGACCTGCTGTGTCTGTATTGTCCCCCAACGGTAGCGTTAAGCCATGCACTCAACCTGTCTTTCTTCTGTCGTCCCCCCCTTTTTGTGTTCGCCCTGTTCTTTTGTGCATCAGCATCATCAGGCGGAGGTACAGTGGCACCGGAGCACGAGGGGGCTGCACCCCACATGGCCATGGAGGACCACACCACGGACTCAGAATGCACCAGTGGGACAAAGGGCGAGGGGGGCTTCACAGCGGTCACCGGATCAGCAACCAGCAACACGGACTCGTCCTCCGATGGGAGCTCCCTTGTGGTGGCGGCAACATCTGTGCCCCCCACTTCTACCGGTACAGCCGCCACTCCCCCTACCAGCACCGCCCTCCCAGCAGCCCCTCAGACTTCGCCCCGTGCCCGCTCACCCAGGAGGGTGGGCATCACCTTTGCCCGAGGCACCTCAGCCCCTGCCCCTGTCACCTCTGCTGCCCTCAGTGAGGAGGCCATTGACCTCCTCAGGTCACTCACTGTTGGGCAGTCTACCATTGTGAATGCCATCCAGGGTGTAGAAAGGGAGTTGCAACACACTAATGCATTCCTGGAGGGCATTCATTCTGGTCAGGCTGCCCATCATCGAACCCTGCAATCTCTGGCCTCAGCACTGATGGCAGCCATTGTCCCTGTGTCTAGCCTCCCCCCTCCAACTTCCTCCACCCAGACCCAATCCCCTGTACCTCTGCCTATCCCAAGCACACCATCAGACCAGCCTGCACACACCTCAACACACAAGGGCAGCTCAGGCAAACATAGGCACCACACATCCCACAGGCACTCACACAAGCATCACCCACATACAGACACATGCCTCCACTGTGTCCCCCTCCTCGTCATCTCCCTCCTCCCTCCCAGTGTCGTCTACACTCTCACCTGCATGCATTACCACTACAGCTACTAGGACTCGCACCAGCACACCCACCACCACACCCCGCTCACCTACACTCACCACACCCAATACCATTTACACGTCCCCTGTGTCCTCTCCCAGTGTGTCTGTGACGCCCCCTCCCAAAGTACACAAACGCGGGCACACACACACCAAACATCCATCCACCTCCTGACAGCCTCCAGAACATGCACCTGCACCCAAATCATCAAAAGTTACACCTCCTACAACGACCTCCTCTTCCTCCACTCCCGGACCCCCTCCAGCTACCTGTCCCAGTGTTCGTCAGAAACTTTTCCTGAGCAACGTTGACCTCTCCCCCCCCCCTCCAATTCATAGGTCCCGTACTAGCACCTCAGCCAAAAAATCTCCGGTACCAGTGGTGCCTGTTAGAGGTATGTGGAGTGCACTGGGCACCAGGGCAGCCAGTGTGGCAGGGAGTCAAAGCACAGCCAGTCCCCCCCCTGTGAAGCACCAGAAGTTGGACAGTGCCCGACGGGAGAGGGGGAAGACTCCTGCCGGCAAAGCCGCTCACAAGGGTCCCGGGGGGAGTGTCGAGTCAGCTGTGACTCCTCCCAAGGTGGGGAAGGGGCAGAAGAAAGCGCCAAAGTCTGGGAAGAGCAGCAAGGCAGAGAAGGCTGCCATCATCCCTGCTGCCCAGGACGCCACCGCCAGCCCGATCGTCACTGGTCAGGAGACCACCGCCAGAGTCAGTGCCCAGGAGGGCAGTCCAATCGTCACTGGTCAGGAGACCACCGCCAGAGTCAGTGCCCAGGAGGGCAGTCCCATTGTCACTGGTCAGGAGACCACCGCCAGAGTCAGTGCCCAAGAGGGCAGTTCAATCGTCACTGGTCAGGAGACCACCGCCAGAGTCAGTGCCCAGGAGGGCAGTCCCATCGTCACTGGTCAGGAGACCACCACCAGAGTCAGTGCCCAGGAGGGCAGTTCAATCGTCACTGGTCAGGAGACCACCGCCAGAGTCAGTGCCCAGGAGGGCAGTCCCATTGTCACTGGTCAGGAGACCACCGCCAGAGTCAGTGCCCAGGAGGGTAGTCCCATCGTCACTAGTCAGGAGACCACCGCCAGAGTCAGTGCCCAGGAGGGCCCTGGAAGCCACAACCCCGCTGGGCAATGAGGGACCGCCATGGCAAACACCGCTGCACAGGTCAGAGACAGCAAAGCCAAGCACCGCTGAACAGGGCAAGCACTGCTGAACAGGGCAAAGACCGCCATGGCAAGCACTGCTGAACAGGGCAAAGACCAACATGGCAGGCACCGCTGAACAGGTCAGAAACTGAAAAGTCAAGCACCGGTGAACAGGGCAAAGACGGCCATGGCAAGCACCGCTGAACAGGGCAAGCACCGCTGAACAGGGCAAAGACTGCCATGGAAAGCACCGCTGCACAGGTCAGAGACAGCAAAGTCAAGCACCGCTGAACAGGGCAAAGACCGCTGAACAGGGCAAAGACTGCCAGGGCAAGCACCGCTGAACGGGGCAAAGACCACCATGGCAAGCACCGCTGAACAGGTCAGAAACTGCAAAGTCAAGCACCGCTGAACAGGGCAAAGACCGCTGAACAGGGAAAAGACCGCCAGGGCAAGCACCGCTGAACAGGGCAAAGACCGCCATGGCAAGCACCGCTGAACAGGTCAGAAACTGCAAAGTCAAGCACCGCTGAACAGGGCAAAGACCGCCATGGCAAGCACCACTGAACAGGGCAAGCACCGCAAAATCAAGCCCCGGTAGCCCATGTGTGGCAGGGGAAGTGAAGGAACTGGGACCGTCACAGGGAGAGTGATGCACTCTGGGCACCAGTCCCCATCCAGAACCAGTGGAGAACAGCATCCACTACCTCAGTCCTTAACAGGATAAAGCACTCTGGGCACCAGTCCCCCTCCAGAACCAGTGGAAAACAGCATCCACTACCTCAGTCCTTAACAGGATGAAGCACTCTGGGCACCAGTCCCCCTCCAGAACCAGTGGAGACTGTTATCCACTTGTGAGACTGTGGCTTTGCACTCCCCAGGATGGTACAGTGGGCAAACCACCCACTGAAAAGATTTGTGAGACGGTGGCTTTGCACTCCCCAGGATAAAGCAGTGGGCAAACCACCCACTGAAAAGACTTGAAAGACTGGCTTTGCACTCCCCAGGATGGTACAGTGTGCAAACCACCCACTGAAAAGACTTGTGAGACTGTGGCTTTGCACTCCCCAGGATGGTACAGTGGGCAAACCACCCACTGAAGGAATTGTGAGACTGTGGCTTTGCAATTCCCAGGATGGTACAGTGGGCAAACCACCCACTGAAAAGACTTGTGAGACTGTGGCTTTGCACTCCCCAGGATAAAGCAGTGGGCAAGCCACCCACTGAAAAGACTTGTGAGACTGTGGCTTTGCACTCCCCAGGATGGTACAGTGGGCAAATCACCCACTGAAAGGACTTGTGAGACTGTGGCTTTGCACTCCCCAGGATGGTACAGTGGGCAAACCACCCACTGAAAAGACTTGTGAGACTGTGGCTTTGCACTCCCCAGGATAAAGCAGTGGGCAAACCACCCACTGAAAAGACTTGAAAGACTGTGGCTTTGCACTCCCCAGGATGGTACAGTGGGCAAACCACCCACTGAAAAGACTTGTGAGACTGTGGCTTTGCACTCCCCAGGATACATCAATGGGCATGGAGCCCCGTTGTGGATCTGGCGTGGTGCTGTCATCTGGCTGAGCTGCCCCCCCTTCCATTCCCCCTGAGGTGCCTGTTGTATTTCGATCTGATGCCCCTGCAGTGTTCTCTCCATTTCTGGTCAGGTATCTGATGTGGGCCTCGCCCATGCATTTAGGGCCCAGTGGTCCACGGACATTGAATGGTGCATACCTGCACTACTAATCGTGATGTATAATTTTTTGAACGTGTATATATATCTATATATATTAGCTTACTGTATTTTGATACATTACAATGGTTAAACTCATTTCCTTTTGTCTTTGCATTCTTCCGGGGGGGTTGGGGGTTGTTACTTTGATGTTTGGAAATGCATTGGTGTGTGTGTTGTAGTGTGCAAGGGTCGGGGTGGGGGTGGGGGTGTTGTGTGTGTGTGTCCCTGACTTTTGCCTCCCCCCTTCCCTATGTCGTAGGTGCAGTACTCACCGTTGTCTTCGGCGCCGGCGTTGCTGATGATCGTAGAGGAGCAGGAAGACTATCGCAGGGAGTATTTGGAGTTCCGGCTCCATGGTGCCCTCCTTCCTCGTGGAGTGTGTTAAGGTGAGCGTTTTCCCATTGAAATGGCTGTTTCCGCCGTGTTTTTATCCACGGTGAATCCACCCCAGAAAAGGTGGCGGATTGGCCTGTTGTAATACTGTGGGCGGTACTTTGTCTCCCGCCTGTCTATTGGCGGTGATAGCCGCGCTGCTTGTCTGTACCGCCGTGGCGGTTGGAGTGTTAAAGTGGCTGTCTTTGTTGGCGATTTCCGCAACGGTCATAATTCCCTTTTTTTTTCCGCCGGCCTGTTTGCGGTCTTACCGCCGCTTTAACACCATCCGCCATGGTTGTAATGACCCCCTAAGTGATTAATCCTTAACAATGGTATACATATCCTAACCCAGTCTCTGTGGTGTTACTCAGCTCTATTGAATGCGCAGTTGCTAGGGTTACTTGGTTTTCAATGGGGCAGTAAGGGAAATAAAGATTTCCCAAAATTGGACCAGCCTAATGTTCAGTTTTTAATTTCTTGGATTGAGTGCTTCAATTAGGGCCTGTCTGCATGATCCAATCAGTAGGGCATTGAATTATTTTTTCAACAATTTTCTTCTTTGAATAGCCAAGGCTGCACAAAGGCAGACCACGTGCCCCAACGTTTCCACCACGAGATAGCATAAGTGACATTTATGATTGACTCTTTGACCCATATTTATACTTTTTGATGCTAAACCAGTGCCGGGGCTGGTTTGCGTCAAAAAAGTTACCGCCGGCTAATGCTATTCTAAGGCGCCAGGCGAGTGCCTTATTTATGGATTGACATTAGCTGGCGCTTGGCTGGTGAGAGTAAAAAAGAATGGCTCTAAACAGGCAGCGCCGCATTAGGGAAAAATGGGGGTTGTGCGTAAAAAAATGGTGCAAGTCAGGTTAGAGTAAAAAATCATGGCTCTAACCGGACTTGCGCCATTTTGTGACGCACAACCCCCATTGAAATGACTCCTGTCTTAGCAAAGACAGGAGTCATGCCCCCTTGCCAAATGGCCAAGCCCAGGGGACCTCTGTCCCCTGGGCATGGCCATTAGGCACAGTGGCATGTAGGGGGGCCAAAGTTAGGCCCCCCATGCCACTTTAAGAAATAAAAAAATTACACTTACCTCTATTTACCTGGGATGGGTCCCCCCATCCATGGGTGTCCTTCAGGGGTGGACAAAAGTGGCAGGGGATGTCCCTGGGGGCAGGGAAGGGCACCTGTGGACTGCTTCCATGGTCAGAGACCATGGAAGTGAGCCCACAGGACCCTTAACGCCTGCCCTCACCCAGGCGTTAAAAAACGGTGCACATGGGGGCGTTGCCAACATGGCGGCCGGAGAGGACGTGTGATCCGAGCTCCGCTCACGGCCCACCACTAATCAGCGAAATCAAGATGTTCCTGCAGCCGCCAGCAGCTTAAAAAAGGCTGCGCGGGGACACAACAAGCCTGCAGCGGCGATCGCCGCTGGAAAATTGAAGGATCGGCTACGAGGGAGTGGTGGAGGTGTGAGGTGGGGCCTTGTCCGAGCCTGGCCGGACCCGGCCGCGGGGTCGGCGTCATGCGCCTGTGGAGACGTGCCGGCCCGTGGGCGGAGAAAATCGAACTGGAGCTCCCTACCCGGGGGCGAAAGCGGTCTCGCCCTCGAGGGGGATTAAAAGCATCGGCGGCAGCACTCCTGAACGGGCGAGGGGTGCCAAAACTCCACGGGTGAGTCGGGCTCGCTCCCAACAAGAGGCGGCGCCGCGGGTGGGCCCGAACACAGGGAGAGAGAATTGGCCTTCGCCCGCCGCCGCCGCAACGCCACCGCTGCCGCCGCAGCCGCAACGCAGCTTTCGAGGAAAGGAGAGGCAGGGCCCCCCCACTAAAAACAGGTACGATTTTTTCCCCGAGGGGGGACGGGGCAAGATAAGAGGACACACAAAATAAAGGGCATTTATAAAATAAGGATAAAAAGGCACACAGCGGAGGAAAAGACAATTAAAAGGAAAAATAGGCAGTGTAACAGAAAGAAAGCTACTGAGAACTACTAAAAGAATTTGTTGAATAAACTCTCCATAGGAATCAGCAGTAAAGTGTGTTCACCTAAGACCACAGAATCTGAAAAAAACTGTGGAAAATATTGCCCCATATAATATATAACGTCAACTCGGAAAGCACGAACCTGGGCAAGTCAAAACCTCCTAAGACTCACACCGACACAGAGACTGAGGCAACCCCTCTAGAGGGTGAAATGGACACTCAAACGGATGCTTTGCAAAAGATGTCCGAAACTCTGGCTGCTCACTCCGCGCAATTCACCAAAGTACTACAGGCGGTACTAGACACAAAGACCTCATTAGAAGGGAAAATAGATTAATTGATACTAGAAGTCAATCTACTCCGCACAGATCAACGGAAACTGACGGAAAGAGTTGCCATCACAGAAACGGCCCTGAAAACGGCCCAACCTGCAATAAATGAGCTGAAAGCTCAGTTTCAACGAATGGAAAATGACATAACACTACTACAACGCAGGACGGAGGACGCTGAAAGCCGTTCACGAAGGAATAATGTAAGGTTCATGGGGGTTCCGGAGTGACTAGAGCTTCCGAATGCTGAACAATATCTAGAGCAATGGCTCAAAGACACAATACTACCTCAAACCACCGCACAAACGTTAATAATAGAACATGCACACAGAATCCCAGGCGGACCACCACGACCGGGTGCCCCGCCCCGTCCGCTGATAGCAAGGTTTTTGAATTACAGGGACCGTGACCAAGTGCTGCAAAATGTTCTTAACAAAAGTCTGTTGCGAATGGAAAATGCCGAGATAACAGCGTACCCCGACTACACAATGGAAGTCCAACGCAAACGTGCCACCTTTACCAGAGTGAAGCAAACCCTCCGCGACAAAAATATTGCCTACTCCCTCCTCTTCCCGGCTAAACTGAGAGTAATAGACGGTGACAGAACTCTATTCTTCCCAACAGCAGAAGACACGTGGACATGGCTCCACGCTAAGGGACTGGTAGATCCAGTAGTGGAACCAGTTGGTTGTAATGAATGGCTGGTACAGCGTCCTAGAAGGAAAAGGAAAACTGCAAATAGGAGTCAAGCCAGACCGACAAGATCGCAAGCAGCAAACGCACAAGCACAGGTCCTCAGGGTGGCGACAACACTTACATCTGCACAGTCGACACCCAGGCCCGGAAACAGAGACTCGGACTCACACTCCTCACAAGACTACCCGAGCCCCCCCTCCTCACCGCTCATGACAGGACCTGAACTGACGCCACGCACAGCAGATGATATATGATGCAGCACAAGTAAGCAAAACAAACCAGAGCAACGACTGGGAAAGCAACATACCAAAAAATGGCAAAAACAATCGCTCTGGAATATATATATAAACTAATGCATACAGGACAGAGCACATTCACCAAGAAATGCGTACAGCAGTTGAATAATGAGAAAAGCTGACAAACACGAACTAACCCCAAGCGCAAAGCAAAGCTAGAAGCCTGAATGTTTATGGCGAGCAAGGACACAAATCCATTTATATGGGCCATTGCTGACAGCTGGCCCGGGACCCTCTCGTTGACCACGCTCCCACACCCACTGGGGTTACCGAATGGACTTGAAAGTTCGAAATGCTAAACGAGGCACCGGTTGTGCCGCACAGTTTGGTAGGGTTAAAGTTTTGGTTTTTGTTAATGTTAATGTGCCAGCATGTATAACCCAATCGTGGACACAAAGGACAAATACAAGGGCGGGGGGATTCAGGATGGAGACGCTAAGATTTAAAAGACCCACAACTAATGGAATGCAATCATATAGTGACATAAAACTAACGTTATGGCTATATACAAAGTATTGACCTGGAATGTCAGGGGGATGGCAAACATGAGTAAATGCAACAGAATTTATAATTACCTTAAACGCCATAAAATTCCCATGGCAACATTACAGGAGACACAATTAGCAACGGAAGATTTAAACAAACTGGCCAGAAAATGGTCAGGAAAAATATATGGCACCATCACGTCGACATACACAAAAGGCGTACTAATATGGATAGTCCCCGACGTCCCTTACGCAGTAGACCACACACAGATAGATAAAGAAGGCAGATATGTCCACTTGAAAGATGTACTGGACGGCAAACCACTAAACATCACAGGATTATACGCGCCCAACTCTAAACAGATCAACTTTTTACAGTCCACTTATACAACACTGATAATAGACCCACTGACTCCTAATATATAGGGTGGAGACTTTAACTGTGCACCGGATATCAACATGGATAGATCACACCCTCCACTAGTGAGCGCCCCAAGCACAAGACTCTCACAAGCGTTACAGAACTAGATGTCAGATAGAAGATTACATGATATATGGCGAAATCTACACCCTCTAGGCAGAGAGTACTCATATTTCTCCCCAGTACACCAACTACACACTCGCATTGACTTGCAATTATACACATATGAGCTTACAGTATTACTAGTCAATGCAACTTACCTGGCTAAAACGATATCAGACCACTGCCCTTTAGTGTCAATGATACGATGGGGTAGGACACACACAAATGCGCCTACTTGGTGCCTACAGCCACCTCTACTACGCGACCCCCCCTTCCGAGAGGAACTAGCAGAGAGTATAAAATTACACTTCAAAACGAACGCAAAAACCACATCGTCGCGAGCTATAGAATGGGACAGCCATAAGGTGGTGATAAGAGGTATATGCATGTCCACATCAGGTGGAGTTCGTAAGACGCTACATAAAGAATTAAGCAAAATAGAAGGGAAAATGAGGGTGGCAGAGAATACAATGGACCAAAACAGGGAGGGAACAGATGGCATGATTGAGCTGAAGAAACAATGGGCAGACACGGATGCGCGGCTAAGGAAATACGACTACCAACACTATACAGCGCGCATACACGCCGAAGGCGATCGATCTAGCAGATTGTTGTCTTGGTTGCTAAAAGGCGAACAGCAACATTCTACTATAAATGCCATCCGTATAGAGAAAGGCAATATAGTCAATACACAGATAGAAGTCAATGAGACCTTCAAAAAATACTATGCAACATTATACAAAGCAAACCCTCCCCCGACCGTACACCAAACACGTGAATTTTATCGGACGCTCCAATTAACTAAACTGACGGCAGACCAATTATCAGAGTTGGAAAAACCCATTGATTTAAATGAGATCCACCAGGCGCTAAAACAAATGGCGCATAATAAAACACCAGGAGGGGATGGGCTCCCAGCGGAATATTATCAGACTTTTGAAAAACAAACAATGGCACCATACCTGGAAATGCTGCAAGAAGCATTTAACAGGGGGTACCTCCCAGAATCACAGCGCGAAGCAATCATAGTGGTCCTCCTCAAGAAAGGGCGAGATCCACTTGATGTCCGGTCATACAGACCATTATCATTGTTAAATTCTGACTGTAAACTGCTGGGGAAAGTGCTGGCAAACCGATTACTCCCATTAATGCCTATATTGATCCTCCCAGACCAATCCGGCTTTATACCTAGACGTAGCACACATGTGAACATCAAATGCCTGCTGCGACTAATAACCGAAACTCCAGAGCTAGATTACGCAAGGATGGCAGTATCACTAGATATAGAAAAGGCATTTGACACGCTGAGCTGGCCACACTTGATGAGTTCCCTTAAAAATATAGGCTTCGGCAATACATTCATAAAATGGATAACAATACTATATACGGACCCGAAAGCAAGAGTTAAAACAGGCAAAATCATATCGGAAACATTTGAAATAGGCAGAGGTTCCAGACAGGGATGCCCATTGTCACCATTGCTATTTGCAATAGCAATGGAACCATTGGCAGCGCGCTTAAGGCAAGAGGCCCCAAAATGGGGAATCCCTGACAGTGGGTCCTATAAAGTTATATCACTATATGCAGATGATGCATTGATATACCTACGAAATAGCTCGGAATCCCTAACAGATATACTACACCTATTAGATACATTCGGGGACATATCGGGACTACGAGTAAACTGGGCAAAGTCATGCCTGTTCCCAATGCAATCAATACCAGACTCCCATAGAGAAATCATTTCCACGCATAAACTGCAATGGTGCCACACCACCCTCAAGTACTTAGGAGTACAAATTTATCACAGCGAACAAGATCTAAGAGAAGGTAACCTAGATCAGATGATCAAGGCGACAAGAAACTCAATGCCCTTCTGGTGTTCACTCCCACTATCACCCATGGGGAGAGCAGCTATAGCCAAAATGATTATACTTCCACGCATACTTTATTATTTTTCAGCACTACCACTCAAGCTTCCTAAAAGCTATTTTGTGCCACTAACCAGCCTATTAACAGACTTGATATGGGCTACAGGTCGACGCCGTATAGCCCTAGCAAAGGCATACTTACCATTAGAAAAAGGAGGGATGGGCGTACCCCAATTCGAACTCTACTATGTAGCAGCACAAATGCATTGGATCATGGATTGGATGTATAATCCAAATGGCCCAGAAAGCCAAATGGTAAATAGATTAATAGGACATGCAGACACAATGCACTGGCTCATCAGCCACGATAAATTGACGAAGACTAATAATTTATTATTGGGAATAGCGGACTGGATATGGCATCGATATGTAATGACAAAAGGACGAAAGCCACCATATTCACCCAAAATCCCGTTACTTGCAACCCCGGGATTGAATAATGCAATGCGACGTTTTAAATTAACCAGATGGGCTGACAAAGGGATTAATACATGTAGCGAAATATTCAAAATAGGACATTTCTTGACATATGAAGAATTAACAAGCAAACATAACCTGGGTAAAGGCGAATTTCTTACATATAAGGCACTACAACAGGTGGTGCGCAACACATGGGGCAATGGTAATAATGAACCCGCTACAACCCCATTCCTACACGAACTATTAACAGGACTAGGTACACAAGAGGATATAACCTGGATACATAACATCCTACAGGGACAACCAGAAGAGCCCCAAACACAAGCAAAATATAGATGGAAGACAGCGCTAAATAAACCCATACATACAAAACAATGGAACATGGCACTGCTGACAACAAAAGGCATGTCTTGCAATGCCCGTTTCCGATATACACAACTCAATTACCTGCACCAGACCTACCTTACCCCAGCCACAATTAAACGCATGTTCTTACAATCCAGCCCGGAATGCCCAAGATGTGGGACACCAGAAGTAGATTTCCTACACATGACGTGGAGCTGCTCACCACTGCATAGCACATGGCAAGAAGTAACAACACAAACAGCCTTATAGTCGAGATTACACCTTATCCCCACTCCGGAGTCCTGCCTGTTGGGAATACGTACACGAGTCGGAGCAGATAAACAAAAACACCGAAGTGCAGACCTGGCGTTCATTCTATTTAAGCGCCTAATTGCGATACAATGGAAATCGCCCAGTACGCCTAGCATACACCGCTGGACACAAGAGATGCTACACTGGTCCAAGGCTGAAAAACAAGTGCTACAGACACTGCGTGATAACGGGGTGGAAATTAAAGGTACGGATATATGGGACTCTATCATAGAACAGTTGGAACAAAAAAATGATAACAGACCTCCCTGAACAGGACAAACGACTAACTCAGCAATAAGTAAGCTCACACATCATCTACCAATGAAGGTTAACTAACACACACAAAATAACCCCCCCAAAAAAAAATATTACAGCTACTCTGGATTATGCACCTACACCTCCACTCTCTGAACACTCCTCCTTCTCCCCCCCCTCCCCAAAAGAATTGTCTCCTCATATAACATTAAACACAAACAGGTAACATGCACAAACATAACAACCAATACATGGCATCCCCTGCTACTAAGTTTTGAAGCGGGTTTCTTTTGAAGATTTGATCTTTTGTTGTTTTCTTTGTATTCATTTCCTTTAAACGCTGCTGCCACACCCGGTAGTGACTTGTATACTGAACGCTATATTGACATAACATGTAAATGGCAACGAAATGTTGAATGTAAAGATAAAAATGTCGAAAAAAAGAGGAAACACTCAGCAAAATGTAAATGTTGTTAAACTAATAAACAGATTAAAACAAAACAAAAAAACGGTGCACATCAGGCTGAGCACCATTTTTTTAAGGCCCGCCCCCTCGTGTGCATCAAAATGACGTGGGAGTATAAATAAGGCGCACAGGCCTTAAAGTAATTTTTTGGACAGGAACGCCTACCTTGTATGTCATTAACGCAAGACGGTTTCCCACATCCAGAAAATTACGCACATGGAGGAATATTGACATTTGCGGCGTAGGGAGTCATAGTATAAATATGGTGTTAGGTTTGCACTGAATTTGCGTCAACATTTTTGATGCAAATTTGGCGCTAAGAGAGCATAAATATGCCCCTTTGTGTCTCCTTCTTCCATATTGATACAAGGTCTTATGTTGGAATATCTTCTAGCCTTAGCCTTAAGAAACATTGTTTAATTTTCAAAGAATAGGGTGTGGCCATCATTGGTGATTCTTTATGTGTTTTATGTGATTTAAGAACCAACCATCCATGAGACCTTTTAGCTAGTTCCCCCCATCTTCTAGCCAGCTTTGTAGCTTGCTTAATTTATTCACTACTGTCTTAAATGTTGGGCTAGATAGCCTCCTATCCCATAACTCATCCAGATCAAGCTGTTTTATATTTATTTCTAGATACTCTTTATAATTGCTATTTCCCCTCTCAAGGTCAATTTCCTACCATACTAAATTGGCTAACGTCCCTTTCGGGGAATGCCAGAATTTATGGCAACATTTAATAAATGCTGCAGGTCTAGCCAATGACTGCCTTACTAGCTGCAATTCCAGTCTAACCTGGGCCAGGGATGCTGACCTAGGTAACGGAAAACATGCTTGTAAACTTTTACCATTAGTTTATCCAAGAGAATTTCCTACGCCCCCTCATAATTTCTGTGCCATAAGAGAACGTTGGTAATAATTTCACTCTCATAATTCCTGCTAATGGTTTAAAGGTATGCCCACGGATGATCTTTGCTAAAATTCCAAAGGCATGATTGAGAGCTTGCGCTTAATTCTTTATAGATTCCCTATGGCATACATAAGTTCCTCTTGTGTTTATCTTAACCCCTAAATATGTATAGGTGGTCACTTCCTCTATTATCTTTCCATTTAAATGCCACTTATGCTTTTTGGAGGGTCTACGGTTGAGGATGATCATTTTTGTTTTAGTCTGTTTGATTTCCAACTCAATAATTTTTTTATACCCTCCTAAGTCATTCATCAATTTTTGCATACCTATTCTGGAGTTGCTAAGCAGCAGCATGTCATCCGCATATAGCAGGCTGGATAATTGGTGACCACCAAGTGCATGTGACTGGGCAGACTTGCTATTTAACACTGTGGGGAAGTCTGCGATGTAAAGATTAAAGAGAAGTGGTGCTAAAGCTCAGCTTGCTTTAAACCAGCTGTTTCTTTGACTGCCCTAGATGAATGCAAACCATCCCCAAGCTTAACTTTCATCCATGTGTTGGAATAAAGTATTCGAATAACATTCAGGATAGATAGGGGCAACCCCCATCACTGTAATTTTGCCACAAGTTGCCAGGAGGGACAGTCAAAAGCTGCTTTAAAATGAACAAAGCACAAATATAATGGGGTCCCTGATGCCTTTGCTCTGATAATGACCCAGCACCATAAGGTTTGTTAGGGTATCTTGGTTCTTAATTAAGCCGATTTGGTTTAGGGAAGTCTGCCATTATTTACGGCCCAAGACTCTAAATGCTGCAGTAAGCATATTAAAAAGTATTTGAGGTCCACATCTAAGAGGGCAATTAATGTATAGTTACTTGGAGAGGCAGCCTTCCCTCCCTTATAAATAGGTAGAATTATTAGACCCTTCCAACTAAGCAGCACAATTCCAGTTGACAAAATGTAATTAAACATTGCCGCCCGAAGGTTTGCCCATCTTCTCGTTGACTGTTTAAACAGTGCTTGTGGTAGTCCATTAGGGCCAGGTGCACAGTCTGATCATGATCTCCCAATAATCTTCGTTATCTCTGATGCTGTAAATACCATAGAATCCAAATCATCAAATTCCTGTATGTCCTCCTCCAACTGAACTGGTACAACCTTTCCAGTGGAACTTTCCTTGAAATGTGATTTCAAGTGGTCAACCCAAGTTCCTCTCTTATATTTGCATTGTGGCCAGCTTTTAGGCCTTTTTCAATGGAGTTAACCAGTTTTCAAAACGTTTTTGAGTCTGATAATCCTGATGCGTAGTGCAGTTTAGCCCAGAATGCTTCTTGCTGGAGATTTTTAAAAGTCCGTATTTCCTTTTTTAAGAGCTTCTTTTGCTCCTGGAGAGTACGTACTAGTGTTCCACCCCCCAGGGATTTGCACAGTTGCCACAACAGCCTACACACAGCAGCTTTCCTCATGCACACTGCACTTGGCATATGTACACCATTGTAATATCTCAGATGGACTCTCTTGTTTGTTTTTTTCGAGGAAACTTGGCTTGTAAGTTCCTTAGCGAAGGCCTCCCAAACAGATGTTAGGTTTACAGTTCCCATGGCCATGGACTCCAGACTGGTCACTGCCTCTTCTGCTTCGATTTTGAAATGATAGGAAAACCATTTCAGTCGTTTAAGGTTTCTGTGCCAATCTCCCCCGTAAAACATGCAACTTTCTCCGGCTTACAGACCGTAGACCATATCTTAATTATCTGGGAGTTATGATGGCTTTCCGCACGGTCCAGGATTCTGAAGTCGCTCACATACTTGTACAGTGCGAGGTTAATCAGCATGTCATCTAGATATGAAACCACCATTGCAGAAGTTCTTATCTATGAAGGGGAAATATCAGCCAAATTCCGTCCATTTAGAGTAAATAGGCCAGTTAATTCACAGGTCTTTATTATATTTTATCCAATCTTATCTTTCTTTATGTGCAATGGGATATTTTGGCTTGGCACTGCTACAACTGTTTGTATGTGTTCCACACTTTAGCTGTTTTTGAGGCTGAAGTCACCCAAAATTAACCAATGTGCCAGATATAATGAACTTTTTATATGAAGCAGGTGTTTTATCAGGTTATTAGCTTCAGCAGATTTCTTTTTTGGATTAATATATACGTTAATTAATATCATATATAATATATGTTTTCTGCCCAACCATCTAATCGGACCAGCAGAAACGAACCAGCAAAAACAACAAATCTTCCACATTGAATTCTCATGTCTCGGCCGAAATATTGGTACTGATATAGGTCAATAGGCCACATTTTGCCCTTCCAAACATGTATGTTTTCTCTGCCGGCTTATTGAATTCTTTATATCCAATTAGGGGTATAGACGCTTGAGCCCAGGATTCCTGTATCATTATATCAAATGAACCTAAAAGTTGGATTACTACTGGCCCTTAAAATTTTGCTTTGAGACCGCCTATATTCCACTAGCAAATTCTCAATACTCCTTATGGGGATGTTGGCTGTTGAGTTGTTGTTCAACTTTTACACACCCTTCCTAAAGATAACAGGAGGGTAGCCAACTCCAGCATGCCAGGGGGGTCACATCTTGTTAGTATCTTTCTTCGATCCTCCTCTTTCCAAATTTGAATTCTCAAGGGGGATTAAACTACAGATCCTTCATTAATTTTTTCCTTCATTGGCTTCACTGGAATTGGTTGTTCGCTTACCTGTCGTAGAACAGACCATGGTGCTTCTGTTTCCTTGTTGAACTTATGCTCCTCTAGTAATGGGTTTGGATGTCTAATTCCTTGATATTTTGTCACCTTGATGGCCCAGGCTTTCAGGTACTCTCTCCTTTACAAGATTTCTTTAGGGAGATCCGGGGCCAAATAAATGACCAATATTGGGTGCGTATGCTGACTCCCTCTTGCTTGAATGAACTTTTTAGCGGCGATTTCTTCTGAGGACACATGATTAAGGTCAGGAAGTGCTTTTATGAGTTTTAGAATACTAGAACAATTGGGCACATCTGAGGGAGTTCTTGATATAAATTCAGGTATCCAAAGCAGCTGGGGATCCTGCTCCTGAATAATAATTTTTTTATCGTTTGCCAGATTTGACTGCTGCGCTACACAATGCACTCTTCTTGAAGACATTAAACAATTCGAGATTTCCTCCATGGGGCCTTTTGTTGGTATTGATGCTCTGCATTCTTGCGGTGTCAGAGTTATCATGTGAGTACCTTCTAACTCAGGAACATTATTTGGCAGACCAAGGAGTTCCATCTGAGTTTTGCCTTCCCTTTGTGATCTTATATTCCTTGCTAAGTTCCTTTGGGGTGGCCACTGCCATCTTTTAAATATATGTGCCAGTAGTTTGAGCAGTATTCCTGCCCTTTCTTGTTTTCTCTCTCTTTTTGTCAATTGCAGAGGCTTTTCTAGTTCCCCTGGATCTAACAAATAAGCCGAGACGTCAGGAGCCTCAATGACGCCTTTGACACCCAAACTCTACAAGGTCTATTCTTCAGTGTGGGTCTACTTAGTCGATATGTTGACTATACTTATTGCTTTCTCCAGATGGAAGAGCTGTCAGTGGGTTAGATAACAGATTGACATATGTACGCTCCTTAACTTGGGTGGTGCTGACCTCTCTTAATATTCCTAATAGAGGTTGTCTGCAGTTGGGCCAATCTGTCCACCACCTCTTCACATGAGCAGATGGTAAATCATTGAGATATTTGGTGTTAGAAATGGGGTCTCTGGTTGGCAGTCAGATTGCACTCTGTCCAAGCAGGGACCTTCCATTTAGTCAGGGCAATGGAGATACACACTTAGATAACCCCTGCTCATCTCCCTTGGTAGCTTGGCACAAGCAGTCAGGCTTATCTCCAAGGCAATGTGTAAAATATTTGTACCAACACACACAGTAATGCACAAATGGACACCACACCAGTTTAGAACAATAGGTAATATTTATCTGGATCAAACAAGACCAAAATGACAAAAATCCAACATACACAAGTCAAGATATGAATTTTCAAAAGAATAAGAGTCTGACTTGATAGGAAACAATGGAAATCTTTATTTCACACAAAGTACCTGGTTTGCGCCAAAATTAAAGCAGCAGGGGCGAGCGTGTGTTGGAAAAGTCATCGATGCATCGATTCCTTACTCGCAAGAGAGCCCGTGCGTCATTTCTTCTCCGGTCAGGTTGGCGATCAGTCATTTTTGCTACATTGCAAGAGAGCAATGCAACGATTTCTGGATGAGGCACCTCAGATCCGCATAGGTTCACAATGACTTTGACACCCAGGAACGATGCGTGAGCAATCCGGTCGCACGCTGTTAGAAAACTGCACTGTGTGGGGTTTGTGTAGTTATCAGCAGCCGCAAGCGGGTGTTGCGTTGTTTCTCCAGCTGTGATGCATCTACCCCCAGCTACGATGCAGGTGAAATGTCAATTTCAGCTGCGAAGCGGGTGGGCTTCGTTCACTATCCACGTTGTAGATAGTGCATCAAAGATTTCCCCGCGTGCCGTTCTGTGTGTGGATTTCAGCTTTTGTTCTGCCAAGTTCACCTTTCAAGAGCCCAGGAATAGAATACGGCACCTCTTGGCAGGGCAGGAGTCTCAGCAGAGAGTCCAGGAGCTGGGAGAGGAAGTCTTTGATGGCCCTGAGACTAAAAAACAAGAGGCAAGCTTAGTTCGAGCCCTTGGAGATTCTTCTTCAAGTAGGATGCACAACAAAGTCCAGTCCTTGTTCCCTGTCACAGGCAGAAACAGCAACTGCAAGATAGCCCAACAAAGCACAGTCACAGGCATGGGCAATACTTCTCCTCAGCTTTTCAGCACTTCTCCTTGGCAAAGGTTCCTCTTCGTTCCAAAAGTGATCTTGAAGAATCTAATGTGTGGGATTTTGTGACTACTACTTATACCCTTTTCTGCCTTTGAAGTAGGCAAACTTCAAAGGAGAGTCTCTGTTGTTCACAAGATCCTGCCTTGTGCAGGCCTGGCCCCAGACACACATTAGGGGTTTGAAGACTGCATTGTGTGAGGGCAGGCACAGCCCATTCAGGTGTAAGTGATCACTCCTCCCTCTACTCTAGCTCAGATGGCTCATCAGGATATGCAGGCTATACCCCAGATCCCTTAGTGTCACTTTCTGGAGATTATTCACAACAGACCATCTGTCAGTCTGACTCAGATGTGGAATACACAAGTAGGCAGAAGCACAGAATGGTTTAAGCAAGAAAATGCCCACTTTCTAAAAGTTATCTAACAAACAATCTGAAAACTAACTTAACTAAAAGATGTATTTTTAAATTGTGAGTTCAGGGACACCAAACTCAATTTTTCCATCTGGTCTCAAAGGGAATCTGCACTTTAAGAATATTTAAAGGCAGACCCCATATTAACCTATGGGAGAGATAGGGCCTGCAACAGTGAAAACTGAATTTGGCAGTATTTCACCGTCACGACATGTAAAACATATCAGTACATGTCCCACTTTTAACATACACTGCATCCTGCCCATGCGGCTACCTAGGGCCTACCTTAGAGGTGCCTTACATGTATAAAAAGAGAAGGTTTGGGCCTGGAAAGTGGGTACACTTGCCCAGTCGAATTGGCAGTGCAAGACTGCACACACAGACACTGCAGTAGCAGGTCTGAGCCATGTTTACACGGCTACTCATGTGGCTGGCACAACCGGTGCTGCAGGCCCACTAGTAGCATTTGATTTACTATGCCCTGGGTACCTCTAGTGCACTTTACTACGGACTTACTAGTAAATCAAATATGCCAATCAGTGAATAACTAATCACCAATACAATGTACACAGAGAGCATATGCACTGTAGCACTGGTTAGCAGTAGTAAAGTGCCCAGAGTCCTAAAGCCAATAAAAACTGGTCAGAAAAATTAGGAGGAAGGAGGCAAACAGATAGGGAATGACCCTCTATTAAGGATCAGGTCCAACATTTGGTTTGAGCCCTCGTTATCGAGGAATTTAATTCTTCTAACTTGACATCAATTCCAGAGATGAACAGGGCCAACTTGTTTAACAAGTCTACCTGGATAACCATTTTATTAGAGTGGAACCAAAGTGCCATTAATGTTGCCTGTATCTATTTCAGAATTGCGCCCCACATATCATTCACACTGTTTACAGCCGATGGATGTAGGTTTTTCTAACATATGTCCTTTGGTCTTCCACTGGAGTTTTCACATTATTTCTCTCAGTGGTCTATCCCCTACATCCACCACCCTGGTTATGTCGGGTGATCTTGTCTTCAGCGATCCCAATTCCCTATTTTTTGGTCTATAAACCGGGAAGGAGTAGGGCTTAGAACTGGCCTCTTTGGGCGATCATGTGAGTTCTCTAATTCCACAATTTCAGCATTAGGTTCCTTCTCTTTATCAGGGTTAGATAGATTAAACGGGGTATATGGGTTTTGCTTATATGTACAACTCCCTTTCATACTCTTCGATTGCTTGACGGTTTCATAGGCTCCAAATGAGGAAGTTAATTCCCCCACCCCCGTTGGTGTAGCAGTAATAGCAATAATAGCCTCCACGGGGAAGACTTCTGAGGACCCACGATATAGGGGCTGGTTTTCCATGGTCACAATTATTGCCGATAACGGGATTGGTGGAGGGGAAACTCCTCTGACATCCATCTCTCCTATGGGCCTTTTGGGCCCAAAAACCTGGACAGGTGAAGGACAGACCTCCGGAGCTTGTTTGTTAGGACTCAATGAGGCCCTCTTATTCCCATGTTTGTTTAAAAATAGCATGATAGTCAGTTATCTTGTGGTAATCAGGTTGGACTAAGAATTTCGTCTCCTCCTCATTTAGAGTATTGTCAATTGCCGACTAGCCCATCTCTCTTACATTTACCCTATCAAAACTATTATTTTGTATTGTTAGGCTCCTGTTATTTATGCTGATTGTACTCAATACCCTGCATGGTTGGGGGGTCTGTATAGCGCTGTACGCCCTCCATTTTGTTGCCACTTCATCTTAAACCGGCTTTCTTTTCCTTTTCTCTTGGTGGAGGTAGGAACTTTGCCTCTTGCTCATTCTCTTTAGATAAGTGATCAGAATAGTCAAGAGACTCCGGTAGTTTCAAGTTCAAGTCCAGTCCTAATCACAATCACAATTTTCACGTTTCTTAAACGTGGTTCAAGTGATGTAATTCGATGTACTGCAACGTAATGCCTTGTGTTATGCTTAAAATTATTGGTGATAGGGAGAGAAGCGAGCGGGGCTCACCAGTCACCCCCACAAGCCACATCTCAACCTAGCCGGACTGCATCTGTGGGAGGGGCTGCAGCATGCACTTAGCGACAGCTGACTATGGCTGTTGCGCTTTCCTTACCTAATGGCATGCTGTATGTGTGATCTGTGTACTGGTCGTGCTGTCTGTGCAGGCCTCGAGGCCCCCTTGGCCTTTTTCTGCTTCTGCACCCAAGCTAAGCTGCAACCGTCCTGGCTGCCTCAGGCCCAATCTGAAGCCCAAGCCACCTCCGGAAAACTCTACAAGCCCCGCAAACCTCCCAGGGACTTGGGGTGACTCAGGGCTACAAAGCAAGGGGCAATGGGAGGCTAGTTGGAGCTTTTTTGGAGCGTCTGGCTGGTGTTGCGATAGTTTCTAGCGTCCGCGTGCACGTCCACGTCTGCATCATGCATCATGTCATGAACTAAGAACTGTTAGTATTCCTCTAGCAAAACATTGCAATCTTTGCTGCTAATGAGGTGGAAAATCCCACAATATTATTATCACCACCCCCTTACTGCAGTGCTAGTGAAAGCGTAAAATGCATGTGCAATAATCCCTGCGATACTGGGTTGCTTGGCTAAGACTTTGATATGAGTCTCCTGAAGGAGGATAATCTGTGATTTTGATGATTTGAAGCATACCAAGATGGACCTGAACTTTGTACGGTTATTTATGCTGTTCTCATTGCAGGATACTACACTCAAACTGTGAAAGTCGAGGATTTCATGGCTCATTACTGGCTTGCTTATCTAGCCCACTTACTAAATAACTCTATCTATTCAGGAGATTTGCTAACCCAACACATTGCAGGCGAGAATGTAAAGGGAAATGCATCTGAATGTATCTGCCCTAACTCCAACCCCCCGATCCCCACCCACCACAGGCTTGCTGCAAAGCTGAACCCCCACCCTCCAAGTGTGCCCACCTTCCCCCCCTTACCACTCCTTCCCCTAAATGAGTGCTTTGGCATGGCATTCAGTTGACTGCTAACTGATGGAGATTGAAAGTCATCTACCTATCGAAGTGTCCTGCCTTCATACTAACACACAGATTAAGTGCATATAAAAATTAACAAAAACATTGCAACTCATAAGCAAAAACAAACATTAATAATGTAAGAACAGAAAATACAGGGAAACCTTCCCACTAATCCCTAAACCTGGCTTTGACCCCCCTCCCCTCCTCCCACATCAGGTTTCTGAATGTCTTGTAGGAACTGCTTGGCCTGTTCGACCATGTGGAGAATCCCCTATACAAACACTTTCAATTCACACAGTTTTACTATCCCTGGCAGTGCCCCTGAGCTCTGAAAATTGTTGATCATTGGCTTGAATTTTTTAAGGTGCCGGATTGCTGTAACAGACATGTTTGAAAAAAATCAAACTAATAGTTATCAGAAGTGCAGTAGACTTTATCCTGAAAGGAGTTAGGATCCACTCCTTCACCCGAAGGTCATCAGAATTCACCAGAATAGTTCTGGGATACTTGGAATTAGGAAGCTGGAATGCAGGTACACTGTGGGCATGTATGATGGTAGGATCAAGCTCCTTGGCAGTTTTTCAGGTATCACAAGCTTGCCAATTAGATCTGAGAATAAATTGGTGACAGACCCACCACTATCTTGGTCTTCAGTGATTCTGACTAAGCGTAGATTGGAGCATTGTGATCTGTTCTCTACATCTGCCAGCTTCAACTGTAGCTCGGAAAGTTCTTATTGGAGTTTCAAGGTGAGAGTCTTGAGTGCTCCTGAAATCTTTTGGATGAGACACTCTTTGCTGGAACTGCACAACTCGTGAAGTAAATATTTGCATGTTGGCATTAATCTGTTCCAGCTGACCTTGTGTCTCGAAGTACACCTTATCCTGCAATATCTTCATCTCATGAATCTCACCAAACTCACCAAGAATTTGCTGAAGAAGTACTTCAATTGGTGGAGAAGCAGCCTCCTGTGTCTGAGATATAGGACCCCTGGGAGAAGCAGTTGTTGTGAAGAGATGGATGATGAGACATTCTTGCTTCCCTCCATATCATCATCATCAGCCGCCTTTTGCTGGACCAATCTTTCCACAGGATTTTCATGTGCAGCTGCTGATGGTGCTAGCCATATAGTGATGAGAGGTGTTGAAGAATCATTTGGGGCATGAGGTGCAGCTTGACCTTCACTAAGAGTGACTTCCTCCCCTAGTGACCCCTTGGAGCCCAATGTGGAGAATAAGGTACATAGTGGCAGCTTTTTGGGCTCCGAAGCAATGCCAAAGGATGGTGAATGGGAGGGGCTAGCCAGCTAGAAAGTTTGGAATAGGAGGGAAGCTGTTGATCTGATCTTAAGACAGATGTAGTGGGAGCAGCAAGGGAGCTGACTAAGGGTGTCCCATATTGCTCTATTGCACACACCCCTTTTGATTGTATAGCCTCTTCAAATATATTCATATCTGCTACAGAGTGAAAGCAAGATGGCGCAAATGCACCATCTTGCTTTCATTCACCTGGAAGCAGTCCCCTTAGCCAGGGAGCATAGCCGAAGTTCTACATGGCTCTTACCTAGAAAAGCCCCTCAACTCGATTCATGAAGAGAGATGTACAAAGAAGGTTTGTTTTCCTGTTGAAAGCATTAGCATGCTTGCAGGTTTACAATAACTGAGTAAAGATCTATGGGGCTGGTTTAAGAAAAGTGGCACCGCACACAGTGTAGCACCACTTTCCTTGCGTCCCTTAGTACCCACTTACCAGCACCATGGTGCAGAGTAGGGGACAATGCTGTCAGAATTCCTGTTGCTCTTGATGTTCTCTGCAGGAGTAGCCCCCAAATGTTGGTGCTACTCCTGCAGAGTACATAGGGGCCCATTTTATTCAATGGCATGCCCCGTTTTAACGCCTGGTCTGAGCAGGCGTTAAAAGTGCCAAAAAAAGATAAAGCAAGGAAATCTATTAAATTTCCTTGTTCTATTTTTTCGCCCTCACCCCAAACGGGGAAAAGCCCCCTTGCATACATGATGCCAGGTGCAGGCATAATGCGGTGCAAGGGTTTACAAGGTGGCAAAGTGGTGCAATGCATGCACTGCGCCACTTTCTAAATAAGGCGTGTGTAAAAAGCCACTTTAGCGCCGGCTTAGCATAAAAAAATGATGCCAATGCAGCGCTAAGGTGGCACTAGGGCCTTTTAAATCATGCCCCATGAGCCTCAAGTGCAGGTGGGTAGAAGTGTATAGACCATCAATTGCCGGTGCAGTAAATCCATCATATGTGGGATGACAACAATGAATTATCACTGGCAGAATTACTATGGTTGTGTTATGGTATAGTAGCAACACCAGCACCAACGAACAAATTCATACTTTCATTGCTAACTTACAGATTATGCCTTTCTGTGAATCGGACATTGTCTGAAAAGCACCATTCGTTATTGAAAATAGGAGAAAACACAATGAGAAAAATTGACATTCTTGTATCAAAAGAGGCAATATATGATTTTTACAATTAATGTGAGCCTGATTCATAAGCCATTTATGTCAGTAACCCTGTAAATTGCTTCAATTAGTCTCACAGCTATCCACTTGTCTGCCTTGATCAAATGGTTTTACAAGTTCATACCTCTTCACTATAAGTGCATAAAATTATGCAGTAATAAATCCCATATTAGGGCTGAGCAAGAGGTATTTGCCTGGTAATTTTGCCTGTTTTCCTGCACACATTTCAGTTTGCAGACATCCGCAAACTCCTGTTGATCCTTTGCCACACTTAATAGGATGAAGATCTACTTCAGCAAAGTATAGGAGCAACTCTGCTTCTTTGTGGGAAGCAGGGGAGGCTCCTCCATGAGGGCGGAGGAGCGTTGCCCCCCCCCAACCAGCAGCGGCACCTGTAAAACCTTTATAAGAAAACAATAATAAACAATGTTTATTGTTGTTCCCTTGTAAAGTGGCGGGGTCACACGGTCGCGAATGTGAGAAGGAGTGCTCCGCACTGCCCCTCAGAGCACGTGTGTTTAGCCTGCCATCGCGGGCCGGCCAAACACACATGTGCACAGGGCTCTCCCCAGCCCAGCAACAGTGTTGCTGGGCTGGAGAGAGCCTGCACAGGCTCCCAGTCAGCCTGGGAGTGCCGTGGCTGGGTGCTTCCAGCCAATCAGCCTCTGGGAGCCTGTGCCTGCATGGCTTTCAGGTAAGTTTATTTTTTTTAATTTAATTTTATTAATATTTTGTATTGTTTTCCGCCCGTGCAACTAGAATTCTTCTAGTTTATTGCACGCACGGCGGAGCTGCTCGCACAAGCCGTTTTCTTGTTTCCTGACGCGTGTGTGGGTGCGCAATTCAGGACATCGAGGGAACGGCGGTTGGTGGAGCGGAAAGGCAGAGATCGGCGGCGCAGCGCTGGGGTGATATTTTGAACATATGTATTTTGAAATGTAGCTGAGTCATGGAGAAATAAACAACGTTTTTGTTCAACTTACATCGTGTTCTTACAGCTGGTTTCTCCTGTTCAGCTTACTTTATGTGGCGACGAGCTGTATCACCCCAGACTATTTTATGAACTCAGTAACCCACACGTGCCTGCTGTTTTTTTTTATCTTTAGCCCTGGTGGATCAAAGGTTAATTACAGGAAACTTCACTGGAACTTCCTGCTGTGTTTCCCATGACCCTCTAGTCAAAGGGGTGTATCTACAAGAAGCCTAAGTTATTAAGGGAACGTGGCAGCCATCTTTAAGCGGCAATTTTAAACAAGGACTTTATATTTTTCTCAAAGTATACACGTACGGCGAAACTAGTAAGTTAGTAAAGTCGTTACTTTATTGTTTTTACACTGTCTAAACGCCCATCCAGCTGTCATGCAATCCGTTAACCCTCCACTGCCATTTTTGGAGATGCCTGGAGAGCCGGTTATACCATGGAAACAGTGGTATGATGCTTTTGAAATGTACTTAGGAGCTATCGGAGCGTCAAGGTTCAGACCTGAAAGAAAAAAATGTTTGTTGTTGCATTCTTTAGGGTTCGAAGGAAGATCTGTGTTTAAACACTTACCTGATCTTCAGCTGGAAGAAGGCAACGAGCTAGACGAATTTGAAGAAGCTCTTAAGAAACTTGTTACCAGATTTGATACACCTCCCAGTTTGTTTATAGCGAGACATACGTTTTTCAAAAGGGAACAAAAAAGTGGAGAGGACGTCAATACATATATATCTGCATTGAGGAAACTTGCTTCAGATTTCACATCTGTTCCAATAGTGATAAGTCTCTCAAGACATCAACGCCTCCGCTTAAGCCCATAGAATGTCCGTCAGGTCCCTGGGAAAAGATCGGTATTGATTTGTTAGGGCCGTTCAACTCACTTCCATCTAAATTGCGTTTCGCTTATGTTGCAATTGACTACTTTTCAAAGTGGCCGCATGTGAAGTTTGTAGGTCATGCTGACTCCTCATCAGTTGTGTCCTTTCTGAAAGATATATTTTTGGAAGAAGGATTTCCCAAGGAACTTGTATCTGATAATGGAGTCCAATTTGTTTCAAATGAGGTTGAACGTTTTCTGAATGATTGTGCTGTCAAACATTTGAAAAGTTCGCTTTACCAACCACAAACAAATGGTTTGGTTGAGCGCTTTAATAGGGTTGTTGGTGAATGTGTCCAGTGGGCTTTAGCTAATGGGTGTGTGGTGGATGCAGCTGTAAAGAGTATGCTCTGGTTCTACAGAACAACGCCCCATACTAGCACAGGGGTGTCTCCGTTTGAAGCGCTGAAAGGGAGGAAACCGGCCACATTATTTAGACCAGCGTGGTTGTCAAAAAATTTCAAACATTCTATGTGTAAAGAACACATTGATGTCAAGGTTCGTTTGGGTATGAGGAAAGCTCAAGAAAGACAAAAAACTTACTATGACAAAAAAAGGAGTGTAAAAGAGTTACGGTTGGAGATTTAGTGCGGATCAAACTATCTAGTTTTGTAAAGAAAAGTGACTCAAAGTTTTCTGAACCTTTGAGAGTTGACAAAGTGTGTGGTAATGCTGTTCGGGTTGGTGGGCGTAATTGGTTGAATGTGGGAAAAGTGGTAAAAGTTTTACCAAGAGATGTTCCTTTGTCACTTAGTGACCTGTTGGAGCAGAATGGGAGGCAGAAAGAGTCCTTGATTGTACAAAAACCTGGTGTGGTTGAACCATTAAATCCAAAGGTAGGGGATGCTTGCTCCGAACTGTTGCCTATTAGGAAAAGTTCCAGAGTCCACAAATTACCAATGAGGTACCGTTAAGTGTATTTTCCAGGATTGCTCAAGTTTTAATATCTTTCAAGGATTTCAAAATGTGATTTTTGGAAATGTAAAGCGTAAAATGTATCTTTACCTATATTTAGAAATGTCTAGCGAAATGTATATAAGTATATCCGATGTTTGTTTATGTTTGTTTTTTAGTGTTTTATGATAAGGTAATGGGGTAAATGTTTATGGTTGGTTTTCATGGGAAGGTTGGATTTGATTGGTTAAAAAAAATATATATATAAAAAATAAAAAAATAAAAAAAAAGAGAAAACTAAATGTAGTGTTTTCCGCGCGTGCAACTAGAATTCTTCTAGTTTATTGCACGCGCGGCGGAGCTGCTCGCACGAGCCATTTTCTTGTTTCCTGACGCGTGTGTGGGCGCGCGATTCAGGACATCGAGGGAACGGCGGTTGGTGGAGCGGAAAGGCAGAGATCGGCGGCGCAGCGCTGGGGTGATATTTTGAACATATGTATTTTGAAATGTAGCTGAGTCATGGAGAAATAAACAACGTTTTTGTTCAACTTACATCGTGTTCTTACAGCTGGTTTCTCCTGTTCAGCTTACTTTATGTGGCGACGAGCTGTATCACCCCAGACTATTTTATGAACTCAGTAACCCACATGTGCCTGCTGTTTTTTTTTATCTTTAGCCCTGGTGGATCAAAGGTTAATTACAGGAAACTTCACTGGAACTTCCTGCTGTGTTTCCCATGACCCTCTAGTCAAAGGGGTGTATCTACAAGAAGCCTAAGTTATTAAGGGAACGTGGCAGCCATCTTTAAGCGGCAATTTTAAACAAGGACTTTATATTTTTCTCAAAGTATACACGTACGGCGAAACTAGTAAGTTAGTAAAGTCGTTACTTTATTGTTTTTACACTGTCTAAATGCCCATCCAGCTGTCATGCAATCCGTTAACCCTCCACCGCCATTTTTGGAGATGCCTGGAGAGCCGGTTATACCATGGAAACAGTGGTATGATGCTTTTGAAACGTACTTAGGAGCTATCGGAGCGTCAAGGTTCAGACCTGAAAGAAAAAAATGTTTGTTGTTGCATTCTTTAGGGTTCGAAGGAAGATCTGTGTTTAAACACTTACCTGATCTTCAGCTGGAAGAAGGCAACGAGCTAGACGAATTTGAAGAAGCTCTTAAGAAACTTGTTACCAGATTTGATACACCTCCCAGTTTGTTTATAGTGAGACATACGTTTTTCAAAAGGGAACAGAAAAGTGGAGAGGACGTCAATACATATATATCTGCATTGAGGAAACTTGCTTCAGATTGTCTGTTCAAAACATTTACTGATCAGTTAATCCGTGACCAATTCATTTGTCACAGTTCGGATAAGTCCATCAAACAAAAGTTGTTGTCCTTGGGAGATCCGTCTTTATTGGATTCTATCAGAATTGCGAAAAGTATTGAAACTGCGATCAAATCGGCCAAAGAATTAGAACGTGCACAAGTTAATCAGATTAATGCAGTCCAGAAGTCTGATGACAGACCCAAGATGAACATTACGTCTTCCAGCAAAGGAGTGGTGGCCAAACACAATTGTTTTTTCAGACAATCTAACATATGCTTTAGGTGTGGTTATCCTTCACATCTAAAAGCAGGAAAAATCTGCCCGGCAAAAAATGTTCAGTGCAGATTATGTGGTAAAACAGGACATTTTGCTAAAGTGTGTCAAAGTAGCAAAAGTGACAATACGAAGGTCAATGTTGTCACTGATGATGGTGATGACAAAATGAGTGAGTTGATGAATGAAATGCAAGATTTGATCTTGGCTGTGGGTGACCATGACATAACAAGTGGGAATCCTGATCACTGTGTTGATCCTTACATTTTAATACAGGTTGATGATAAACATTTAAACTTGTTAGCTGATTCTGGCGCCAGAATCACTATGATAACTCAGGAAGTTTTTGAACAAAATTGGGGAACACGAAAATTGCTTCCACCAGACAGGTCACCTGTGTCGTACGAAGGTAGGAGAATTGATTTAGTGGGGTTCTTCGAAGATGTTTTGATTTTCAAAGGACGACGCATTTTTGGGAAAGTGTATGTTGCTGTAAAAGGATTGAACATTTTGGGGTGGTTCCATCAAGGGTTGTTTGGCATGGTATTGCGTCCAGGTACAGGTGATCAGGTAACTGTTATAAGAGATTCTGCCGATATTGAAAATCTGCTTAATGAATTTCCTAAAGTCTTTTCAGGCGAATTGGGTAGAATTAGAGGATTTACACATAAAATAAAAGTCAAAGACAATGCTGTTCCAATAAAGCATAAGTTGAGAGGGGTACCATTTAGTGTCAGGGACGAATTAGAGAAAGAGTTGGAAAGTTTACGAATGAAAGGAATCATTGAACCGGTTGATTCTTCGTTATGGTTGTCACCTTTAGTTGTCGCAAAGAAACAAAATGGTGAACTAAGAGTATGTGTTGACTTGAGGGCTCTTAATAGAGAGATTTGGGTGGACTCCCATGCTCTGCCAAAGATCAGCGAGATGCTCTCTTGCATTACTGGAGCTAAACTCTTTACAAAACTTGACCTAGCGGCTGCTTATCACCAGGTAGAATTGACACCAGATTCTCGTCACTTCACTGCTTTTGTTTCCCCGTGAGGGACGTACCAATATTGTCGCATGCCGTTCGGACTGGCGTCGGCAGCGTCAGTGTTTCAGAGGATAATGTCTACGCTCCTCAAGGATATAAGGAAGGTGTGTGTGTTCCAGGATGATGTTCTGATCCATGCTGCTGATCGACGTGAACATGATGAGATTTTAATGCAAGTACTGAGAAGGTTCAATAATGCTGGAATTGTGTTGAAAAGAGAAAAATGTCAGTTTCTCCAAACGTCTGTTGAATATTTGGGGCATGTTTTGACTGCAGGAAGGTGTTTATCCCAGACCAGGTTTGGTAGAAGCGATTGTGAAAGCACCTGCACCTCAGGACAAAATTGGTGTAAAATCTTTTTTGGGACTTTGTGAATTTTATTCTAGGTTTATTGAGAATTTTGCGACCATAATCAGACCTATTTCGAATCTACTCAAAACAAAAACAGAGTTTGTCTGGGATGCTAAATGTGCGGAAGCATTTAATGACATTAAGCAAAGATTGGGTGGTGTTGGTGTGTTACGATCCTATGATCATAATTTGGAGTGTTGTTTGACTGTGGATGCCAGCAAGTTTGGGGTTGGAGCTGTTTTGACGCAAATCAGTGGAAATCTGGAGCATACTATTGGATTTGCGTCAAGGGTGCTCAGACCAAATGAATTACACTATTCTGTAATAGAAAAAGAATTATTAGCATGTTGGTGGGGTATAGAAAAGTTTAAACCTTATCTGTGGGGAAGACATTTTTTACTTCAGACAGACCATAAACCCTTAGTTCCTATTTTGAATGGTACTAACATCAGGAGTAGCACACCAAGAATTGCAAGATTTGCAGCCAGGTTGTTACAATTTGATTTTTCCGTTGTGCACATTTCTGGAGGAAGGAATGTGAGAGCAGATTACCTCTCTAGGTATCCCATCACTGAAGATGCTGGTGGGAAAGAGGATATTCAGGATGAAAATTGTTTCATTGCAGCCATCGAATTAGAACGTACTGGGTCATTTTCCGAAAAGTGCTGGAAGGAAGCATCGACAAATGATTCTGTACTCACTAAAGTCGTGAAGTATGTAGAGGAAGGGTGGCCACATGAGAAAAATTAGGATTTTAGTTTTCAACCATTTTTTAAGATTTCTGATGAGCTGTCGATTGAAGATGGGGTGTTACTGAGAAATGATAAATTTGTACCTCCAGAAACTATAAGATCTATTATTTTGGAAAAAGCACATGAAAGTCATTTGGGTGCTACTCTTACAAAAAAAAGAGTGAGAGAATACTATTGGTGGCCGCAAATGGACAGAGACATTGAAACATTTGTCAAAGATTGTCACATCTGTTCCAATAGTGATAAGTCTCTCAAGACATCAACGCCTCCGCTTAAGCCCATAGAATGTCCGTCAGGTCCCTGGGAAAAGATCGGTATTGATTTGTTAGTGCCGTTCAACTCACTTCCATCTAAATTGCGTTTCGCTTATGTTGCAATTGACTACTTTTCAAAGTGGCCGCATGTGAAGTTTGTAGGTCATGCTGACTCCTCATCAGTTGTGTCCTTTCTGAAAGATATATTTTTGGAAGAAGGATTTCCCAAGGAACTTGTATCTGATAATGGAGTCCAATTTGTTTCAAATGAGGTTGAACGTTTTCTGAATGATTGTGCTGTCAAACATTTGAAAAGTTCGCTTTACCAACCACAAACAAATGGTTTGGTTGAGCGCTTTAATAGGGTTGTTGGTGAATGTGTCCAGTGGGCTTTAGCTAATGGGTGTGTGGTGGATGTAGCTGTAAAGAGTATGCTCTGGTTCTACAGAACAACGCCCCATACTAGCACAGGGGTGTCTCCGTTTGAAGCGCTGAAAGGGAGGAAACCGGCCACATTATTTAGACCAGCTTGGTTGTCAAAAATTTTCAAACATTCTATGTGTAAAGAACACATTGATGTCAAGGTTCGTTTGGGTATGAGGAAAGCTCAAGAAAGACAAAAAACTTACTATGACAAAAAAAGGAGTGTAAAAGAGTTACGGTTGGAGATTTAGTGCGGATCAAACTATCTAGTTTTGTAAAGAAAAGTGACTCAAAGTTTTCTGAACCTTTGAGAGTTGACAAAGTGTGTGGTAATGCTGTTCGGGTTGGTGGGCGTAATTGGTGGAATGTGGGAAAAGTGGTAAAAGTTTTACCAAGAGATGTTCCTTTGTCACTTAGTGACCTGTTGGAGCAGAATGGGAGGCAGAAAGAGTCCTTGATTGTACAAAAACCTGGTGTGGTTGAACCATTAAATCCAAAGGTAGGGGATGCTTGCTCCGAACTGTTGCCTATTAGGAAAAGTTCCAGAGTCCACAAATTACCAATGAGGTACCGTTAAGTGTATTTTCCAGGATTGCTCAAGTTTTAATATCTTTCAAGGATTTCAAAATGTGATTTTTGGAAATGTAAAGCGTAAAATGTATCTTTACCTATATTTAGAAATGTCTAGCGAAATGTATATAAGTATATCCGATGTTTGTTTATGTTTGTTTTTTAGTGTTTTATGATAAGGTAATGGGGTAAATGTTTATGGTTGGTTTTCATGGGAAGGTTGGATTTGATTGGTTAAAAAAAATATATATATAAAAATAAAAAATTAAAAAAAAGAGAAAACTAAATGTAGTGTTTTCCGCGCGTGCAACTAGAATTCTTCTAGTTTATTGCACGCGCGGCGGAGCTGCTCGCACGAGCCATTTTCTTGTTTCCTGACGCGTGTGTGGGCGCGCGATTCAGGACATCGAGGGAACGGCGGTTGGTGGAGCGGAAAGGCAGAGATCGGCGGCGCAGCGCTGGGGTGATATTTTGAACATATGTATTTTGAAATGTAGCTGAGTCATGGAGAAATAAACAACGTTTTTGTTCAACTTACATCGTGTTCTTACAGCTGGTTTCTCCTGTTCAGCTTACTTTATGTTTCCCCCCCCCTCTCCGCCACCCCCCTTGTAAACTCCCCCCCATGCACCGCACCGCCCTCTTTAACACTGCGAGCGGTGACTGGTGGTAAGGGCAATAAATCACTACTAAAGTTGGTTGGATTCTAGAGGAAGGAGTTTCTATACGGAGAAAAATGGTTTGTATGGAGAAAATTAAACGAGGAAAAAATTAAGGCTGCTTTTTAACTTTGCGTAATTATACACTATGTACACTTGCTAACTTGGAAAAATCACAAGTCATTGAAATGTCACTTGACGTTTCCAGTAGCAGTTCAAAAAGCATATCAGCTTTCCATCTCCATATCATGAACCGTTGCACTAAAACAGTGCAGGGCTCAGACCCTCTTTTTATATGCTTGCACAGTGCAGTTATTTAAACCGATATTTCTCCGAATTAGACCTTAATTTTTAGAAGCACAGAACAGGAACAGTGAGCAACGTTTGCCTCTTTCTTTTTCCGAGTGGTGCTGTCTAAAATCTTGCACTAACTCTGAGCAATACGGGATTGAAGGAATGTAGTTCAGGCAGTGCAGGCACCTAAAACAGTTGCTTGAGCCTGCGAGGAGCTGCTTATGATGTGGCCCCTTGTGGACAAAGTATAAAAGTATGCTCACGCCGAGATGTAAACTTTTTTTGTGAAACAGGTTATATTTGACTAATTTGTGAAATTCTTAAATATTTGCTAGAAAAATCATTAATTATTGTGTATATAAATAAACAGAATTTGACCATATATAATACCACGCGTCTATAAAAATAGATTTTGAAGGGGGTCTTGTTTTTCGGAACGCAGTGGATTCTTGTAATTATGGTTAACTATCACACCAGCGGAAAATGCAGTGCCTTCTTCAAATGGTAACATTATATGGTTGAACATGGATCTGTACACATATGGAGGTTATGGCACATTAGCAACACACATTTTAACAATCCGTCATTTCTGTGAAGTGTCATCAATTTCTGACAACTTAATCTATTTTTACTCTAGCTTCTGGAGTGAAACTTTGTTAATGACAACTACGGCAGGGATTCTAAAGCAATGGCTGTGCAGAGCAGAAATAATTTGTCAATGTGTCATGGGTTTACTTTTGTATGCTTCAAAGTAAATAGAGGGCTTCCTGGTCTGAATTAAGATGAGCCAGCTTTTAAATAAATAAAATTAGTAGGGTTTATTGGTAAGTGCGTGTTGAAAAACAAAGTTTCAGATAAACACACGGGGCAATTTCTTTAGATGTAAATAAACTGATATTCGATTTTTGAGACTTTATTGCCAAGACCCCAACATCTTTGTTTTAAGTCCGTTTGTCTTTTTTCTACTAAACTGGGATACAGATGGTATTCATCAATGTAAATACATTGTTCATATTGTCTTTAATGAAGACTATTAACCCGAGCTCCCTCCTGACAACCCGTCCCATTAATTTCCTGACAGAAACAAGCATTTGCAATGCAGTGGGTATCGCATTTGCTCGAGTTAGAGCTATTAGCGTTGTAAACTCCTAACCGTACTTTTCTAGCCACATAACTTCAAAACCAAAAGTAAAACAGATTCACATAAGTGAGCCGATTCACAGTGCCACTGCCGCCATGATCGTCAGCGATAAGGTGAGACACAAAAGGAAAAATAATTTCGCTCGCAGTCAAGCTTATCGGCAAAACTGCAATTAGCCATGTAACAAGGGCGATAGGCAAGGCGGTAACAAAACCTACCCAAGGAGGGACAAACGTAAAGCATTTACCAATGTCATCAAAGGATTTTTGAAGGGCAAGCCCACGAACGAGTGATAGTGATGGGAGTGAGGTGGACGTGGTTAAAAGCCTAGATACATACCAACACGTCGGAAAGCAGCGCATGCACACTCGACCTAAAAAGAACAAACAAAAGGAATGCTGCAGCTCCTACCACACCCTCTCCCACTGGGAGTCCTTAATGCATACTTACCCAGCATTTGTTCTGTTCTTTTGTCTCTCACATCAGAATCCTACGAGGAGTTTGTAGTGCTGCTCCTGCGAGGCTGGAGTGGCTTGTTTGGTGTTTCAGTTATCTTTTCAGCAGGGCAGCGATTGCGTCTCCCTGCCTGCCAGGCTTGGTGCACAGAGTATGTGTCTGCTTTCCTGAGGAGGCTTTATCATGGTCATGGCGATGTGTGGCGCATCACATTGGCTTCCAGGCTAATAATAAGACATGCTTCTCAGGATGCTGTTTCGGCAGGTGCCGAGATGTTGGTGGCTGGGCCTCGCTTCCTTTTTTTTGCCTGAATCCCTGTTTGGCACATGGAGTGTTTTGCATAGGCACATAGAGGGCTAGGTGCGCCCCAGTGCTGGGATTGCGGTGTTACTTTGCCCTGAGGATGTTTTAGGTTGCCTATTTATGTTGGCCCAGGGGTAAGTACTGCATAGCATTTTTTTCCTGCAATTACTGTGTCTTGGAGCAGTGCTGTGTGATTTGCTCATTTACTGAGGTCTGGGTGCTTCTGTTGCTGTGGCAATGGCAAAGCACTCACAAGAACGTAAGCATGTTGCTGAGTCTTCCTCTTCTCCCCCTTGTTCTTTGGCTTCTCCACATCTTCGCATTATCCTCCTTTGTCTAAATGGTGCAGGGAGAGTGAGAATTCTCGATTGAAATGGTTGATACAAGAGATTTTCCTGGAGATGGGGAACTCCTGTAGACCTAGGAGTTTTATTCCTGTGCTGTCCTCACAGTCCTCAGGGTTGGTGGAGAAGGGGCTTGGTCCTAATGAGCAGAAGAGCAAGTATGTGGCAAGAGAAATGTTGCCTAATTTGATTAGGCATCGGAAAGTTAACATGGGGTTTCCAGATGATGAGGTGCCGGATACATCCTCTGGGTCCCTCGTGCGTCAGTTTCAAAGTTCAGCCCCTATTAATTTGCCTGTGCACTCTTTCATGAGGTTCTCATGCCCAAATGGAGAGATCCTGACAAGATTTTGCTTCTGAGCTTCATGACCAATTTGTATCCCTTGGAGGAAATGCAAAAAGTCTTACCCAATGCTATTCCCAATGATTCTTTTGTGGCCAGTCTGGTGAGTAGATCATCTTTGGCACAGCATGCTGTGATCAAGGATGCTGTGGATGCGAGTGTTGATGCCTCCCTTCGGAAGGTGTATTCTGATACACATTTGGCCCTCAAGGTGATTTTCTATGGTATATATGTGGCCCAGTCACTAGTTATTGACATTAAGGCCCTATATAGGTCCTTGGATGAGGGTTCTGATTGCCCTGGTTTGCTGGAGTATATCAAGAGACAGGTGGAATAACTTTTGGATTTGACTTTGGTTGGGGTGAGGGCTTCAGCTCTGTAGGGTGAGGCTTGGGTGGCTGTTCATCTGAATTTAGTTCTGAAGGACTGGTGAACTGATCCTGCCCAGAATACTTTGGTTTCCTTTCAAATGGAATTTATTGTTTGAGGCAGACCTGGTGGATGAGCTTCACAAAGTGTTAAAAAAAAATAAGCATTTAACCTCCCTGAAGTTGGACTCTGCAGATAAGCAGTCTTCAAAGCTCAAAAGCCACTTTCCCCAGCTTTCACCAAGGCAGTTTCCTCATTATCAGGGGAGGTTTCCTGTGGGAAGGGATTGAGATAGGAAGGCCAAGTCTCCCCTCTGAAGTCTCATTCCTGACTTTATGTTAGGGCAGGAATTTGTGGCCAACAGTCGTCTCTAGCACTTCTTCCAGGCCTGAAAGAAATCTGCTTCAGACGCCTGGGTGTTAGACATTTTAAGGCATGGGTACTGGATAGAATTTGGGGAAGTTCCTCTGGCTTTGGGGATTCATCTGACTCCTTGGCCTTTCACGCCAGAGATCCATGTGGCTTTGAATCAAGGTATTTGCTCTCTGCTGTGGAAGAATGTCATTCAGGTGGTTCCTTGGATGGAGAAGGGTAGAGGGTTCTGCTCCATCATTCTTGTGGTGGCAAAGCCTACAGGAGGCTTCCAGATTGTTTTGGATTTGAAGGCTCTGGAGAAATTTGTGCTGCACCTTCCCTTCAAACTGAAGACATTGCAAAGGGTGGTCCAGGGACATCTGATGTGCACCTTGATCTGCAGGATACCTATTAACATATCCGTGTCCATCCTCACTTCAGGCAGTTTCTGAGCTTCTGTGTCAAGGGGACTCATTATCAGTTTTGTGTGCTGCCGTTCAGCCTTTGGTCAGCTCTGAGGGTTTTTACCAAGATGATGGCTCCACTGGTTGTTTCTCTCCACCTCCAGGGCATCCACCTCTATGTTTATCTGGATGATTGGCTACTCTGTGCTCCATCAGAGGATCAGCTTCTTCCCAACTTACAGGTGGTGTGTTCATCTTTAAAAGCTCATGGGTTTCTGCTGAACCTGGAGAAGTGTCAGTTGGTGCTCTATCAGAAAATTATGTTTATTGGGGCACAGGTACCAATTTCAACAGAGTCTTCCTTTCTGCTTCCAGGACTTGGGTCTTGCAGTCAATGTGCAGTGCCTTTCCTCCAGTACGCCGGTTGGTGGTTATGCCTGTTGGGTTACATGGCAGCAGCAGTATTCACGGTCCATTGGGCACAGTTTCACCTCAGGCCCCTGTGGATTAATCTGTTGTCCTTTTAGGATCCCTGCTCCAGGAACTTTATCTGCTGGTCCCTGTGTCTCTGACGGTCTTTCAGGTTCGGGCTGGTGGACAGTGCAGGACAATCTGTCCAAGGGGGGTGCCTTTCCACCTCGATCTACCACTGGTCCTGACTATGGATGGCAGTGCTTTTGGTTAGGGAGCGACTCTGGGGGACAGATCCATGCAGGCTCGTTGGTCTCTTCAGAGGGGGAGGCATTCTTCCAATTGAAGGGAACTGATGGGAGTCTTGTTATCTACTGGTGGGAGACAACTTAGTGGCACGTTCTGACAACTAGGTGACAGTGGCATATCTGAACAATCAGGAAGGGATCTGTTCAAGGTCTCTCAATGTGGTGAGAGGCATCTCCAGTCTCTGGTGGCAGTTTATGTCAGGGGGTGGACAATGGGGTGCCAGAAGGCCTCAGGAGCTGCCTCACCAAGGAGGTCTTTATTCAAGAATGCAGGAGGTTTTGTGTGCCTTTCCTGGACCAATTTCCTTCCTTTCTCAATGGACAGGTTCCCAGGTTTTGTGCTCGCACCCAGCAAGACGTGGCCTAGGGGGTGGATGCTCTGATGACTCACTGACCGACCACCTGTTATATGCCTTTCCTCCAATTGCTCTCATTCCCCAGTTCCTGGCTCATTTGAGGGGAGAGTCCAGAGTGGTGGTGGTCCCATTTTGGCCCAGTCGCTCTTGATTTCCGAGCCTCAAGTGAGTGTAAGTTCAGGGTCCCAGGATGATTACTTGTTTCACCTCTCCTCTGCATTCATCTTCTTCTGTGGCTCTCCCAAGGCTTTGTCTCTTAGTCTGGAAAATGAAAGGAGGTGGTTGAAGTGCAAGGGGATTCCTCGACCCTTAAGGGTGGCTATCCAGAAGTCCCACAGGCCTTCCACTTTAAAGTCTTATGTGAGGCACTGGGGTCATTTCCAGCATTGGTGTGAGTCTCTTCAGTTGTCTCCTCTACTGTGCTCCTTGGCAGATGTGCTGCAGTTCTTGAGGGACGTTTTTGAGAACTGCTTCGTGGTTTCTACCTTGAAGGCCCAGTGGGCATCTATCAAGGCATTCTGCATTCCTTGGGGTAACCTGGATGATGTCGATCATATGGTGGTGAGGTTGTTGCATAGCTTTCCGCCCCTTTGTGAAACTCCTGTTTTTTTTTAGGATTTACCTCTGGTATTGAAAGCTCTGATATCGGCTCCTTTTAATCCTTTGGAGTTGGCGTACATTACAGTTGACACGTTCAAGATGGTTTTTTAGTAGCTGTCACTTCCACCAGGCAGATTGGTGAATTGGGGGCTCTGATTGCTAGGGAACCCTTTTTTATCGTTTTCTGAGGATAGGTAGGTGCTGTGGTTGGATTCCTCTTTTGAGCACAAGGTGGCATTCAAGTTTCATAAGCCTCAGGAAGCTGTTTTGTCTGCCTTAGTAGCCTAGTCTGGGTCTGCGGAGGAACTCGCTTGGTCTTTGTTGGACGTCAAAAGGGTTTTGCAGGACTATTTGGATCCAACCAGGTCTTTTCATAAGACTGCCTTTTTCGGGGCTTCCTCCAGTACCTTTGTCAAACCTTATCGTCTCCAGAATGTGCTGGGGGATGGGAGTGTTGCAGGCAGTAAGCTCCTGACTTGCTTTTTTGTTTTCCTTGGATCTGTGTTAATAAATGACTTTTGGGTGCTGATGTATGGTGCTGTGTCCTTTCGTGATGTCTTTTTTATGTGAATGCTGGTTCATGGCTTGGTTATTCTCCATTAATAATTAATGGAACGAGGGCAGGAGGGACATGGGGGTAAACTCCTATTACTTACAGGTAATCTTCATTATTCCTGGTCCTGTTGTCCTCATCTCATTCATTTCGCCCCACCCTCTCTCCCGAAAGGATGGCCTTCCTATTTGGGGGCTTGGTAGTTAAGTACGAATGCTGGGTAAGTATCGAATAAGTACTCCTGGTGGGAGTGGGTGGGGCAGGGGTTCCAGCATTTCTTTTGTTCTTTTTTCAGTTGGGAAGATAGCATGTATCTCCATTAGTAATGGATGAGACGAGGACAACAGGACCAGTAACAATTAAGATTACGGTAAGTAGTAGGATATTATTTGAAAGAACGAATTCCAGAGGGCAATAAACATTTACTGAAATAGCACAGTTTTTAATTGCTGTGATGTGCAAAGATAGATTTAGGGACTATTGTGATGGGCTTTGCTGGCATAGTGAGAGCCAGGCTCCTGTTTTATGGCCCTGGCGAGCTAGCATTAACTGTATTGTTAGCGCTTTATTTTTTAGACTGCGCGCTCAGAAACAGAAAGAGTCAAACCTTGACCATGGTTTCTGAGCTGTACTATCTGAAAATAAAGCAATATATTAGTGAATTTGATGCTAATTAACTCTTGCACCCTTTCCTGCTTTGCCCACCTTTGTGTTATATATAGTTGGGTTGCTACCTTTCCCAGAGAAAAATACCCACCATTTGTTCACGTTTTCATTTTCTGCAAAGGCCCTGACATGATACATAAATGAAACTTTGGATAAAATCACCTGTTTTAATTTTTCATGTGGCCTTGCTGTCTTTGTTTACTTTAACAATCATTCACAGATTATCAGGACAGCTGTAGAACATATTTTAAAGTTGCAAGAGGCAAAACAAAATGTACAATAGTGTCAACCACACTGTTTGTGATTCTCAAATAGGTAGCAAGGGACCTTTTTTAAAACAATTTGTAGTAAGGGACCGGCCAATATTCTTAAGGCAGGTCACAATTTGAGACCCATTTGTGAATGGCAACAATCACAGGGCTGGTGGCCTGCTGCAGTCAGCAGAACACCATGTCAGTGGCCACTTTGTCAAAAAAGCAATTTTTTAAAAATGCAGCCCGTTTTCCAGAAAGGTAAGCGGGCTGCATTTAAAAAAAAAAAGAAAAGTTACTGTTTAATTTTTTCAGACCACTGCCTGCTCTGAACATTTTTTGGTGCCCCCATTCACAAAGGGGAAGGGGTCCCATGAATTTGAAATCTGTGGTAATTTCAATTGTTTTGCGACCGGATTCACACTTTCAAAACAATCATACATAGGGCTTTGAGTCACAATTAGGAAGCAATGCCCTTGGCATGCCCCTTCCTAATTGTGAGTTGCAATCTCTATTTTATAAGTCACTAACAGGACACTGACTCACAAAATAGGGATATTATATACAACAAGACCATTTTGCAATTGCAAAACGTGAATTTCGCACTTTGCGACCGCAAAATAGCTTTGTTCATCTGGCCCTAAAATACTTGTCATGTCCATAAACAACTTGGGTTGTCAACCCTAGTTTATAGTTGCTAGAAATAAGGTCTTTGGTTGGCAGTCGGATTACTCCATGTCCAAGCAAGGACCCTTACTCCAGTCAGGGTAAGGGAGATCACCCTCAGTTAACCCCCGCTCATCCCTTGGTAGCTTGGCACGAGCAGACAGGCTTTACTTCACAAGCAAGGTGTGAAGTATTTGTACCAACACACAGAGTAACTCAGTGAAAACACTACAAAATGACACAACACAAGTTTAGAAAAATAGGTAATATTTATCTAAACAAAACAAGACCAAAAGGAAAAAAATCCAATGTACACATGTCAAGACATGAATTTCTAGAAGAATAAGAGTCTTAACCCTTAGAAAACAGTGAGAATGCTGTTATTTCACAACAGTACCTGGGTAGCATCAAAATAAAGCTGCACGGGTAAGTGTGTGTCAAGAAAGGCTAGCAATGCGTAGATTTCTCATCCACAAGTGAGAACGTGCGTCGTTCCTCCTTCTGTCGGGTCTGCGTGCATCGTTTCTTCTCCCCCGTAAGAGAGCGATGCGTTGATCCGGACAAGCACCTTGGGTCCAGGCAGGCTTTGCGTTGATTTTCCACACCCAGCCATGTTGCGTTGAAATCCAGTCGCACGGTTTCAAGAAACCGCACTGCGTGAGGGCTTGCATCATTAACAGCAACTGCTGCTGGTGTCGCAATTGTTTCTCCAGCTGTGTTGCGTTGATCTTCTAGAGCATTTGGCCGCGAGGCCAGTGGCGCCCTGTTTTTCAGGCGCAAGGCAGGTGGTGCATTGAACGTTTCCCCGCACGGCGGTCTTTGCATGGATTTCTGTCCTTTTCCACCAGATTCACCTTTCAAGGGCCAAGAGACAGGTTAGGGCACCACTTGGCAGGCAGGACTCTGGGCAGAAAGCCCAAGTGCTGGCAGAGAGAAGTCTTTGTTGTCCCTGAAACTTCAACAATAGGATGCAAGCTCAGTTTTAACCCCTTGGCAAGGCCCCAGACACACACCAGGGGGTTGGAGACTGCATTGCAAGTGGGCAGGCACAGCCCTTTCAGGTGTGAGTGATCACTCCTCCCCTCAACTCTGATGACCCATCAGGATATGCAGGCTACACCCCAACTCCCTTTGTGTCACTGTCTAGAGGAGAAGTGCAAACAGCCCAACTGTCAAACTGATCTATACAGGGAATCCACAAACAAGCAGTCACAGAATGGTTTAAGCAAGAAAATGCCTACTTTCTAAAAGTGGCATTTTCAAACATGCAATCTAAAAACCAACTTCACTTAAAGATGCGTTTTTAAATTGTGAGTTCAGAGACCCCAAACTCCACATGTCCATCTGCTCCCAAAGGGAATCTGCACTTTAATAATATTTAAAGGCAGCCTCCATGTTAACCTATGAGAGAGATAGGCCTTGCAACAGTGAAAACTGAATTTGGCAGTATTTCACTGTCAGGACATGTAAAACACATAAGCACTTGTCCCACCTTTAACATACACTGCATCCTGCCCATGGGGCTACTTGGGGCCTACCTTAGGGGTGTCCTACATGTATCAAAAGGGAAGGTTGAAGCCTGGCAAGTGGGTACACTTGTCAAGTTGATTTGGCAGTTTAAACCTGCAGACACAGACACTGCAGTGGCAGGTCTGAGCCATGTTTAGAGGGCTACTAATGTGGATGGCACAACCAGTGCTGCAGGTCCACTAGTAGAATTTGATTTACAGGTCCCTGGCACTTCTAGTGCACTTTATTAGGGACTTTCTAGTAAATCAAATATGCCAATCACAGATAAGCCAATGTACACATATAATTTATACAGGAAACACCCTTTGGCACTGGTCAGCAGTGGCAAAGTGTCCAGAGCAAACAAAACAGGACACAGAAACAGGGAAGTGGAGGCAAAAGGTTGTGGAAGACCATGACAATGATGCCAGGTTTAACAATAGTCCATAAATATCCCGAGAAAAAAACTCTTTTAAAAGTCTGGTGCAAAGGATGGGACAAGCTTCAATGGCAAGATATGACCATATTACACGGTAACCTGTTATATAAACATTTCTCCATATGCTCCAGCATTCTGTATACAATCAAGGTTTATAGGTTTTTGGTTTATTATCTCAGAGTAAACTGCCACTTAATATTTTGAGGTTTGACAAAAAATAAGTTACATTTAAAAACATGTAATTAGGCCCTTTCTTGCCATTAAGGAATTTAGTGGCCCAGTCACGACAATGTATGACCATATCCCACATGATAGTCATGATGTGTTTTTATATTTCATTTTGGTTTTGGCACAGTTAGCATTTTTACAAAAGGAAATGTGTATAAAACAGTAAAGGAAATACTGGATTTTTGCTTATGTAGCAAATGGAGGAGAATAATGCTTCAGTACTCAGTTTAGAAGTGAGAGTTTTAATAAATACACATTTTCTTTGTTAAAAATCAAATTGTTTCTGTGGTAATGAGAGATTTATGACGCTGCTATCTGTAAGATAGTGCTAAAAATCAGGTAAAATTGCCTATAGATTTTTTAGCATTTCTCTGGTTACCTTTGATGAAGTTAATGTTGATCAAACAAATGGAAATGAAAAACCTTAGCAGAGTGTTTATGACTTGCCTTTATCCATATGCACTGTCGTGCTTACAGACAAATTCGACAGAGGTGATGAAATAAGCCTGGGCTTCCCACTGGATAAAACCTGTATTTCAAAGAAATGCTGTCCCATATCTAACATGTTTATTGGAGAGTAGTTTCAAAACCCATATTTCACAGAGTTGATGTCATACTGGTGAATTAATTTCCATATTTTATGGAGCTTTCATAATTCCTTTGAATTATGAATTTCTTCCTGTGGAAGAAGTAGAGAAACACTTAGGGGCACATTTATAAGCCCTTTGCGCTGCCATAGTGTCATTTTGTATACACTACTGTGGCGCAGGGCAGTCCCCCACCCCGTGCCATATTTACAAACTGGTGAACTGGTACCATTGCACCAGTTTGTAAACCCTTGTGCCACATTATATCTGCGCCAGGTATAAAGCATGCAAGGAAGGCCTTCCCCTGCTAGGAGGCCCACAGGAATAGCACAGTGAAATCTATAAGATTTCACTGCATCATTCTAGCATCATTTTTTAATGCTGCTCAGGGCAGACGTTAAGTTGACACTAGACTTGTTTCAATCGGCGTCTCTGAGCTTTGCTAGACTAGTGTCAAAAAATGTTATGCTAGTCCAGCAAAGCATCACAAATACATCAGAAATTCTGATGCAGCTGAGCTTACGAGCACCAGGGAATACAGCTCTACCATGGTGTCATTAGGGGCATGTAGGGCAGCGCAAGCAAACCGAAAAATCTGGCAGTCCCAAATAGAATATGGCACAAGGTGGAGAAAGCTCAGCAAATCAATGGCATTGTTTTCTGTTCCCACCAATCTCCAAATTTTGGAGTTTGTTTTTTTAAAACAGCCCTATGCAAGTGAGTGCAACAAGCATGGTGCTAGATCAGCAAAGTTCACTATCTTTAGGAAAGCACTGGTGCAGTAGCTCCTCTGAAGGCACAGAGACCCTGACCTGGTCGGGAGGGTGGGGAGGGTTATGGGGAAGGGGGTAAAGGGGTGATCTTTCAATTTGTCGTGCAGTCCTCCACTGAGGATTGACATTCATAGCCACCATTGACTTGACAGGCAACTCAACAGGGTCTAAATGAACCTGATATTATCTGTTTGTTTTTCTGCAAACATTGAAATATATGCTTAAAAGTAAGTAAAATCTATTCAAAACCTTTTCCTTTTATATTTTTCATGTAAACTACATCCAAATAAACATGTGAAATGCACATTACATAACAGATAATGTAATATGGTCTAATAACGCCAGCTCAGTGTTCTACTAAAATGCTTGTAATGGGGCCTGATGTACATATAACCGGTCATAAAATAATGGTCACAATTTGTTGCCAGTATTTTCGTGACCAGTGTGCTAACTTGCAAAACAACTTATGTCGCAATTCAATCTACTTCATGAATATTAATGAGTCAGATCGCAAATTGTGACACACAAGGAATCGCAGCCATCACAATGTTGGTGGCCTCCTGAGTCAGAAGACCATCATGTCTGCAGTTGCTTTTTTTTAAATATATATTTTTTTAAATGCGACCTGTTTTCCTTGATGGAAAACAAGATACATTGAAATAAAAAGATATTTGAGAGTAATATATATATTTTTTGCATTCACAAAGGAAGGGTCCCTTGAGGACCCCTTCATAGTTGCGAACGGGTCACCATCTCCTTTAGTGTTGATAAAATATTATTGTAAAATATTAATGTTTTGCAGTCACATTTCGGCACAAAACATTAATACATATCACTACAATTCAGAACTTGGAAGTAACACCCCCAAACACTCCAATTCTAAATTCTGAATTGGTTTTAGGTTTCAAATCCAAATTGTGATTCAGTAACAAGTTACTGAATCGTAATTTAGTGCCTGTACATTTAAAAAAGCATTGTTGCTGTTGCAAACAATCTGATAGGTGCAACTAGGCTCCAACTATGGTAATTAGGGTGATTTGCTACTGGTGTCCTGAGGGTCCATCCTATGATGGCTCTGCATACTGGGCCAAGTTCAACCTGTTCTCCATTTGACTGTCATGGTTGCAAGAAAGAGAGCTCACAGTCTACTCAGGGAAGTAGAATTGGGTGTGAAAGCTCAAAACCCAAGTCAACCAACACACATGATTACTTAATCATCAGCTCAGTGCTTGTCTTTTTGTAAAGCAAGTAATTGAATCACTCAACAGAGCTATGCACTACACAATTCAGTTAGGTTTGAGAATTCAGGCTTCTATCCCTATTTGCGCTCCCTGTAACTGCTCTACAGCCCCTTCCAGTATTGTCTTCCTACATCGGTGATCCTAGTATTCTGTCGTAAGAGCAAGAATTACGTACAGGTGTGAACTGTATCACTGTTAGCCCCATAGATGTGTAGCTCAATATAAAGTTCTTAACCAAATTCAGCGATTGATTTCCTTAGCGTGCAGTTCGTTGCTCTGGTTTTGGGTAAAGCCTTGCAGTACCTGTGAGGTGGTCTCGTAGGTCTGTTATGTGATGGGCCCAGTAGACATCTTCAGTACCTCATGGCAGACTCTTATCAGCATAAGCATAGCTGGACTGTTAAAGCCTGTCTGGTCCAGTTGTTATGGCATGGCTTATCTGTGAGTTGCATCCTACCAGGCCATCCAGACTTTATTTTTTGGTGATGTGTAGTCTTTCTGGAGGACCGAACTCCACTCAACAATGAGTTGGCAGAAGTGGCATCAGCTTGTAGACCTTAGATGCTGTTAGTGGATATGGCCCTTTTCAATTCAGTGAAGTGTTTGTGGTTGTTCTCATCAGGAACTGCAAAAAAAGACTGGAAGACCCACTTGACTTTTGGGTTACTTGTCGCTTCACTCTCCAAAGCAGTCTACCTCTTCTGTGTGTTATCACATTGGGAACACCCTGTGCTTCTCCATATAGACAGACTCTTCTACTGCAGGCCGAGGCACACTCATCCTTCAGTAAGAAGCAGGCTTCTAGGCACTAAGCTGACACTCAGCAATTCCAGCAGAAATTGCAGACTTCAGGTGATGTCCCCTCACTTGTGGATTACTGGCTGTCAGAAAGACTCCCACCCTGGTTACACAACAGCTCTTTGAGTCCTCTTAGGTCCTTGTTCAAGCAGATAAATGGTCTGAAACCAAGCCAGGTAATTTGGGAACCTACTTTGATACACGTTGAAGTCCTGGGAAGCTATAATTTAAAAGGTTTTGAACAAGAAATCCAACCCATATCAAAAGGCAAGTCCTTTAAGGCCATGATAATTAAATGATCTTATCTGGCATCTGATACCGGTAAAGAATCAATTTTATGTCTCAGTCTAAGGCTGGCTGGCTGGCTAAGGGTTAACAAGTCCTTACAATGTAGATTTAGATATGTGATAATGTTGATATATTCATGGATCAGCTTTAGTGTTATTGTTCAAGCTTCTCACCACTCAGAAAGGAGTGATTCAAACCAGTTAATATGGTGTTTTTTCTGCTTTAGGACCTATCAGCATTTTTGTACTGTTTAACTGTTTATGGATTTTGTGACTGAACTGAGGGAAATATTCTCCTGTGGACAGAGGGAAAGATGGATCAAAACGATAATGTGTAAGTGGTGACTATAGTAGGGATCCTCTTCCACGAGCCCTCTGATGCATCAACTTGTAAGTTCCAGGGTGTATTGCACTTATTTTAGCACTAAACGAGTGTGTAAGGCTCTGGCTGGTATAATCTGAGATAAAGTGCCAGGCATCTTTATATCATCAAGGGTCTAGAACACTTACTATAAAGAGCTGCATGAAATACTGTGATAGCAGTGAAATATTGTTTATGGCAAATTAAGTTTGCTACAAGAAGCATTTTTTTCATACAACATTAATGTTTACAAATATGCAACTCTGCATTTGTTTAATAACATTTGGGGATTATTTGGAGTATGGTGGGTGGCCCGCAATGCCATCCGGTAGGTGGAGATCTTTCATTTCATCTGCCTCTTACCTAGAGTTCCCTCCCTGGCGAGGACTTTTATTCATTTGGTTTGCCTGCACTGAATGCATTAATGAATGTTAAGTGGGGCCAAGTTTTTTCCACTTGTCTTAGCATTCATTTTTGTGATTTTCTAAAGCAAATTGCTACGTGGGAAACTGATTTTGAAAAAAAAAAAAACATCATTGTCAACCGTTCTGACAGTTAATGAGGGTTCTCACTGAGCATAGTGGCCATTGGTGGATTTCCCTGCACATAACTACCATGGTTTGCATGATGATCCCGGGCAGGGAAATTTAATTAGTCTCCCTACCCGAAATATGGTTGAAGTAACTGTAAGTTTGACCTAACTGCCTTTTTGTGGACAGGCTGACAAGGGTTTTGGGAGTATCACACTGCAGCCAGCTGAGGCTCTAATGTTGAAATCTCTGCAATTCCTCTACCTCTAAATGGGTGGAAGAACTACAAGTTGGGCTTGGGTCATGTGTTTTCGTCCACCACACTCTAAATTAGGCGATAGGTGGAGCTCACTGAGTTTCACTCCGCAGAGATTGGCGGAGTTCCTGAAAAACTCTACCTAATTCTACAGAGTTCCGCGTGCAGGCGGAGATTTGCGCTGTCACCCTTTGCTTTATAATTACATATTTAGATGGTATACTTTGATGTAATATAATTAGAAAAGCTGCCACTAGATGTAACAACGAAGCATTTATCACCACCAGTGACTGCACACTGCGTTATTACTGGTGCGGAGCCATTTGTACAACCAGAACTTTCGCTTAACGCATCGGTTTATCGAAAGTGATGCACACCAGACTTACCGCCCATCGAGGCCTCCTTTGAATCATTTTATCTCTCTGGGGTGCCCATAGCTTCTTAGATGTTTTTTTGTCGCTGCACACCTTTCCCTATCACACGCAGTGCCACCGTCATGCAGTGGCGGCTGGTGAAGTTTGAAAATGATGGGGCGTGAAGTAAAACCATCAATGTTCCATTAATGAGTCCGCATGCACTGCTTTTCAGAGATGGCAAAAGCAAAAGATGTATGTGTAGACTGCAGTGTTTGTGAACAGAAAGGCTAAGCCTCGCAGAGAAACATGCTGTTTTTGAGTGGATAGGTGTGGCCTGATAATAATGGCTCATATTAAAATCTTTAGTTTTAATAAACAGAAGAGAAGAAGCATGGGGGTCAAATGCCCTTCTTATGTGTTTATGAGTCTGTAACCAAAATTCTCAAACAAAAAGAATAGGATAACAAAGGTATTATCTATAAAGCAGCCATTTTAAAATTATGCTAAAAGGAACATCATTATGTACTATGTTTTATCCTGTTGTCTCCGCAGAGAGATGTAGCAAAATACTCACTAAACATGACACAAAAGAAACACACACAGGCACTGATTGCCAGGACTCATATGCTTGGGACTTATAGTTGCATAAGTCAGTCATGGGGTGTGCCAATTCCATCACGTTGAAAGGGGGAGCAGAGGCCCTTTACCACTGGTTAGCAGGGTAAAAGTGCACAGAGTTCTACATCTGGAAAAAACACAGTGTACACCACATAAAAGATGGTCATTTCTAAGAACAGACCACTCATAATAAGGCACTAATCAGACAAGGTATTGCGTGCACAGTTGAATACACAACAAATTCCAACATGACACCTTCAAACAGGCCTGGCTTTTAAATCAACAGAAAGGTGCATTCTGGTATTTTGGCTACCACCATTTGAAGTGTAGGCTTCAAGATTCCTAAAATGTTACCTAAAAAAACCACACTCACCTCAAACTGTAACACATTAGGCTGCCTTTTAGCTATGTACTCAACAGGTGCTTTGTTGAAAGGGATGCTTTTGAAAGTGCACACTGTTTACTGCTCCGAGTTTTTCAGCAGTCGCAACACCTGCTGCACTTCAAATTTCCCTGCTCTGGGCTCGTGCTTTTGGTGGACTCCCACTGTAGGAGGGACAGTGCTTCCCAGTGCAGTCCCCTCTAACAAACTGTCACACACTAAAGATAGCATGGAAAGCTGAGCACTGGAACATGCACAGTTTCAACCAAATTTCTGATGAATAAACTGCGCAGCCTCCAGTGCTAGCTTTTCCGTGTGCAGCCTCTAACCCCACCCTTCCACTAATCCTCAAAGGGAGAGGCGTCAGATTACCTTTCCAGCTCCAATCCACGCTGTGATGTGTTGTGAAAGGGCGTGGTGAGGTGACTCCAGTCTCTGACTGACATTGAGCACTGGCGCTGCAGGGCTTCAGCCTGAAGCGCCAGAGAGCAAACTTTGCTCCCACGTCATCAGGGGGTTGGATTTTAACACAAAGGCAATGCCTTTGCTGAGCTGATGACCTCACAGGCCCCTGGGCTGTGAACTCATCAGCCCAGCAAACGGTGATTGCTGGAACCTGCCGGCTGATAGCTGCTCATGTGCAGCATCTGAAAGTGATTGAGGGTGAGTGCTGTAAGCACAGCCCTCTTAACTTTATTAACACGTTTTTAAAAATAATTTTGAGAATTAGAAATGATTCTCTGGCAAAAAATAAAGGGGGCGGAGCCCCAACGCTCACACGGTCGAGCCGCCCCTGCTGCCATAACATCCTGCCACACAGAGTTGGGAGCAGGTGTCTTTAGGGCCAAGCGCCTGCCCAGCCAGTGCCAGTGCTACAGCGGAGGTGGGGGGAGACTGCCATTAGCGTTTGGCACCTTCCAGAGGCAATCACTTTCCTTCTAGTGTAACCCTGGAACCAGCTGTGTCACAGTTCTGCTGTGCCTCACATATGGTAAACATGTCTGCTGCCCTTGTGAAGCTAAAGACAAAAGGCAAGTGCAAAAAAGCATAAAAAATGCACACCTCAGTACATGTCTGGTAGTTTGACCCAAATGTTACCGTTTTGCCAGCACTCGCACATGCCCAGCCTCACTCACACCTGTGAAATGCGGATCTAAAAAAAGAAGACATTGACAAGCTACATCACAGTCACACAGATGTGACGGTCATGTTGGGTGTAGCTGTACTTGCTCCGTGATTGGCTACCCAAGTGAGATTGCAGATGTGTCCCTTAAAGCCCAGTGCTCAGTCACAAAATATTTCCACTAATGTGCCAGCATAACTTTATTGTGTCCAATAGAGATCCATTCATTTAGTAGGAGCGGTACTGACACAAACTCAAACAAAATCACTCATAACACCGCCAACTTGAAATAAATTAGATGTACTTTGAGCCTTGATGGACATGGTCAGGTTTCTTTCTTCACAATTCTCTGTATTCCGGTAGCACCAGAGTCCATTTATACTGTTTGGGATCCTTGTAGCTTATCTTGAAGTGTCATACTCAAGAGAAAGCTCTTGTGTCCAGTTAATGTAACTCAGGTTTTGCTGTGCTCCCTGGATCATTAAAGTCTTCAGGGAAGATGTCAATCAGCATGTACCCCTCTGCAACCTAGAGATGTTTCCCAACAGCATTAAGCAAATGATTATTTGTATCTTCATATACGTCCTAACAAAATTGTTCCACAAAACCTCCATGTAGTGAGTGCGTGTTTATGTGTACAGTTGTGAATGTGTGTACGCATGAGTGTGCACGTGTCCCCTTACACTTATTTTCTCCCTTTGCACACTTTCCTCCAGTACACCCAATCAAACACAGAAAAGGCCCTCAGTCGCAAGAACAATGCTCAATGTGTGCTTGGTGTGGATCAGTAACTGAAATTAATAAATAAAAGTGTGGTGGTCAATTGACTAAGATGTGGTGCACCTTTGGTTATCCATACCATTAAGCATATTAATCACATCCGTTTTTCATTTATTCATCAAGAACTTAAAAACACTGGGCTGGAATTCATGATCTGATATCCCAGAATACTGTCCCATTGAAGAAGGTTGGGTTTTTACCAGTGATACCATCTCCAATCACAAACTATGCACCAATATACACACCTCTAAACATTGTCCAAAATGTGCGTGCTCAGGTTGAAGACCAGCCTATCCTGCAAATTTTCTGTGGTGAAGGTGTTTTCCATATTGTAGCAGACATTTTAATTAGCTATCCAGGAGAATTTGATGGCCTTTATCCAATGATGGGTGTTTTCCACATGAAAAAAGTTGCGTTGTGGTGTACATGAAGGTATTTGAGTGGGTATGCCATAGAAGATGCACTTATTGAAGCTGAAATCTTTGCAAACGAAACTCTCCAGTCAGTAGTGAGCGGAACTCATTATGTTTATTCGTTACAAGATATGCTCATCATATCTGAGGCTATAGAAACATTGCATTGGAATGCTTTCTGTAACAAAAATGACAAATTAGGTTTGGCATATCTTATCTCAGAACTGAACAAGGCACAGGGTGGGCTTTATTCACAATACATAATGCAAAGCTAGGCAATGTTCAATACACTCAGTTCAAAATCAGAATGCGACGAAAAATCTGAACTTTGCAAGAACTGGGGGAAATGTTTTCCACATGATAGCTCTAGTGAGAAACTTGGTACATGCTGATCAGGAAGGTGATTGGGAGCTGCACGTGAAGACTGTGGTGTCACTGATTACAGTGTATTGCGAATTCAATTGCATAAATTACCTGAGATATGAGTCCTGGTATTTAGAAAAAGTGAAGAAGCTAGAAATGGAAAAAACATACCTCTACAGATAATTCATCCAAAGACATTTTGTGGTGAGAGAGAGAGAGAGGGAAGGTTCAATGCTGTGGCTTCAGATGTGAAACTGGAACAGACGATCCAGAGATCACAGAACAGCTCCAAGGGAATTGTTGGTCAGACACATAAAAGTGAATATGTTGCTCAATGGCAGCTAGTTTACCATGAAGTCCTTTCTATTTGCAATGTTTTCAGAGAGATGGCAAATTCAAAATTAATGGACCATCGTGAAATTGTACCTCGCCCAAACTTGTGGGAAAGAGAGGGAACGTTTTTAATAAACAGGTTGACAACCTTCTTCATTTCATGCTGCAGCAAGGAAACCGCTTTGAAATGACAGCCTGTCCGACTACACCACTTTGTTACTGAACAATATGTGGAGAACGATATAAAGACACATCTACTAGATGTACTGGAACATGGATCAAAACTATAGGCAGAACTGAAGCAGGATGGATTTGTATTGAAAGAGAAAAAGCTGTTCGACATAATCACTAAAGCTAAACTTCCACACTTTAATTGCCACAGCGAGAGTTTTGTCCAACCAGCCACCACAAAGCAGGTTACAAAAAAATAACTTTTGCAAGCACATAAAGAGATGGATCTACCAAAAGAAAGGGGTGAATGTATCAAGGACATTCCGTCACATGATCTTCTTCCAACAAACATATTATTTGATGGAGATGCTGCAACCAAACCAGTGAAGCACAAACTCATAAAAGAGCTGGAAAAAAAGCTTTAACCTAAAGAATTTATATTTGAAAAGGTGTCCTCTTTGAAAACTGCTGTTGTTGTAGACTTAATGTCACAATTGCGAATGGTCAAGATTTCATCTATGCAAAGCTTCGAAGAGGTCATTCAGACTGTGCTACAGATATCAAGGTCAGTGTGCACCTTGCAAGAACTGCACATTGTCTTTCACAGTTATCTTGAACTATCCTGTCAAAGAATGTGAGAGAATCAGACTAATGTCTACAAGTGGAACAACTGACCTTGCCTGCATCAAAAAATAGACATAGATACCAGGGCAACTTGGTAAATTCTGGTCATCAACACTTAACATGGTGAACTTATAGATGTTAAGTCTCAAAAACATTGCTGATGCTTCAGTGAACACTGAGGTGGTCATTTAGAGTTTGGCTGTAACCTGACCGCCACACCTGCGGTGGTGTTGTGACCACTGCCAGAGTGACGGTGCAGACTGCCACATAACGAGTAAGGCATGAACCCAACGCAACACAGACAACTCACCTCCAGTACCGCCATCGCCGATGAGCAACATTTGGCGGCAGTAGCCAACTTCAGGCTGGTGTGAACCAATGTCCTGTCCACTATATTCTGAGTCACCAGACTGCCAGGATATCTGTGGAGGGCTGGCAGCAGCCAAAATCTTGGCAGAAACAGAAAGTACAAAAGGAGACACCCACCTCCTTGGATTTCGAAGGGGCATGTCTCTGTTTGGGCAAGGGAGGGGGGACTTTGGCTCTGGCAGTGGTGGATTTTGGGTGGAGGAGCAGGGGAAACACCAGAGGGAGCGCCTGAGGAATGGGAGGTGGAAGGGCCTGGGAGGGGCAGAAGAGCACAACATTTAGGAATAACACGGGGTGGAAGAGGAGTAGGAAAGAGGTCAAGGGTGGCAAGGAAGACTTTTTTAGGTACACAGGGGTGGTCACATGAATGAGGGATGGGAATGGAGGTAGAGGGAGTGCTCATGTAATGTGTTGGTGTGCTGTACGTGGATGCTGGTGTGTGCAATGTGTGCATTTCTGTGGTGGGTGTATGTTGGGTGGGTGAGTGGGTGAGTGTGCATATCTTGGGAGGAGGGGGTAGAAATGAAGGAAGAGGAATTGGAAGACATGTGAGTGAATGTTGGGAGAGTGTGTGCAAGTGAGGTGACTGTGCTGCAAGTGGCAGAGAAGGTGGTCGTGGTGAGTGTGGATGTGGTGTTTGGGGTGGGTGTCTTTGAGTGTGCTGTTGTGGTGATTGAGGTTATGACAGGAATGCTAACAGAACCAGTGTGTGATGATGCAGTGATGGCAGGTGTGAATAGTGATGTGACTGTAAGGGAGGCAGTGTCTGTTTTTGTGTGTGCAGATGTGTGTTGTGTGTGTGTATGCTTGTGGGTTTATTTGTGGTGTTTATGCTTGTCTTTGCGCACTTTGTCTATTGCAGTGGGTGTATGCTGGTCTGTAGGTGTGCCCTGGACGGGTGTGGGGAGAGGGGTTGTGGATTGGGAACAGGTAGCTGGAGGGGGTACGGAAAAGGAAGGGACAATGGATGCCATCAGTGAGGAGGCCAGAGCCTGAAATTATCTCTGTAGGCCAGACAAGGCACTGTAAATGCCTTCCAGGTAGGCATTGGACTGCTGCATCTGGGATGCTAGTCCCTGGATGGCATTTACGATGGTTGTCTGCCCCACAGAGATGGACCTCAGGATGTCAATAGCCTCCTCACTGAGGGAAGCAGGACTGACTGGGGCAGGGGCAGAGGTGTCTGCGGCGAAGGAGACGCCTTCCCTCCTGGGTGAGCGGGCACAGGCAACTGGTTGGGGAGCTACAAGGAGGGTGGTGTTGGTAAGGGGGGTGGTGGACAAGGATGGTGCTGGGGTGGTCCAAGATGGGTCCACAACTGCCAGGGAGCCACCATCGGAGGAGGAATCAGAATCAGATGTGGTGGTAGCTCCAGTCTCCCACCGTGGTGCTTGCCTCGCCCTACATCCCACTGGTCCTCTCAGCTTCGCTGGTGCCAGCCTCCTGGGTCCCGTTGGCTGCTGCATTTCCACTCACCAGTGCCCTTCCTCCTTTGCTAGATGTTGCTAATGCACACATAGCCAGAGGTGGAGAGAGAAGGAGGGTGGGAGAAACAGTATGGGAGGAAATTGTAATAACCCACACATCCACTTCACGTACAAACAATACATACATTTGCCCCTGTCAGGAAAACAAGAGACCATTTTGCAGTCATGAACAATGGACTCCTGCAATCTGTACCCAAACTTATCACCATCACCTCATCCCTGCAGCCTAAACACCTGATTGACAAGTCATGCATGCCTGTCAACTGGCTAAATGACTGATCAAACAATTCAACCCATTAACATACCCAACCACGTCAGTCATGACAGCATGAAACAAATCTGACCTCAGAGGAACTGTGAACGCAAGCTAAATGAAAGGAATGTGTGGAGTACATTTGGTACAGAGGTCCAATGATGTTGCAATTGAAGCAGTTGCAATGTTAACAAAACACACCTGTCATTACCCAAATACAGTGCCAATAAGGTCACCTTGTACTACTACAGTATATGCAGAGATGGAGTATGCACCAGTGAAATGCCTGAATATTTGAGCAACCCATATGTACAGTAGAATGTGTATTACAGTACAACCACATCTGTTCCTGCAAGGCTCTACATAACTAATGTGTCACACTCCAACATGATTGGTGTGACAACCAGGACTGTACACTCAGTGAGGGTCACAGTACACAACCATGCAGAAGTCACCTAACAGTCTACACTTACCCCCTTATGGCTGCTGTGCTGCCCTCAAGCGCCCATCCAACTCTGGGCAGGCAACCACAAGTATACAGGCCATGGGGGGGGTCAAGGTCCGACGGGCACCCCTTCCATGTTGAGAGGCCATTCCCAGCTGGGCCTCTGCAGTCTTCCGGGCTCAGTGTCTCAGGTCCTCCCACCGTTTCCTGCAGTGGGTGCTCCACTGGCTAGGCACTCCCAGAGTCCGCACTTCCTTGGCGACGGCTCTCCACAACCCTTTTTTCTGGTGGGCGCTGACCTGCATGGGAAACATTCCAAAAATGAGGGACATGATGTAAATGATACCAATACAGCTGCAACCTTTGGTGAGACACAACATACACGGACCATGTACACTGCCAATATACCACACACATCATATGCATACAAAGCCCCAAATTAGTCATCACGTCAGTGTGCACACCGATTCATCATCAAACAACACCCAAAAAGTCGGACAAAGGACGTTGTACGGATCTGTTGCCCTAGAGCCCCATACAACCGCCCATATCGGGGTAGGACCCCTTCCACCAGTTTCTCCAGCTCTTCAGCTGTGAAGGCTGGGGGCCTCTCCCCTGCAGTGTGGGCCATCTTTGCTCCAAAATTCAGGACACAGCAGCACACGAAGTGGAGGTCTTGCTTGCCCGAATGCCAGGAGACAAGTGAGCTTGCCCATACAAAATGACAGCCACGACCGTAGCGGTCATGACCGCCAGCGCCGGCGGTGATCGTCATTGGTCCCATTTTCCCATGGACGTCAATGTTATCCAATGAGCACTGCTGTTCCAACCACCTTCCGTCATGACGACTGCCGCCAGCAGAATGAGATCACTTCCATCTGTCCAATGCACGCAGGACAGGCGGATACCATTTTAGTATGTTACATGACTGTCCTGGGTTCACACTGCGCCATCACCTGCATATCGTCACAAGTTGATTGATTAAGGTTACATTTCGTGGATAATCACACATGTAGTGAGTGTCAGGTGACATCACCCCACTTGTCACTACACATGTCTGTATTGACATTCCGTATGGTGGAACACATGGAAGGTGAATGTTTACATGTCCTGTACATGTCCCTTGTCACAGGGATTATGTGGAATTGTCTGGCTAGGACTGGAGTGTGGAATAATGTGTCTTTCCACAACATGAAGGCCAACTTACATGACCAATACTTCATGATCGTTGTATGTCATGCTTGGTGCACAACATTGTGAGAGGTGGCCAGGTTGTTGTTTGTCTGCCTGCCTAGATACCCCCAAAATGGAGTCATGAGGAATGCACCAGTTTACTAGCCACTAGCAGATCTTGAAAAAATGGAAGAGCGCCACATCATCCTGATCTATTGACTGAATCATTTGTCCATCTGGGAACTGGTCGCCCAGTTGGAGCCAGACCTCCTGCCAGCTTTGAGAAACCCCCATGCTATTGCTCCAACAGTCCAGGTGTTGGCAGTCCTGCATTTTCTGGTGAGCGTCTCTTTTCAGGTGACTGGGACTGGCTGCAGGGATTTCACAGCCCAAGTTCATTAAGGTGTTCAGGATGTGCTGGATGCCCTACTCAAGCACGTGAACAGGTACATTAGGTTCCCACAACGTGCAGAAACGCCCACTGTTAAAGCAGCCTTCTACAATATATCACATGTCCCACTTGTAATAGGGGCCATTGAAGGGACTCACATCGCCTTGGTACCTCCGAGGGCCAATGAACAGGTCTACAGAAACCAGAAGAGTACATATTCACTCAATGTGCATGTGATGTGTCTTGTAGATGAGTACATAACACATGTAAGTGCAAAATTTCCTGGATAGGTACATGATTCCTAAGTCCTGAGGAACAGCAGTGTCCCTGCATTGATGTTACAGCTACAGGGAGAAAGGGCCTGGCTAATAGGTATGTGGACTGCTGTCCATGTCAGACGTTTGATACCCCTCCCTACACAGTCTGCACTTTGCCTGGCATTGTTACCTAAGGTCATATCTCCTTTTCCACACAGATGACTCCAGATACCCCAAACTGCCCTGGCTCCTGACACCTGTTAGACATCCACCTATAGGAGGGACAAACAGGTACAATGAGGCACATGGCTGGACAAGGCGACTGATTGAGAGGTCTTTCGGCCTCTTGAAAGCTAGATTTAGTTGCGTTCATGTGTCCGGTGGTGCCCTACAATACCGACCAGGGAAAGTCTGCAAGATCTTTGTTGCATGCTGTATGCTTCATAATCTGGATCTCAGAAGGCACATCCCACTGTTGGAGGAGGGGGACATTGATGCTGGAGCAGTGTTTGGGGCCAGTGACACTGATGCTGAGGAGGAGGCATACGATGAAGAGGCACATGACAACAGGACTGACCTGATTCATAACTACTTTCAATGATGAACAGGTATGTGTGATTTGTATGTCATCTGCACCTGGACTATATATTGCCAAAGCCAGTCTGTACTCAGATTTTGCATGAATCAAGGTGTGTGTGGAGACTACTGCCTTCCATCTTGGTTTCCGACCCTTAAAGGTAACTGACTTAGCATGAGGGGTAGTGGAAATGCATTGCTGCTAATGACGTGTGAAATGCTGGTGCCATAATGGAACATCCTTATGTTTGCACCAAAGGTTTTGAATACTCAGTCTTCCTGTTTGGGTAGATGTACGGGGGACTTATCAGTCTTGTCCTGCTGTGTAGTCCTATCATGCTTCATTGTCAGCTGCTGTGTGGCAACTACCTGTTCCGGACTACTCAGGGAGGTGAACAATAGAGGATGTTACCTATGTGATATCTTTACTTTCCTGCACATGAGTGTGAGTGACAATGCGGGCCCTTATATATGTGGTATCATAGCTGCTGGGGCAGTCATCCTGTGTTTGTGTTCAACTGCTGTTGATGTATGACTATGGAGTACATGCCTCACAGCATTGTGCCTAATTCCGTGTAATTTTCCCTCTTCAGGTCATGTCTGTTTGCAAGCTGCTTACTGATTTGCCTGTTGGCATCGTTGACACTTGATGGTACTACACTATGGATGTACTTAACACCCGCTGGAGATTCCTACTACATCTGTCACTTTGACATTATTGTGGTGCCAGCATTTGCATATGATTGTTGTTTGTAAACAGAAATGCCACTTTAAACAATGAAGACGCATGCACCATGACTTCTGCAAATTGGTGTTTATTGAGTGTTTCACATCACAATCCAGAGGAGTAGGGACATGGTTTGGGTGAATATCAGAGTGGGTGGTGAAGCTTTTAGTTTCACAGGTCCTGTATCCCTTATCCTTGGGATGATGGAAACTTGGCATTGGACAGCCAACACGGTGTAACAGTGGCACACAATGGTGACAGTTCAGGAGAGGGATCACTTCCTGGTTAGGGGATTGGTCTTTGCCTCAGGTCCTTCAGGATGTCGGCATGGCCGACCTCTTTTACAGGGGGGCGGGTCTCTCAGCTGCAGGGGTTAGGGTGCTGGTGGCCTATGGATCCTCCTGCTGGTCCTTCATTCCAGTTGTAGGAACTAATGTAGAGGGCAGTGGTGTTGTCTAACTAGTGGATGGGGCCTGCTTTTGGGTGGAGGATGTTCGCAAGATGTTGTTGAGTTCCTGGATCTCCCCTAACATGGAGACCATGATAGTATTGAGTACCTGCCACTGCTGCATGACCTCCTGGTGGTATTTCCCCTGCAGCCTTTGGGTGTCCTGCAAGGTGGTGAGTATCTGGCCCATCTTGTCTTGGGATTGCTGGTTGGCTCCCATGACTCTGGAGACGGCCTATTGGCCAGTCGTGTCCTGTTGCTGCCTTGTCCCTTGGACCACGATTGCCCTCCCACTGGGCCTTGCCCCATGTGCCCTTGGTGAAGTGTGCCCAACCCAGTGACACCAGGACCGTCATTGTCTTGGGCTTGCACTGTTGACTCATGCTACTGTCATTGCCATGTACTGATCTGCATTCCAATTACTTGTTAGTGAAGGGGAGTGGCATGGTTTAATGTGTAAGTGCAGAGATATGAAGTGGATATAGCAGTCATGCAACAGTAGGGATTGTTGCATTGTGGTAGTTATATTACTTGGTGCAGTGTGGGGTAGCCATGCACTAGGTGGGCCTATGAGGGAATGGTGTTAGTAGGGTGCGGTGGCATGCAAGGGTGGGTATAGCGTCCATGGTGGGTTTGTGCATGTTAGGGTGGTGTGAGGGGGTGAGAGGATGGTGGCGGCACATGCTTTGCTCGGGGACATGTTGGCCAGGGAATGTAGTTGACTTACCAGTGTCTAGTCCAATAGGTATTCCCGTAAGCTCCTCTGGGTGTAGGATGACCAGGACCTTCTCTTCCAATGATGATAATTCTGGGGGAGGTGGTGGGGCCCACCACCAGTCCTCATGATGGCTATTTGGTGCCTGGAAGCCATGGCCTGTACCTTTCCCTGTAGGTCATTCCACCTCCTCCTAATGTCCTCACTTGTACGTGGATGGTTTTGTGGTGCCATGGTGAATGTGTTGTGGGTGGTGGGGTTTGTGTTGTGCAGGGATGCTGGGTGTGCTGTTTGTTGGTGTGAGTTTGGGTGATAGGATGTGTATGTGGTTTGTGGTGTTTATGTGCAGTGGTGATGTGTGTGTTGTGTTTTTCTTGATTTTGTGTGTTGTGTGATGCATGTTCAATGTGATGGTGCCTGTGATTTCTAGATGGAGTGCCTTCTTTCAGTGTGCTCTTGCATCGCACTGACAAACATTTGGGTGCAAAGGGTTCTGGGTGTGTGTGGGGGGGTGTTTTGTAGTGCTGTGGTCAGGTGTGTGTATCTGTATCAGGTGTGGGGTATTTGTATTGTCCAATGTGGTGCAGTGTTCTGTTGGAGGTACTTTTTTCCTGCGGCCGTTTGGACAGCCAATGGAACGACGCTGTGCTAAGACCGCAGTGCTGATTTGTGATTCGTTATTTGGTGGGCGGGATGCTCTCGGCGTGGCGGTGCTGGTGGTGCAGAAGCCTCCTTCACGCCATCATTTAGGCAGATGGTGTTGTGTTTTTGGTCATTTTTGGGTGGCTTTCTGTTGGTGACTCATAATACGGCGGTCTTCAGACCACCATCACAGGTGGTCTTTCCGCGCCTGCTTACACAGCGGTCTTTGGAAAAGGCCGCCAAAGTCATAGTGACCACCTGAATTTCCAATTATTGTATGTGGAATGATTGTTAATGCGGAGTTGGTACCTGCAGAGATATATTCAAGGTACGGACCATATTGTTCAAGAAATTAACAACAAATTGGAGAAAACTGGCCTTAGTGTTGTGCCACATGTTGAGTGGGCTGTTTGAAATCGATCCGATTGAGCCATTGTCCAGTCAAATGACACAGATATTAATATTTTACTGCTTAGATTTGTTGCAATGTTCATAAGTCAAGGATTATCAGAGTTATGTATAAGTTATGAAACTGGCGAGAAAAAGCACTTAATCCTGCTTCATATTCTGTATAAGAAACTTGACCCAGAGATGCCCACTGTTCTTATCAAGGCACATAATCATACGGGCAATGACACTCTGAGCAAAATTGGAACAAATCGTGGAGCTTTAACTGCTAAACCTGTGAAGTTTCTAAAAGGATTTGCAGAGACAGAAGAACAATGTGACTTTAGAGACTTAAAATACTTTGTGTGTGTGGAAAATGAATTCTGACTGTCAGACATTTCATGATCTTCTATACAGTGAGTTCAAGAAATCAGTCCCGCTAAGTGACCTTCCACTGATGTCATATTCTGTACGAGGACATATTAAAGGAGTGCATTTGTTTGGGAAGATGGGGTGCTAAAACCTGCGAAATTTCTAAAGCCTTTACCCACAGAACCTACACATACATGTACTTTCAGAACCTGTGCTAGAAAAAGATGTCTCTGTCAATGTGCTCTTCTCAAATGTTCAACATTCTGCAAATGTACTTCAAGTGATTGCTGAAACAAATAAATAAAGGGAACTATGAAAATGTGTCTACAACAGGAGTGATCAACATTTTTTTTCTTCATATTCAGACCATAAACATTGTTTGCTGTACACATAAAAGTATTAAAAACATAATTGTTTCATTTCTATATTGTAATTGTGTTTTTGTAGCGCTTACTATCCCTGGTAAGGCGTAAAAAAGTGCTTTTCGTTGAGTAGCACGCTAATCCGAAACCCAAGAGGAATTAGTGGTGGATTAGTATTGGGAAATATGAGTACAGTATTAGTATTAGTATGAGTTAATTTGAGCGAAGGATATGCAAGTTTGTTAGTTGAATTGACTAGAGTAATGGAGTGATAGAGGAGGGAAGTATCCAGAAGTGTTAATTTGTGAGTTTATAGTAGTTGGATGAGGCTTGGGATGCGTAAAGGAGAGATGGAAGAGGGAGGAGTCTGTGGGAAGGGGCTAGGGAGATCATAGTAGCAGAAGGGGCTTTGGATGAGTCAAAGGTGAGATAAATGAGGGAGAATTTAGTAGGGCTGTTTGGAGGATCATAGTAGTAAATTGAGGTGTGGGGTGAGCCAGGAGTGGTAGAGGAGGAAAGAGCTTAGACAGGGTTATTTTGGAGATCAAAGTAGTATAATGGGTTTGGGATGAGTCAGAGTCAGAATGGAGGATAGACTGGTAGAGACATAGAGTGATGGAGAGACAGAGTAAAGCTTACGAGAGAGTACATTTTATTTTATTTTATTTTTTGTTTATTTTTTTTTTTTTAATTTTTTTTTTTTTTTTGTTTACTGTATTTATTTGTTTAAATGTATTTATCTTTATTTATTTATTCTCTAGTGCAGTAGGACTAGAGTAATAAATAGATATGTAAATACATAGTAAGTGAAAATATGTGCAAGGTATATAATGAGTATAATAATATGAGAAGTAAAGTTGTATTGTATAAACACCGACTTTCATGAACTGTAATATTTGATGTTAATTGATAAGTGTACTTTTATAAGATTCATTTATTTGAAATGCTTGCTGTTAAATAGTTAAGATAACATTTGCTCATTGTGATATAAAACAAGAAAGCGGGGGTTCCTAAGTATCTAATATAATAACTTATCTAGGAGATATGCAATGACCTATGAACATGTTAAGCATAGAATAATATACACACACATACATATATATATATTTAAAAATGAGTGAATATACATCTGTTAAACAGGCTCAAAAAGTATGTGTTGAATTTATTATTATGAAATAGTAACTATACCTATATCTTAAATAACTATACAAATGTAGAACATATACATAATCAGATTATAAATATTTATCAACACAGGCATACGCAGTCCATTGCTGTTTGGATATGGTTCTTATGAAGGAAAGAGCCAACTCTTGAGTAGTCTTCTGAAAACAAGATAGTTTTCCGGGGATCTTAAGTTTGGGGGTAATTGTAGGAAAGCACCATCTTGCCTGGCATGTTACCCCCATTTGTCACATGTATGTAAGTTTGTTTTTGCCTGTCTCACTGGGATCCTGCTAGCCAGGACCCCAGTGCTCATAGTTTGTGGCCTGAATGTGTGTATCTGTGTAGTGACTAACTGTGTCACTGAGGCTCTGCTAACCAGAACCTCAGTGCTTATGCTCTCTCTACCTTTAAAATTGTCACTAAAGGCTAGTGACCATTTTCACCAATTCTAATTGGCACACCCTTATAGTTGGAACACCCTTATAATTCCCTAGCATATGGTTCCTAGGTACCCAGGGCATTGGGGTTCCAGGAGATCCCTATGGGCTGCAGCATTTCTTTTGCTACCCACAGGGAGCTCAGACAAATCTTACACAGGACTGCCACTGCAACCTGAGTGAAATAACGCACACATTATTTCACAGCCATTTTACACTGCACTTAAGTAACTTATACGTCACCTATATGTCTAACCCTCACTTAGTGAAGGTTAGGTGCAAAGTAACTAAGTGTGAGGGCACCCTGGCACTAGCCAAGGTGCCCCCACATAGTTCAGGGCAATTTCCCCGGACTTTGTGAGTGCGGGGACACCATTACATGCGTGCACTACATATAGGTCAATACCTATATGTAGCTTCACAATGGTAACTCTGAATATGGCCATGTAACATGTCTAAGATCATGGAATTGTCCCCCCATGCCAAATCTGGTATTGGGGTATCAATCCCATGCATCCCCAGGGCTCCACCATGGACCCCTGGTACTGCCAAACCAGCTCTCTGGAGTTTTCTCTGCAGTTACCGCTGCTGCCAACCCACAGACAGGGTTCTGCCCTCCTGGGATCTGGGCAGCCCAGTCCCAGGAAGGCAGAAAAAAGAATTTCCTCTGAGAGAGGGAGTTACACCCTCTCCCTTTGGAAATAGGTATTAAGGGCTGGGGAGGAGTAGCCTCCCCCAGCCTCTGGAAATGCTTTGAAGGGCACAGATGGTGCCCTCCTTGCATAAGCCAGTCTACACCGGTTCAGGGAACCCCCCAGTCCCTGCTGTGGTGCAAAACTGGGCCAAGGAAAGGGGAGTGACTACTCCCCTGTCCATCACCACCCCAGGGGTGGTGCCCAGAGCTCCTCCAGTGTGTCCCAGACTGCTGCCATCTTGAATCCAGAGGTGTGGGCACAATGGAGGCCTCTGAGTGGCCAGTGCCAGCAGGTGACGTCAGAGATCCCTCCTGATAGGTGCTTACCTGACTAGGTGGCCAAGCCTCCTCTAAGGGCTATTTATGGTCTCTCCTGTGGGCGTTTCCTCAGATGACGACATGCAAGAATTCACCAGAGTTCCTCTGCATCTCCCTCTTTGACTTCTGCCAAGGATTGACCACTGACTGCTCCAGGACGCCTGCAAAACTGCAACAAAGTAGCAAGAAGACTACCAGCGACATTGTAGCGCCTAATCCTGCCGGCTTTCTCAACTGTTTCCTGGTGGTGCATGCTCTGGGGGCTGTCTGCCATCACCCTGCAATGGAAGCCAAGAAGAAATCTCCCGTGGGTCGACGGAATCTTCCCCCCTTCTCCACCAGGCACCAAACTTCAGTGCCACTGGTACTCTGGGACCCCTCTCATCCAGATGATAATGGCCCCTAGAACACGGGTGATAGACCCAAGTGACCCAGACTGTCCAGTGGTCCAACTGTCCAAATTTGGAGGAGGTAAGTCCTTGCCTCCCCCCTCCAGACAGTAATCCTTTGTACTGCCTGAATTGCAGCTGCTAGGGCTTCTGTGCACTTTTGCAAGGAATCCTTCATGCACAGCTTAGCCCAGATCCCCAGCACTCCCTCCTGTATTGCTCAACTCACTGAGTTGACCACCGGCTTTGTGGGACCTTCTTTTGTAGTATTGAGGCGACCGCTGGGCTCAGTTTTCTTGAAACCGTGTTCAAGTACTTCTGTGTGTGCTGCCTTTTTGTGTGTGGGCTCTTTGTGTTGCAGAGGGCCCCCTCTGTCTCCTCTTCCAAGTGGCGACCTATTGGTCCTTCCTTGGCCCAGACAGCACCCTTTTTCTTCAACCACGACCTTTGCAGCTAGGAAGGCTTGTTTGCAGTCTTTCTCCAAAGAAACAACTCTGCATCCACCAGTACTCCATGGAATATCTTCTGCACAAAGGAGAAGCTCCTGGCACCTTTCGTTGTTGCAGAATCTTCATCTTCTTCTATCCGGAGACAGCAATTTTGCACCTTCATCTGGGGTTCAGTGGGCTCCTGCCCCCCAGGACACTTTCGTGACTCTTGGACTTGGTCCCCTTCCTTTACAGGTCCTCAGGTCCAGGAATCCATCTTCAGTGCTTTGCAGTCTGTTGTGGTCTTTGCTGAATCTCCTATCACGACTTTAGTGTGTTCCTGGGGAAGTAGTATCACTTTACTCCTACTTTTCAGGGTCTTGAGGTGGGATATCTTAGACACCCTTAGTGTTTTCTTACACTCCCAGCGACCCTCTACACACTACACTAGGCCAGGGGTCCCTAATTGGTTCACACGCCACTTTCTTAGCATATTGTTTGTGTTGCCCCTCGGCCTATTGCATCCTATTGTATTCTACAGTGTTTGCACTACTTTTCTAAATGTTTACTTACCTTATTTTGGTTTGTGTGTATATTTTGTATATTTTACTTACCTCCTAAGGGAGTATATCCTCTGAGATATTTTTTGCACATTGTCACTAAAATAAAGTACCTTTATTTTTAGTAACTCTGAGTATTGTGTTTCTTATGATATAGTACCTATATGAGATAAGTGGTATAGTAGGAGCTTTGCATGTCTCCTTGTTCAGCCTAAGCTGCTCTGCTATAGCTACCTCTATCAGCCTAAGCTGCTAGAACACTACTAATATACTAATAAGGGATAACTGGACATGGCACAAGATGTACGTACCATCAGGTACCCACTATAAGCCAGGCCAGCCTCCTACAGTAATGAATTCCATAGTTTGGCTGCTTGGACAGAGAAGGATGTACCACCTATTGTCTTTTTCCTGTATGGTGGTGCTTTAAAGCGGGGTGCCAATCTTGAGCGGAGGTTTCTTTGTTGAATGTATTTGGTTATTTTGTTTCTGATGAAAAGCGGCCCTGTTCAATGTATAGCTTTGTGGGTGATACAAAGCAGCTTGAACGTGGATCTTCTGGTAACCAGTGTAGTGCTCTCAAGGCAGGGGAGATGTGGATTTTCATGTAATCGTAGCCTAACAGCTGAGTTCTGAATACGTTGTAGTTTTTTCATAATAAATAGAGATGAACCATGGTAGAGGCCATTGGCATAATTCAGTTTAGACAGTACAAGAGAGATAGTAGCCTGCACCTTGTGTGGAAATCCGAGTTGGGGAAGATGCAATGCAGAGTCTTCAAGATGATCAAGCTTGATTGTGCTATTTTGTCCACTTGGGCATTTATTGTTAACTTGGAGTCCATGGTAATTCCAAGGTTTTTAACTTCCTTGGATACTTGAAGAGGTGGTCCTAGATCGTCAGGCCAGGTGCTCAGTGGGTCATAATTTTTCCAGTCAACATGTGAGTAATTCCCTTTTGAAAGCTTTCAGTTTGAGATGGCTCCAAGTCATCCACTGATCAACGGCTCTGAGGCAACTGAAGAATTGTGAGTTTTCTATGTCATTGGGGCATTCCAATTTAAGTAGTATTTGTGTGTCATCTGCATAGTTGTAGCATGTGAGTTGAAAATCATTGATCAATTCTGGTAATGACATCATGTAGATGTTGAAAAGCACAGGTGAGATTGATCATTGGGGGACCCCTGCTTGTAGTAGGGGGTAGAATAGATAACATAAGTTCTGTTTTGAAGGTAGGATGTAATCCAGTTGAGAGCAGTCCCTTCTATGCCAGCTACGTGAAGTCTTTGAATTAGGGTGTCATGGTCAACAGTATCAAAGGCAGCTGAGCGGTCCAAGAGAAGTAGCACAGCAACTCCATTGCGGTCGACTATGTTTGTAAGATCATCCCAGATTGCTATGAGATTGCTATGAGTGCCGATTCAGTGCATCTTCCTGGGCGGAACCCAGTTTGGTAGTCTGAAAGTATGGAGTTGTCTTCAATGAATTGTAACATCTGGGCGAATGCTGCTCTTTCTATCATATGTCTTTTCTTCTGTTATAGCTGGCATTTTTGAAAATGGCAGAAGGGTTTCTTTGAGGAGTTATTTTTTGTCTCTATAAGACAGCTTGATCCCCAAACCCTTTGTTTTGACACCAACATTAAGTATATAGGTCTCATGCTTCCAGACATTTTACATCATCATCACTGCAAGACATCTGCCATTTTTAAAAATGTTATCCAGAAAAATTCAGCCCAGATCAGCAATGTCTACCCAAGCTAAATTACTTCTCTTATTATCTAAAAACACAAATGAAAATCTCTGGACAACAATTATTTTATGGAGGTGTATTGGGGCTGGGATTATACGATGACATATATGACCTCTGCTACATCCCAGCATATATATTGTGACAGTGAGTATCAGTGACCCTCCAAGTGTTCAAGTAGCCCATCGAAAAATAAACAAGTGTGCATTTTTCACTAGTGACAGGAAGAATTTGGAACATAGGCCCAGATTTATGAAAAAGTGGTGCATCAGTTCTAATGTGCCACTTTTTCACCTAATGACACCATGGTTGTGCCATATTTAACATACGGCGCACCATGGCAGTAGGTAGGACAATAGAGTCAACATTTTTTATGCTATTCTGGCGCTTTGCTTCACTAGCATTAAAAATGTTAGCAAAGTGCAAAGAGGCCCATGGATTACAATGGGTGCATCGTGTTAATGCCTACCCTTGAGCAGACATTAAAAATGCCATAAAAAATGGCGTAGTGAAATCATTTTTGCCGGGCTCCTAACACCAGAACACGCCCTTTGCATACATTATGCCTGATACAGACATTATGTGGTGCAAAGGGTCACGAAGTTGTGCAATGCATGCATCGCACTACATTGTAAATATGGCATAGTGTAACTTGCCTCCTTAAGCCACATTAGTGTAAAAACAAATGATGCTAATGTGGTGCAAGGAGGCGCTGGTCCTTCTTAAATTTGATCCATAATGTTTTAATGCAAAGGGCTTCTATCAATGAGAACCGTCAGGTCTCTGTGTGTCATCGGCATGAATACCATAAAAGATTTGAGTTCCCCGTAGTCCCCGAACGATGGTGGAGTATAAAGGTATTAATTAAGACTAGTGAGGACCTGACGGCTTTCTTGCAGAGAAGCTTTTCACGTTCAAGAATGGTACTTCACAGCATTATTTCCATAAGTGGAAAAGCTTTCACTTGTTTATTTTTTTAAAGGAATTTGGAGACTCGGAGGGGCACAAAGATAAAATGTCACTATGACCCTCATTACGAGTCTGGTGGTCCATGGACCTCCAGACTCGATGTGTCACCCTATTATGACCGTGGTGGAGCCGCCACGGTGTGACCGCTGGCACTGCCATGTTGCCACCAGCCGACAGCCTGGTGGTGCCGGTGGTCTCAATCCGTCAGGGCAACACTGCTTGCAGCAATGCCCTGAGGATTACGAGTCCTCTTTCTATCAGCCTTTGCCTGGTGGTAGCCTCGCCATGCAAAGGCTGGTGGGAAGGGGGTGCTGGGGCCCCCATGGGTGCCCCTGCATTGGCCAAGCACTTGGCATGGGCAGTGCAGGGGCACCCATGGACAGCTCTGTTGCACTTTTCACTGCCTGAAATATGGGCAGTGAAAAGAGCGACGGGTGCTGTCACACCTGACGCACCGCCACATTGCCGCCGAATCACTTATGAGCTAGCTTCACTTTTAAAGCCCTGTTCCCCACTGGGCCAGCAGGCAACTCTTGATAGGGCCAGAGGGCAAAAGACCGGTGTGGCAGTCTTCCGTATGAATGAGTTTGGCGGGCGGCCTCCGCCACCTGCCAAACTCATAATAGGGGCCTATAAGTTTACTGGAGTTAAATTCGTGTTACACCAGATATTTAACATAAAATCAACATGATTTTGACATCATACAAACACACATTTTAGTAGCAGGTGCACTCTCCAGCACAGCTATTTTAATGGAATTTTACGCATTTACATGGCGGTAACACAAGGGTCACTGCAGCAAAAACTCAACCCTCTAGCAATTGTTTTGAGAATGAAAACTGGAGCCTGCAGTTGACTATTTCTGTCACTGCTTTTGTTAGACTTGGCACCATTGGCATGGTCTCCCCTAACTTTTCGCCTCTACTTCCCAGGTGGTTTCTGTGTGCTGGAGTCTGGTTTTGCTGTTTTTGTTTGCTCTGAACACTTTTACCACTGCTGACCAGTTCTAAAGTGTAAGTGTTCCCTGTATAAATTGTATGTGTACATTGGGTATCCATGATTGCCATATTTGATTCGCCAGTAAGTCCCTAGTCAAGTGCACTAAAGGTGCCCAGGCCCTGTAAATCAAATGCTACTAGTGGGCCTGCAGCACTGGTTGTACCACTCACATTAGTAGCCCCGTAAACATGGCTCAGACCTGCCACTGCAGTGTCTGTGAGTGCAGTTTTAAACTGCCAATTCAACTTGGCAAGTAAACCCACTTGCCAGGCCTAAACCTTCCCTTTCTATACATGTAAGGCACCCCTAAGATAGGCCCTAGGGAGACCAATGGGCAGGGTGCAGTGTATGTTAAAGGTGGGACATGTACTAATGTGTTTTACATGTCCTGACAGTGAAATACTGCCAAATTTGTTTTTCACTGTTGCAAGGCCTATCTCTCTCAGCGGTTAACAAGGGGGCTGCCTTTAAATATGATTAACATGCAGATTCCCTTTAGGAGAAGATAGACATGTGGAGTTTGGGGTTTATGAACTCACAATTTTAAAATACATCTTTTAGTGAAGTCAGTTTTTAGATTGTGTGTTTGAAAATGCCACTTTTAGAAAGTAAGCTTTTCTTTGCTTAAACCATTCTGTGGCTCTGCTTGTTTGTGGATTCCCTGTCTGGGTCAGTTTGACAGTTAGGCTGTTTGCACCTCTCCTCTAGACAGTGACACAAAGGGAGCTGGGGTGTAACCTGCATATCCTGATGGTCCATCTGGGCTAAGGGGAGGGGAGGAGTGGTCACTTACACCTGAAAGGGCTGTGCCTGCCCTCACACAATGCAGTCTCCAACCCCTTGATGTGTTTCTGGGGCCTGGCCTGGGCAAGGCAGGATCTTGAAAACAACAGAAACTTTCCTTTGAAGTAGGCCTACTTCAAAGGCAGAAAGGGGTACAAGAAGAGCACCCAAAACTCCTGAAAATCAGATTACTTCTGAAACCAAGAGAAACCTCTGCCAAGAAGACGAGCTGGAGAAGCTGGAGGAGGAGTACTGCCCCTCTGCCTGTGACTGTCCTTTGCTGGGTTGACCTGCAGTAGCTGCTTCTACCTGAGAGAGTACAAAGACTGACTTTTGTGTGACTTCCCACTGGTGAAACATCTCCAAGGGCTTGAAACTGAGCTTGCCTCCTGTTGTTGAAGTCTCAGGGACAGCAAAGACTTCTCTCTACCAGCACTTCGGCTTTCTGCTGAGATGCCTGCCAAGTAGTGCACTAACCTGTCTCTGGGCCCTTGAAATGTGCAGCTGGTAGAAAAGGACAGAAATCCACTCAAAGAGCCCTTTGCAGGGAATCTCTCAATGCACCACCCACTTCATGGCTGAAAAACGATGCGCCGCTGGCCTCGTGGCTAAAATCAACACTCCACCTGCATCGTGGCTGAGAGCTTGATGCAACTTGGCTGCCGGAACAACGCGCAACACCCGCAGCAGCTGCTGTTAACCACACAAGCCCCCACTCAGCGCGGTTTCTTGACACCGTGCAACCGGATTTTGATACAACATCACTGGGTGTGGAAAATCAACGCAAAGTCTGCCCGGACCCCAGGTGCCCATATGGATCGATGCATCGTTCTCTTGTGGGAGAGAAGAAATTACGCATGCTGACCTGACTGGACCAGGAACGACGCACGATCTTGCCTGCGATCATTGGCCTTTTTCAACACACGCTCACGTGAGCAGCTTTATTTTGATGCTACTCAGGTACTTTTGTACACTAACAATGTTCTCACTGTTTTCTAAAGGATTTAAGACTCTTTTGTTTTTTAAATTCATAACTTGATTTGTGTATTTTGGATTTCTGTTGTTTTGGTCTTGTTTTGTTTAGATAAATATTATCTATTTTCCTAAACCTGTGTTGTGTCATTTTGTAGTGTTTTCACTGAGTTACTGTGTGTGTTGGTACAAATACTTTACACCTTGCATCTGAAAATAAGCCTGCCTGCTCGTGCCAAGTTACCAAGGTGGCGAGTGGGGGTTAACTGATGGTGATTCTCCTTTACCCTGACTAGAATGAGGGTCCTTGCTTGGACAGGGGGTAACCTGACTGCCAACCAAAGACCCCATTTCTAACAGCTTTCAACTACAATGATACTTTTCTGAAGCTCTTTCCTTTTAACACAACATACCGCAAAACATGGATTGATATTATTGGCTTGAAGAATGCTGTTTATAAGATATCCTTATAGCCCACTGTTGAGGGCTATACTGGTTGCTGAAGGCCTTGAACCTGAGTTGCAGCTCGGGCCTATAATGAGGGAGAGGACCTTAAACAACCGTTATAGCCAGAAGGACTATAAGGCTATTAGAGCATTCCATGCACTGAGCGCAGAATGTTCTAAATTAAAAAGGGAGAAACATAAAGACAAACATTGGAATGTTGGAGTTTCAACATATACAAGCTATCAGAGGAACGGAGCTACCCCTTTGTCTTCAATCAAGCGCTCAACATTCCAATGTTCTAATTATCAAAATATCATCCTCCTGCCTACTGGCACTAACCTCCCAAAACACTTTGAGCTAGATTTATCATACTTTTACGCAGCGCAATGCAGCAAGCCACCTTACTGAGCTGCACTGCGTGAAAAGGAAATGTCAGAACCGCACTATATTTACCATTATACTGTGCATTCCTGCCCTTTCCTCAAGATGGCACACTTTTGGCTGCCTAGTATCAATGCATGCATTCTTGCGTCATGTAAAGGTTCCTTCATTGTAGGAAGAATTGTTTTGTGCGGGAAGGGGCATCTTACTGCACAAAACAATCCTGTTTTCCTCTTTTTATGTGTGCTTCAGAATGCAGCACATGTAGAAAGGGGTAAAACAAGGACACATAAAGATATTTCTCCTTGTTACACCTCACTTGGGCAGGCATAGCATTTTCACACATTCCCAGGTCTACCACTAATGGTAAATCTGGGAATGTGCCAAAATCCATGGATGGAAGATCAGGAACATCCATGCTCCACATGTGGAATGCTTCCCTGACGCATAATAATGTAAGGTAGAGATTTGCACTGCCTTAGATTATTCTAGATTTATCAACCCATGCAGGGCCATGCAAAGTGGCCCTGCATGCTTGATAAATCTCTGTTTGTTTCATCCCCCTTGCTCCCTTTGTGGGGCACAAGGGGGGGACACAAAACCTTGATAAATATGGGCCACAACCTCTACATCACACCACCACTGAGAAATAAATACCTGCTTGATATTTTCTATATTTTCCTGTTTATATAAATAAATACAGACAAGGAAACAATATGGTTTCTGTCTGCATTTATTTGTATATATTTTAAAACAGGAAACCAGGAGCCTTAGCTACGATGTGCTTGTAATATTACCGATATTATATGTGGCACACAATGACTGACCCTGATGTGCAGTGTTCTGTTAACCAGCTTCATAAAATGTAATTTTCACAAGGCTTATTAAATAGAGGTGGGGATTGGCATTAAAGAAGATGGTGAACTCATGGTGAAGCACTCTGGCAAACCGATGCACTAATGGGACACTCACAGTCCTGAATGACTCATGGATGCACAGAAAAAGACGATGGGGCCATGAAAGCCTAGCAACACTGCCAGTCAGGAGAATCAGCAGTAACCAGATGCACAGGGCTTCAAACAAGCCTGTGGACAGAAATGGACCTTGGCCCTAATATGCAGATACAAGCAGAGGGGTCAGATGGAGATGAGTGTAGAGCTGCAGAGTCTGTTCTCTGCATTGTGACCACAACTCCCGAAATGGGACATTCTCTATGGACTGCTAGAACTTCCCATGATTTTGATCACAGTTTATGGAAAACACTAGGAATTTATGGAACTGGAAAATGTGGACAATTGCTTGAATCACTTAAAGCTTCTATGATTGATACTACATAGTCTCTACAAAGGTCAGCAACATAGGATCTGATGATGAAACAAACTGCAGGTGACATGAAGCATTCAGAAGCATCTACTTTGGAGTGCATGCATCTGGAAGAAGTCACTAAGAATTGGACAACAGAGAAAAATGAAAGACAACCAAATTTATAGACAGAGCCAGAAACATTTGATCTCACTTCAAAGTAGGATTGACAATTTCTGGGTGGTTGTACAACAGCTACGTAAGAAAAAAATCCCCAGGACCATATCGGAAGCCACAAGTTGTAAGAGATTGTGCACAGTTCTGTGTCGAAGAGGATCACACATTATGATCCAAAAATTAGACTATACTTTAACTTTTAAAACATACATTTGGTACTACTTTCTCCCCCATGTTGTTTACAGAAAGAAAGGTTGCCATGAAAACCAGCTGGGTGTGTAGTCCTAATATGTGTTGAATTAGAGATGAGTAGGCTGGGCAATTGGAGGACAGCTCTAGAGAATTTTCAGCCTTTACATGTTTTTTTAGGCTTTTTGTTGAACCCTATATCGGCTATAGAACTCTGTGCACTTTACCCCTGCTAACCAATGGTAACATGCTGGTACTCCTCCTTTGAACATGATGAAATAGGTATAACCTGACTAGCATATTTAGCTTGCCTGTAGGCTCACCGTCACCTCTCTCAAACTTGTTTAATGTTTGAGGGACTTAGCCGTCCTCAGTGGTCTCTCCTTCAGTCTCAGTTCCCCTTTGAGTACTCTCTGGCCCTGAGACTTCCTTCTCTGCAGCTGTTGTTTGGGACACTTCAAGTTCCTCATCAGTCGGACATGTCACCTTCTTTGTGTGACTGGCATGTATCCAGTTCGGAACGCCTGCACATTTCACAGCAGTGGTTGTTGTCAGTATTACTTGATATGGCCCCTTCCAGCACGGTTCCAAACACGACTTCCTCACGTGTTTCTTGGCAACCACCCAGTCACTGGCTTGCAGGGTGTGACCTGGATCACTGATCGGTGGCAATGTGTTAGCCTCCACCTGGTGAGAAAAAGAGCGGACCACATCAGCCAGACCCTTGCAGTAGTCCAACACCAAATCATCTGTGATATTCACAAGAGGATTTGCAGGTACTCCGGGCAATCTCATAGCTTTGCCCATCAATATCTCATGGGGGGATAGTCCTGTCTTCTTATCAGGTGTGTTTCTCATTGACATCAGCACTAAGGGCAATGCATCTAGCCATTTCATATTGGTAGCTGCACACATTTTTGCCATTCTCGACTTCAAGGTGCCATTCATCTGTTCCACTGGTCCTGGTGCTTCAGGGCGGTAGCTACAATGCAGCCACTTCTCAATGTCTAATGCAGCACACAAGAGCTTAATCACATCATTTTGGAAGTGTCTGCCCCTATCTGATTCTAAAGAGACCGGAAATCCGAACCGTGGTATTAAATCTCTAAGCAACAGCTTTGCTACTGTGAGACTGTCATTTCTACGTGTAGGGTAGGCTTCAATCCAGTGACTGAAAACGCACACAATCACCAACACGTACCTCAAGCCTCCACACACAGGCATCTCAATGAAATCCATCTGCCTCTTGCTAAACGGACCTCCAGCTCTCCCTATGTGGCTCAAAGTCACCACAGTCCCTTTTCCTGCATTCATCAGTTGACAGATGATGCACCTGTGACAGGTAACCTCTGCGGCTTGTCTGAATTTTGGATTGAATCAATCAATTTTGAATAATCTGACCATTGCGTCTCTCCCAAGATGTGCCTGACAATGGTAAAGTCTTGCAAACTGTGACAAAAGGGTGTTTGGCAAAACCAACTTCCCCTCCTCTGAGACCCACAAGTCGTCAGCCCTCTGCACACATTGCATTCTCTGCCAGGAGCGCTTTTCCTCTCTGCTAGCACGGCCCTGCAGCGATTTTAGCTCATCTAATCTACCAACCACTCTTAATGCAAAGTTCAAGCATGTTTCATTTTTAGTTTCAGGTAGTAGTTCCCCCGGTTCCTTGAACGATGTACAGTTCAATGCGCAAAACCTTGCGACTTGATCTGCATAGCCGTTTCCCATTGACACAAAGTCTTGTGACTTGACATGAGCATTGCATTTCACCACAGCAATTTCAAGAGGTAACTAAATCGCATGCAGCAAATCCTTAATCTGTTTGCCGTTTTTCACTGGTGAGCCAGAAGAGGTCATGAAACCCCTCTGTGACCATTCTTGGCCAAAATCATGTACAATTCCAAATCCGTATCTGCTGTCAGTATAGATAGTGACTTTCAGGTTTGCAGCTGCGTGGCATGCCTTACTAAGGGCAATTAATTCAGCCACTGCGCAATACACTCTTTCGAGCCAGGAAGCTTCTAGAATACCGGTGATTGTACACATGGCATAGCCAGCTCTCAGTATTCCGACTGAGTTTCTCAAGCATGAATCATCGAAAAACAAAATTTAATCATTTTCTTCTAACTGTGTATCCTTAATGTCAGGTCTGGGTTTGGTGCATAGTTCTGTTACCTCAAGACAGTCATGCTCCACTTCCTCAGTATTATTAATCTCAGTATTTTCAACAGGAAGTAAAGTTGCTGGGTTTAATACGGTACACCTCTTGAGAGAAACATTAGGAGACCCCAGTATAATGGTCTCATATCTCGTTACCTAGCATTTGTCATGTGCTGAGTCTTAGCTTGGGTTAACAGAATTTCAACTGAATGCAGAACCATTACTGTCAAGGGATGTCCCATCACTATGCCTTCACACTGTGTGAGGCTCTGACCAACTGCTGCAACTGCGCGCAAACAACCCGGTAAGGCTGCTGCAACTGGGTCCAAAGTGGCTGAAAAATATGCTACTGGGCGGTTTACACCTCTATGGACCTGTGTTAAGACAGACAAAGAACAAGCATCACATTCATGACAAAACAGTAGAAAAGGCTTTGTGTAATCAGGCATACCCAAAGCTGGCACCCTGCACATGCATTCTCTCAATTCCATGAATGCCTCAAGCTCTTCCTCGGACAAGATTATGGTACTCGGGTCATCCTTAACTTCCTTGCCTGTCAGTTTTATCAATGGTTTAGAGATAATCAAGAAGTTGGGAATCCACTGGCGACAGTAGCCCACCATTCCCAAAAACATCCTGACATCTCTCTTGGTTGTCGGGGGATTCATCTGCAGTATGGCCGTCACCCTCTCTTTTGATATTCTCCTGGAACCCCTTTCGATCAAATGACCTAAATACTTTACCTCTCTCTGACAGTACTGCAGCTTCTTTGGGGACACTTTCTGCCCGTTCTTTCCCAAATGATTCAGTAAGGCAATTGTGTCATACCTACAGTCATCTTTTGTTCTGAATGCAATCAGCAAGTCATCAATGTACTGCACTAGAGTCGAACTGAAAGGCAGTTCCAACGACTCCAAATCCTTCTTCAATATTTGATTGAAGATGGACGGTGACTCAGAAAACCATTGAGGAATTCTGCACCAACTGTACACCTTATCCAGGAATTTGAAACTGAAGAGAAATTGGCTGTCCTCATGAAGAGGCACCGAAAAGAATGCTTGAGACAGGTCTACAACTGTGAACCACTCTGCATTACACGGAACCTGAAACATGATCACTGCTGGATTCAGCACTATGGGGCAACACTTTACCACAATCTCATTTATTTTCCTCAAATCCTGCACAATTCGGACCTTTCCACAAGGCTTTTTCAGACCCATTATTGGTGAATTACAGGGGCTGCTCATCACTTCTTTCAGAACTCCCTGCTTTACAAAGTCTGCAATTATCAGTGATACCTGAATGAGGACATCTTGTGCCATGTGGTACTGCGGCACCTGAGGAAACACTGCGTTCGGCTTAACCTGTACCGTAACCGGTTCCACTCCCTTTATCAGTCCTACTTCTTTTCCTGTCAGGTCCCACACCTTCTCTGTCACTGTTCCCTGCAACTCGGGTGGCAAGTCAGTCACTGTAAGCATTGGGAATAAGGTTATCAGAGGGTATTCTTCATTTGTACTTTCCGTCTCTAGATCTGCAAATTGCCCATCATCCCCTTCGTCATCACTGTTTGTCTGTACTTCAATTCCTTCATTTGAACAGGTAATCGAACATTTCGTTTTGCACAGTAAGTCTCTTCCCAGTAGGGACACTAGACTAGAATCACAGACTACAAATGTATGTAATCCCTGGAAGTTTCCAATCTCAACTTGAACTGGGTCTGTAATCGGGTTTGTCAGATACTGATTTGCCACACCAACCACCCTTATGGTATGTCCTGAAAGTGGTAATTTCGGAACCTTTGCACTTCTGACTGTAGAACGTGTAGGTCCTGTGTCAACCAAGAATGAAACCTTGTGACCCATCACCTTATCCTCTACATAGGGTCCCCTCTGATCTACTTCTAGGGACACTGCAAGCCTGCACTCCTCACTGTCAGAACTATCATCCGACCATTCATCATTTATTCCATCCTCACCACGCAATGGGAATTGCTGTACTGTATTATTTTGACTCATCATTTGGCCTGTGACCTGCTGAGGAAGCATCACCTGTTGCTGTCCCATCGGAGCTAATGGTAATTGCATTTGCTGTCTAGGTACCATTGGAACCTGCTGTTGTACCTGCTGCACTTGTGCTGGCTGAACACGCGGCATTTGTATTTGCTGCATGGGCTGTAACCCCTGCATCTGAACCGTGTTATTCTGGATGTTCTGATTTTGGCCCCTCACCTTTGGACCCCTCACATTTTGAAATGTACCAACATCCTTGCTTTGTTGAACAACACCATCCTGCACCACATTTGGGCATTCCCGTATCCAATGCCCCACGCCCCCGCACGCGTGACATGCTGACATCTTTTTCATCCCCTGTACATCATTTTGAACCACTACAGTATTCAAGTCTGGACTGCGATTCACAAAACCTTGACCTCGACCTCTCGGTTGTGCCTGAAACATGCCATTTCCTTGCTGTTGCTGCTGTATCATCTGCTGTATTCCATTTCCCTGCATCCCTGCTTGCGCTGCCTTAATCTGCATCACCATCACTTTCTTTTTTAACTTTCTCTGCTTCAGCTCAATCTCGTCACTACAGTATTTCGCATACTGCAACACCTCATCAATCGGTTTTGCCTGCCAACAGATCAAATAATTCTTAATCATCTGGCTAATCTCTGGTCTCAGCCCTTCAACAAATCTGAACACAAGATGATTCATGTCTTTCGGCTCTATGGTCTCCGTGCCACTGTAATGAACGCTTTCAACAATCTCTCATAGTAGGCACGAATAGACTCTTTAGCCTCCTGTGAGATTCGATCGATTTTCTGCCAATCAGTCACTTTCGGTGACACTTTCTGCTTCAAAAACTCAATCACTTTATGATAGTACTTTATCACCTCCTCAGATGGTGCTCTAGTCACCTTATCCCTTGCCGGCTCCTGTGTTGGCCAGTCCACACCCCTCTTGCACTCAAGCCATAGATCAGGTGGAACTATAATCTCAAACAGGGTATTCAAGTCCTCCCAGAGACATTTTGCAAGCTTCACAAACCTATCTGTCTGCTGGTACCACTCTATCGGCTTCTCCCTCAATCTGGGATAATAATTTGTGAATGACAGAATGTCTCCCCTGGACCACAGCACATGGCCTAGAACACCTCCAGCTGTTTCTCTCATTGGTAACATCTTTACTGCCCCGTGTCCGGTGCAGTTTTAGCCTGATTTGGTTCCGGACTTTCACCCTTCTCTTTATCTCTTTTCTTTGCCCATCTGCCTTCCCACTTCTTCAAGGCTCCCCAGATTTGCGCACTGTACAGTATCTCTTTGAGATGCGCTTTCATTCCGGTAGATCTCATGTGCTCAAAATCTTTAAAATCAAAGTCTAATCTGTAGCTTCTTTTCAAATGTTTGGTATTCGCAATATCTATGTTGTATTCATCTGCCAGGTTTGCCAAACTCTGATGCACCTTGCCCACTTCTTTAGTGATCTTGGGGCACAGGTACCTCAATTCTGCTTCCGTGTATGACTCTAATTTGTTTACCACCATTGTCCCTTCCACTAGTTCTGCAGCTTCTACACTATCTATAGTTACTGCAGTATTTTGGGAAGCATAAGTCTTTTCTAACCACTCATTTAATTGTTGCGCAGAAAAACCTTGCAACAAAATGTTCCCTGAATGCATCAATGGTGACTGTGATGTATCTGTACTCATTGTTTGTGGAGCTAGCACACTTAACCCTGCTTGTCTCATTGCCTCTAAAGGAGCTCCAATCGGACTGAGGTCTAACAAGGACTGGAGTCCTTTGGCTGATTATTCTCTTGGGGTTAGTGGTTGGGGAGTTCCTGTGAACCCTCCTCTTACCACCTCTAGGGTTTTCACCCCCGATCACATACATCAGGCTTACCTTGCACATACAATGGTACTGGGGGACCAACAGTAATTGGTAATGACATGGCAGCTGGTGTCTGACCTGGTCCCAAACCCCGTGGAGCAGTAACTCCCAAGGCTTGACTCACTGTAGCTGGTGCAGGTACTAACGGAGGTCCTGCTGCTGGATTATAACCTGGAATCAGCTGTTGCTGCGGCTGGGTCAGCAATTGCGGAGTTGGTTCAATCTGCATAGCTTTGATCTCGTATATATCGGATCAGGCGGCACCATTAGACTCATATTTGTCTCTAGTACTGGGACGTCTGGGTAAATCCTCTGTATCTGTGGCGGAGGTTGCAACTGTATCTGCGCGTCTGGTGCAGTGGGTACACTGACACCATTCTGTATCAAAACCGTATCACTTGTCTGCATTGTATTTGTAACTTCCTTACTCTGTGTCTGGTTCCCAGGACCCGCACTATTGCTTGGAGCAGTATCATTTATGGCATATGGTGGCGGGCCCAATCATGTAACAACTGTTTAAGAAACTCTTAATTGTTTGAGTCATCTTCGTCTACCCAAGACCTCTGAGTCTCCTTAGACTTATTACAGCCCTTGTCTGTCTTATAGGTGGCTTTCTTTCCCTGTGTTTCATGTTCTTGTGTAATTGCCGGAAACAATTTAAGTCCATCAACTATTCCCCTTCTCCACATTTTGCTCTCATTGTCCCATCTAGCCTCGGCTAATGTCTTTTCTGCCCTTTTTATTCTCCTTTCAAGCCTTTGCTGTCTTTGTCGTATGGCCATTAAATCCCAGACTGCTAACGCCTCATACTGAGCTGGTTTCGGAGGCGGCTTTTGTACACTCAACATCCACCTTAAATTCTCCAAAATTCTTGTATTAAACGTTCCATGCTCTGGAAACGCTAAACATCCCTCATTCTCTGTTAATATGCGCCACTGCTTCATCCAAAGACATGGCGCGACTCCCTTTTCCTACATTACTATATAAGCTGGAGTGCCGTCAGGCGGCGCAGGCTCCCTTTCACTCGCCATAATGTATGCGTCTCCTTTCAGAGCGCTCCTCAAAGCTTTAAGAAAATTAATTTTTATGTCTTTTATTTCTGTTTTGAATCTAATCAGGAAGTGACTTTAATTCCCAGAACACTCTTCACCTGCCTTTCTCAACCTATTGCCTCTCACGGATGGCTGCCAATCCATGCGCGACCCCTCTCAGCAACTGACCTATCCCAGTGCGGCACCACTGACGTCACCCTCACACTCTGCAGCTGACAAAGTCTTGCAGCTTGTCCTCCTTACACTGGATTCACACCAAACTAATGCAAATGTAATACGAGCACCTTTAACAACAAAAATCCAAACTTGCTGATTTACTACAGGAAGGGTACACAATCGCTTCAGAACTTTACAGAGATTTCACTTGAAGCCTTGGCCGCTACTCTCTCCTTCTCAGTTCCCGCATACGCAAGCAGAATTCGACCCGCAAATCCTACTCTCGACTTGTCAATGGTTTGTTCTAGTGCACTATAGAACTTGCCAAATCTCCATCGAAGGTTTCATATACACAATTTGACTCAAACTCGACTTGTCAACCACACCCCATTGACCTATTAAACCGCACAAATTACAACATGAACCCAAGTGTCTCCTACACTTGTCAATATAGTCCGGAGTCTTAGACCACAATGGGCCCGTATATCACCAACCAACCACGTGGATAATTTTATAGCACAAAGCGCCACACTCATATGAAGTTCGCCGACTTCCCTACTCTCATACTGCGTAGTACGCCCAGTCCTACTAAAACAACATTACCTGACCTAAAACCACACAAACTTCACAAAACACCTGCAATATGCATAAGCTGAGCAAGCGCAAATTCTACACCACACATGCTAAAACGCCGAAAACATTCCCAACTCACTTAGGCAGGCTTCCGAGGTCCCAGGAAAGTCATGGGGAATTTAGAAACGCATCATACCTCTAATTTGCATTATCTCAGAAAAACAATCTAAACAATAATTCTCCGTCCTAGGGCCCCAAAGGGCCTAAACCGTCGCTCGCTACCAGAACTGTTAACGCGTCCCTTTATGATAGATTTTTACACATTGGGACTTGTTTTAGGTCAATGAATCTTTTGACCCTGTTGAGAGACACCTTAGGACGAGATAGCTAATCAACATGTCAATCAATACGTTAATAATGTCATCAATGTTTACCACAATAATACATTTCACCTTAGTCAAAGACATTAATCAATCTCAAGACACCACCATGACCTTACAGTCATGAATAACCTCACCAGTTTATTATGAATTTAGTGATTTTATTCCCTATTTGGTTACAATACTACTAGCAAGTTTAATAGTCTCAAAATCAGGAAACACAACAGCATAGTCACAATATGGCAACTCTGATAAGATTTCATCAAAGCAAGAATCACAAACATCAGAACATAGCAAGGCGTGAACATAATCTATTTTTAGCAGAGTATCGTCAGCAAAGCATTGATTCAGTCATTTGTCTATTTGCATCAGTCTAGTGAACCCCTCACCTAACCTCAAATTAGCATTGGCATGTTGGGCTTCATGCAAAATAATTTAGTAACACCAATTTAGAAAACATCAAACTAAAGCTCCTGTCAAAAGAAAAGCAGTTGGTACCTAGAAAGGAAAAGCAAACAGACAAGTGCAATTTCATTGACATATAGTTACCCTCCAAGTTTGGTCAGCACTCAGGCTCTGTCTTCGTCTTCAGGACATCAGTTGATTCGCCATCAAAGGATTCAGGTTCAGCAAAAGGGAAAATAGGGGCACTTCCCTTAGAAGTAGGTAAAGTGTAAATGGGCAATCTAAGGACAGAATGGTTTCAAGAACCAAACAGCAAAGTCTCTATGCAGAGTGACAAAGTGTCTGGGTCATAGCAAATAGCATCAGCATCTCCCCCTCTCCTAGTCTCCTGCTCCCTAATTCTAATTTACCTCCTGGTGACAAGGGTTTTTATCCCCTTTTCATTGTACATTCTCCTAAAATCTAATTGGACAAGGGGTTGCACCCCACTATCTATAACCAATTAAAAACACATTAAGTCATCAAATTTGTCACCCCATAACAGTTCCCACGTATTTTATTGGTGCTTATGATTGACGTCTTTAGCGAGTGGTATGTCCGGTATGATTTAATCGTCTTGTAGTCCTTTGCACATCTTCGGTTAGTGGCTCCATTGTCCGTACCGGTTTAGGCGACCTTGTTAATCTACACTGTTGCATTTAGCTAAAAATGTTACTATAAGAAGGGTGAATTTCATGAGAACGGGTCTACTACAGTTACATTCAGCTTCTACCTTTTGGAAAAACAAGAGTTCATGCCCTTTAGCAAGTCACCACATTGCACGTTAGAAAAATACATTTAATATGAGAGTCAGGCAGCTAGGCCTCGACTCATGCTAACTAAGGCCTATTGCTTCATTAGCAAGAATCTAATACATTTAGCCTTTCAACATTAATGTAAATCACAATTTAATAAACATTTCACTATTATTAGTCAGTTTCATTAGTCCCCGTATACATTGACGGCCACTCCCCGTGGTCACATTTCAAGTGCACGTTTTAACTAAACATGTTATGAGGCATTAATATACATTAGTTTATAAACAGTTCATGTTAATATAGATTATATAAGCTACGCTCTCTTAGTACCAAGATGAGCCCAAGGCCTGTAAGGCAAATGTCACAAGTAGACTGCAGCGCCATTGTGCCATTTACTACAGTGACAATGTAAACATGAGAGCAGGCCTGCCTCCAGTGGCCTGATTGCGCAGGTTTTAATTGTAAATTCGACTTGTCAAAATAACAAGTCATGCCCAAGTAGTCTTTATTGGCCATAAGGCAAGGTATAGTTTTTTCACTGTAGCAAGGCAGACTTTTCCATAGGAAAACTTTGGATGAAAATATTAATAGTGTATCTATGGAATAGGACTTACTAGAAACATAATTAAACAACTATTTCTAAAGGTTATTAAAAATCAATTTTAACGGTGAAGTTTGATTTTTTTAACTAGTACCAAAAGGTAACTTGTTGAAAGTTACCTTTGCCCTGCATCAAATCCCTCGTGGCTAAATCTGCATTTTGCTCTCCTACTTCAGCCAGCCAGTAAGTTGCTGGTAAATAGGCATGTATGAGGTGTGAACTTGCTCCAAAGAGCAAACAATTGGCTGACTTGAGTGGGCAGAGATGACCCATAGGAATCTGAAAGAATATACAGGGGAGCCTGAGAAGATTGCAATTGACATTAAAGTTCTGTTTGAACTGCACATTCTGCTTGACAGGTCTGCTGGGGTTCTTATATGGCATTTCAAAGAGGCCTCCCATGTCACAGGCAAATTCTAGCTGAGACAAAGGCAGGATCCTTCTTTTGTTCCCCATAGCCAGTCAGACCCCAATCATAGTTAGTCTCTTTTTAACAATACAGTGGCACAGCCTTTTGTCAGATCTGCAGGGGTTACATACAACATATGTGGCATATTCAATGGAGGGAAATAGAATGGCAAAACGATTTGTGTGAATCCAGTGGCTGGTTGCTGAAGGCTCAGGGGCTCATTTACAAAGAAATGATGCAGCCTGGTGCTGCCCGCCAGCTTGCTGCTTTGCATCATTTTGAAAATGCAGGTATGCGTTGTATTTACAGAAATAAAACACATCATTGTACTTTCGTCTGCGCTGGCGCACAAACTGCTGCCTATCACCAATGCAGACACCCTTGTGTCATGGTGCAAGAGTGTCTGAGTTGCAGGGATGATGGTTTATGTGCAGGAAGGGACACCATTATGGGCATTTTCCTATTTCTATGAGTGCTGCAGAATGCAGCACACATAAGAAAGAGGAAAACACATGGAGAAATAATGTTATTTCTCTCTGTTTCACCACTTTAATGCCACCTCTGAGGTGCATAGGAATCTGATGCATACCCAGCCTTGTAAATCTGGGAAAGCATCAAATTCCATGGGAACACTGTTAGAAATGGGGTTTCTGGTTGGCTAGTGAATACACCTAAGCAAGGTGGAACACATCACTCTACTTAGAGTGAAAGAGTTACACGTTCAAGATAACCCCTTCTCACCCCCTGACAGCTTGGCACGAGAAGTCAGGCTTATCCCAGAGGCAATGTGCAAAGCATTTGCACAACACACACAACACATGTGACACAATAAATACACCACAAAGGAAAATCAACCAGAAGTTGTTAGAACATCATACAAGTTACTAGTACTCTGTGAAAGTAAGCAGTGGTCAGGTAAACATGTAGGTCATTAGTATTCTGCAACACAAGCAGTAGTCAGGTTATCATTATCACCAGAAATGCCCATGTCAGAGTAAACATATTATTGTGAATGCAAAAATATCCTCATCCTTTGCATGTGTCATGAACACACATCATCATGATTGCCAAGACGTCATCCTGAAGGCAAATAAAGGGAACCTTTTCCTATTGGACATGCCCTTTAGGAACCCCAACCCCCACCCCTCTTGCACAGAAGGCAGATCCTGAAATGCGTTTGTTGTTCCTACATAGCAAAAAACGATATAGATCATAACATCAAGTCCAGTGATCTAGTGGTTGGGTAAGAGAAAAAAACACATGAACTGCCAACATCCCTATATGCCTCCTAGTACTACTGGTCTAATTGTAAATCTTGCTGTTTACCACATAATAGGTAGCAGCACCTGCATGTCGATTATGGAAACTAGGAAAGTTCCTGGGACGGGTACAAATACTGGGACTGCTCAGGTCCACTGATTAAGGAAGCCTCTCAGGGCTGGGCTGGCGGGGCTCCTTCACAGCCATAGGGGGTCATAGGGAAGACGCCAGTGCCTCCATTGGGGTCTTCCACCTGTGGATTTGCCCTCAAGCAAGTGCCCCCAGGCATGCTACTGTGGTGGGGAGGGCACGCAATCAGCAGGAAATGGCAGGGCCGCCCTCAGGAAACCTCACATACAAAATACCCTCAGAGACAGGGATCGCTTCCCATTCAGCCACCTGGTACTTTACTTTGCCCGGTTCCCCCTCTGTGGGTGTAGCAGCCGCAGGCTCCTGCCTGCTAACACGGCAGCATGGCTGTGGTCATTTGCTCCTTGGCACTGGGGAATGCAGGGCGAGAAAGACTGCGTCCTCAGAGACTCTACATTTCCCTGCGATAGCTGTCATCCTACGGAGCCTCACTGAAGGAAGCTCTCGAGGGGCAGCCCCGTCGTTGTTTCAGCTGTCAACTTCCTTCGGTGTGGAGCAGGTGTCCTAGCAGCACCTCACTTTGTCCTACTGTGCACTGGAACTCGTCACACTGTGAGCGCCTACTTCCTGGCTGCAGTGCCACCTCTGTTACTGGATCACCAAGGTAGGATCAGAGGGCAGAATTCAAGCACCCCATGCCACCTTGGCGAGGTCAAGTAATTGAATTTTCGTGGTGCTGCAGCATCGACCATGGAAACGGGGCTCTGCCTACACAGCAGGATGATCCTAACATGGTACTCCACCACCCGCTAGGAGTCCATAACATGCTGTTGGGGACCCCGTGCTCACCATGCACTTGTGCCCAGCAAAACAGTGAGGTGAATTCACTCAGTGATCTCAATCAATCAATCAATCATTAAATTTATAAAGCGCGCTATGTACCCGTTAGGGTTTCGAGGCGCTTGGGGGGGGGGTAGGGGGGGGTAGCTGCTATCGTTCGAAGAGCCATGTCTTGAGGAGTCTCCTGAAGGTGAGGAGGTCCTGGGTCTGGCGTAGTGAGGTCGGGAGTGAGTTCCAGGTCTTGGCGGCGAGGTAGGAGAAGGATCTGCCGCCAGAGGTCTTGCGCTGGATTCGGGGGACGATGGCGAGGGCAAGTTTGGCAGAGCGTAGTTGCCTGGGGGCACTTGCTTGAGGGCAAATCCACAGGTGGAAGACCCCAATGGAGGCACTGGCGTCTTCCCTATGACCCCCTATGGCTGTGAAGGAGCCCCGCCAGCCCAGCCCTGAGAGGCTTCCTTCATCAGTGGACCTGAGCAGTCCCAGTATTTGTACCCGTCACAGGAACTTTCCTAGTTTCCCTATTCGACATGCAGGTGCTGCTACCTATTATGTGGTAAACATCTCACTGCACCAGGGATAGAAATGAAGCACTCATCAGGCTCCATTCCTGTAGAAAACAAAAGCAAAACTAGCACCATCGACGCACTGGACTTCCTGGGAGAACACTGGGGCACACAGGGTCAGGCAGGCCGCAGACAAAAGAGGCCAGCATCCTAAAGGCAGGTCAGGGTGGTTACTCCTGGCAGTCCAACAGTGTCCAGGATAACCCAAGTCAGGGAGCAGCTGGCAAGCCGGACAACAAGCAGAAAGGCAATCCAGATGTGTCTTTGGTGCAACCCAGCAGACACAAGACAGCAGGGCAACAAACAGAAGAGCAGTCCAGATGAGTCCTTTTGTGCAGTCCAGCAGTCCCTCTGGCAGATGTTCAGTCCCCGTCCCTAGAAGTGTTCTACAAAATGTGGGGACAGCCCCCTCTACTCATAGTCATTTTGCGCAGCCTCCCCTAAAAGGGGAGGAGGGTTCAAACCATCAATAACTGGTTGCAGGAATGCCCCCTTTCACCTCCAGTACTGGCTCCAGATATCAGTAGTGGGTAAACGAGTCCTTTGTATGAGGCCTGGGAACAGCCTTTACAAAAAAGCAGGTGTCCCCGCCTCTACCAGCCCAGGATGGCCATTCGGTATGTAGATGCACTCTTGTAACACCTCCACCCTCCCTGTGTACAGGCTGTCTGAAAAGTATGCTCAAAGCCCAGCTGTCATTCTGCCCCAGACGTGGATTGGAGGCAAGCTGCAAAACACCAGAATCATAAGCACAGAGAAATGCTCACTTTCTAAAAGTGGCATTTCTATAATGGTAATAAAAGATCCACCTACACCAGTAAGCAGCATTTTTCACTACCATTACAACCATACCAAACATGCCTACGCCAGCCCTCATAGATTAGACAATACCACTTATGTTAAGGCATTTCCAATGCAATCCTATAAGAGAGGCAGCACTCACAATAGTGAGAAACTAGATAGGCTGTTTGGCACTACCAGGATTTGTAGTGCATAAAGACAAATGTCCGACCTTTTACATACGTAGCACCCTGCCCCTAGGGCTAGCTAGGGCCTGCCTTAGGGGTGACTTATATGTAGTAAAGGGGGAGAGCCAGGCCTAGGAAGTAAATTTAGATGCCAGATCCCTGTGCAGGCCTGAGACAGGTTTGAAAGGCTACTTATGTGGATGGCGTAAGCTGCGCTGCAGGCCCACTAGTGGCATTTAATTTATAGGCCCTGGGTCTAGGGATACCACTGTACAAGGGACTTACAGGTAAATTAAAAGTGCCAATCAGATGTAAGCCATGTCATACCAAGTTTAGAAGGGAGAGCACATGCACTTTAGCACTGATCATCAGTGGTAAAGTGCTCAGAGCCCTGTTGTAAACAAAAAGGGGCCAGAAAAAATAGGAGGAAGGCAAAATGTTTGGGGGTGACCCTGGAAAAAGGGCCAAGTCCAACACAACCCCCCACCAGCCTAAAGCTAGGGGAGTCCAATCAATACCTTGATGGGCTTCCCTGCTTGGGGCATTAGAACATGGACCCTGGCCCACAACTGCAAGGGCACGTTCCAGTTCTACGCTAATCTGAACCCAGTTGGATTCCTCTATCTATGCTTCCCAGACAGTCTAAGCTAACCCATGGGGGCTCCCTAGTTGTCTGTGGCCAGATCCAGGTCCCAGGTCATCCAGGGGCTTCTGGCTTCTGAAATCTCTCTGAGTGGGTAACAAACACCCACAGCAACCCTCATGTGAAGAGCCAACATGTAGAGGTATGCGTGAAAGGGGGCCATGCTTACAAGGCCATGAAAAGACACACAAGGTGGCTTTGGGTGGTCTTGTAAATATGGGTAGGCACACTGTGCCACAGGAGGATTAAAAAAATGACACTCCATTGCGCAGTTTGCCGCTAAATGAGGCCCCCAGTGTTGTTCTATCAGACTTCTGTCTCTGAATTTGTTGGGGGTACACAGACTGCCTAAAATTGGATTTTATTGTTACATTTGGGAAAACACTAGGTTCACCATGGTACATACCCCACACATATCCCAGGCCCACCAACCTCGGAGCCCAAGTTTAGAGTGGCCAAAGACTTTAGCCATCTTGAAAATACCTAAAGTAGATAGGGTTAACCCCAGGAGCATTTATCCTTTTGGTTAGGGCATCCCAGGGGGTTTTCCCACTCACTAGCATGTGGTAGACTTAAATGTGGCACACACTTCAGAACACTACTGGACCTGTGGAAGATCAGAAGAGGACTGAACCTGCTGTCTGAGACCTGGGAAGAGCACAGAAGGCTAGACCTGCTTTCCCACTTGTACCCAGGGAAAAAAAGTGAACTCCAAGGGCCATAAGACTAACCTCTTAAAGCTAAAGCCACAAGTTACCTTTTTTCTGCAACTGCCAAGCTGATCAGTGGCAACTGGACCTGGACTGGACCCTCCTGTTAGGTTCTGCCTTCCTCCCTGTGAGACTCTAAGGGGTATATTTACAAGCCCCATAGTGCCAACGGAGCGTCACTTTTTGCTTTCAGTTCTCCTTGATTTTGCTCTTTCTATGCATTCTGCAGCACACATAGAAAAAGCAAAACTACTATGAATACTTGTTTATGTGAAGGAAGGTGTCCCTTCCTGCACATAAACAATCATTAAAAAATGATGTTTGGTAGTTCTATGTGTGCTGCATTTTACAGCACACATAGAAGTAACAAACCGCCATTGCAGATTGTTTATATGCAGGAAGGGACATCTTCCTGCACATAAACAATTAAATCCCCTCATCGCAGATACCCTTCCGCTATGGGGCTAGGATGCCTGCATTGGTGCTGGCATCAAAATTTAGCACCTGCGCAGGGGGAAACGCAGGGGTACACCATGTTCTTGTAAGTACAGTGGATCGCTGCATTTCAAAACTGGTGCAGTGCAGCACTGCTGATTTTGGTGCAGCACTGTGCTGCACCAGTTTGTTTTAAATCTGGCCCTAAGCACCTGCCCTGAGGTCCTGCTTTGCACTGAGACTTTAAGAAAGACCTGGTTATTGTAACTGATCCACCCTCCATTGCACTCAGCCTCAGATTGCACCCATGTTCTGTTCTACCACGACCATTGATTATCATTGTACTATTTTCTTCATAGCGCCAGTTATACTTAAAACATAAAGAAATTCATATCTCCTGTTACTCTTATTGGGTTGGTTTCATGACATTTTATTTATCACACTTTTCCTGAATTATCAATTTATTTTGGGCATTTTATCATTTTGCATTTCAACTCTAGTACTTTTTTAGTACTGTATAAATACTTTCTGCATTACCTATAAGTTACGCCTGTCTGCAGTTTACCATAGCTACCAGTAAGTAAGTACGTTTATTTAGTTGCATGGTTACTTAAAACATTTGTAATACTATACACCAAAAAGCATTACCCAAGCAGCTCATGGCAAAAGCATAGTAGGTGTAAAAAGTCTTTTCTAGTGCTGCATATGCAGCAAACTTTCTGTGGGCCCTCAGGCTACCTGAGGGGATGTAAAATAATGATGGCAGCAGACCTAGTTGGTACTTCAAGAACTTCTCCTTGACTATAAAAGGATACCCTGTACTAAAATAAGTTTGCGGTGTAAGTGTTTGGTGAATATTTTGGGTCAGCCCGGGCTAGGCTTTGTGTGCCAGGACACCCTTGTCTTTGACAAGTGAATGGGCTTTTTATTGCTTTCCAGACTACAGTATTTTACTGGAGGCCAGACGACTAATTGGAGTGTCCCAGAGCTGGGTAAGCCCAGTGACTGACAGTGATTCCTGGAGGTATAACCTTGCTTGCAAGGAATACCTGTTCTGCAGCTCTTGCCATAAAAGGTGGTTTTGTGTGTTGGGATATGCTGTTCTGATTTTGTTACTGCAATTTATGTAGGGTACAGCAGACTGAACTCTAGCCAGATTTGAGCCAAGGAGGCGTAATTCATAAGAAAAAAAATAATTCTATATGACCACATCTTTATACTGTTCATTCAAAATGTCAGCATCCCTTTCTCTCCGTAGATTGCTCATACAATACAGTAGGTAGTAGCTTGGCTTGTACAACCAAAAGCAGAAGCAACAGTGGTGGACATGCCAATTTCCATTTAAGGCTTTTTTTACTGTTGTTAATCGCCATGCTCTTAGTTTTCCCAAGATTAATATGCCATTTTCAGTGGAATATATTTGTGTTGCGTTGAGTAGCCATTGATGTCCCGTCTAGGTGGAGCACCTCTTTGGCATATAAAATGCTTGAAAATTGCATGGCCCCTAATTTTGGAGCATGGGAATTGCAGGTATTTAACTTTTGCGTCAGATGAGCCAGAAAGAGAGTGAATAGGGGGGAGCAAAAATACCCCCCTACTTCAGCACTTGAGTTGTTGGTATTTTCCTAGAAAGGAGAGATAACTACCAGAGGTTTGAGCGCAGGTTTATTTAGTGACGTTAGTGGTCCACCCTGACAAAGATGATGATTATTACTTGAGGTACTTACCCTTCCCAACTAACAACTACATTTCTTACATTCCCTATCAGTTTTTGCTGGCTCTGTTGACTTTAACCCTGTTAACTAGTAGTAAAGTGCCTTTGCTTCCCCTCTTGACCTGTTTGAATTGGTATACTCCTGATTAGTAAATCTAACTTACCTGTAAGTCCCTAGTACATAGTACAAGGTTTACCCAGGGCCTGTAAATTGTGTCACTTGTGGACTGCAGCATCTATTGTTACTTTCATTACAGTGACAATGTAAACATGGCTTCAGGCCTGCCATTGTTGCCAGACAACAGCAGTGTAAATACTGCAATGTGACCTGTCAGAATACCTGTTAGTAACAGGTTCAAATCTAATATTAATAAGCTACCTATAGGTAGGCCTTACAGCCCATAAGGCAGAGTGCATAGTGTTTAGAATTAGGATAATTAGAAATTTAATGTTAACGTGTCCTTAACCATCACTAAAAACTATTTTGTACTATAGAATGTCGGTCTGGTCCACAGAAAAATATTAAAAACCAATATTAAGAATTATTTTTGCTATTACAGGGTAGGAACTAGCTAGAAACATGAGTACCACTGTATTTTAAATATTCATTAAAAACCCAATTCAATGGTGAAGTCAGATTTTTAATAAATATTAAGAAAAGGCTACCTTAGAATGTTAACCTTTCCATTCCTAAAACCTCCAGAGGCTAATTTGCATTAGCTTCTAGCTGTAACTCTCTGAGTGCACAATCTGTAAATGAGGTTCGAAAACTGCTCATAGAGCAGAGAAAAAGGCCTGGGTTTTCAGAAGTGTTCTTGTTCTTCTGGCAGGATAGCAATTCAGGCTGGGCCCATGAGCTTCATATACTTCAAAGGGGTCTCCTCTTTCACAGGCAGTTGCCAAGGGAGGCCCTTAATTTCCCCCAGTTCATGCTGGCACCAATCCCAATGGAAAGAGAGTTCCCTTCCAACAAGTGGTTTAAAGTGAACACAGAGGAGGGGCTGCTCATTTCCCTGGCCACTACTCTTGGGTGGGCACACAGGCTCTGGAAGAAGGGTTTTGCCATCTTGGATTTAGGCCTAGAGGGGCACTATGGGATTGATTGCAGTAAGGCATGCAGGGACTGCTGAAAGAATTGGTGGTGTAACCTCTGGAGCCTTTCACCCCATTGGTTAGGAAGGAGCCATGAATCACCCTCACCACACACTGGTGACAGGCATAAATGTGGCACCCCAGTACCCACCTCAGAATAATACTGGACTTCCAGAAGATATGAATAGGACTGAATCTGCTGCCTGAGACCTGAGAGGAGCCCTGAAGGACTGAACCTGCACTGTCTTATAACCAGTACAAATAATTGGACTGAAAGGGCCATAAGTTTCACATCATGTTCAATCTACAGGGACACTATAAGCCATAAGTGGCCTTTCCTGCAACTACCCAACTGACCAGTTACAACTGGACCTTTGCTTGACCTTGCTGTTGGCAACTGCAGGAGTGAATCGTGACCCTTAAGTGCTATTCTTCAGGTTGTTGAACCGTTGGTTGTGTCTGAGTAGACTTCTCCTACTACTTGTGAAAACGTGGGACTATGAAACATTTTGGCTCTAACGTCCTCTGGAGGTTGAGCTAATGTTAGTTTAATGACCTTGGTAGTTCACTCTGACAAGGATTGTGGTTAGTGCTTCAGTTCGGTAGTTACCCACCTTTACTAATAACTCTGTTTCTTACAAAAGCTTCCCTGTTCAAAGCTAACAGTTTGGAGTTAGCATTTGGTGCGCCATGAAATTATGATTTTGTGTTTGTTGTTTATTACAATTACTTTTTTTTTTACATCTGTTCGTAGAACAAAAATACATATAGGTTGTTATCGAATGTATGAATGAGACCATCCATTAAACTTGTTTTGACTTCTCTTTCCCCTTCATCCTCCCTCCCATACATCCCATTTGTTGTTCTGTCACTTGACAGGTCTAAACAGACATTCTTGACATGTATTCCATATAGATTGTGCTTTCAAGAAGAACCAAGTGATAGTCAGAGTTATCTTCTTTTTCTCATCTTCTTTTTCACATTTTCCCAACCCCCAGATGTTCTCTACTGACATACAATAAGACCCCTCTAGTTATATTTTAAATTAGCTACAGCCCCAAATCAATTTACACTTGCCTACAGTGAATCTTCAGCTAACTGTCTTTAAATGTAAATTAAATGACAAATTACATTGAATTAAAAAGGTTCTTTCATACATTGCTACAAAATTCAGGAAATAGCAATGAATCAAGAGATGCACCTTTAATAACTGGAGTCTGAAAAGCCAAAAGAGAATGTGGTGGAAAGGGTCATAAGTAGAAGCAGGACAGGTACTTGGACTGCCCCGAATGAAACACCTCCACTGTATTCCAAGAAATGGTGTGTGATTCTGATTTTTAAAAAAACTCTGCAATGAACAATCCAGAAAACTTGAGTGGATCCCATGAGTAGATATGTTTTTGCCAAACTTAAAACTAGGGACACTTTAAGGCTTACTGTGGCATGTTTTCTGATTGAGTCAACATATTAAAGTCACCTAAGAGGATTCTATTTCTGTAGAAAGGAAATAACTCAGCAGCTTCACATACCCACTGAACAGCAGAAGTGGTGCAAGCTAAAGACAAATCCAAGAAGAGGGCAGGACAGAGACTGGGATGGTATAACAAACACCATCCCCACAATGCCTTCAGAGAGAAAGTCAATTTATATAAAAATATACAGCTAAATCATCATACTCATCTGATGTGTAGCTTGATATATAAAAAAATTATATTCTGGGGAATAATGCCAGTGAGATTGCATTTGGTTCATGAATTGCCTTAGCAGGAAAAGTGACACAATCAACAGGGCCACCTAGACATGTTCAAAGTGCAATATATTACAGGAGTGAACAAGTACAGCCTTATAGAATGAGTGAGTAAATGTTATATACATCTCATTACAATCTACCAACACAGGGTATCTTCAAAAAAGCTTTTTTAAGCATGGCCTGACAGCACAGCTGTTGACAGACCTTATATGATCAACCAAAATTAGAGCTTTCAGATGCACTACTGAGAAAGGAGCTTAGGCTAAACCTATGTGTTGGTTTTCTTGAGCACAGCATTTGGTTGGGCAAAAGATTTGCTCTTCAACCAAAAAATAGTATTTGTATTGTATTTTTTGCCTTGAGAAATCCCCACGCCGTATTTACAGAGTGGCGCGTTGCATGCATTGTGCCACTCTGTAACCCTTTGTGCTATATTATGCCTGCGCCAGGCATAATGTAAGCAAAGGGGGCATTCCCCCGTTAGTTGTGCCGGAAAAATCACGTAAGTAAATCTATGAAGAGCAGGCGTCAAAAGGGGGCTTACATTCTTTGGAATGGGGCCCTATGTACTCTGCAGGAGTAACACCAATATTTTGGCACTACTCCTGCAGAGTACATCAATAGCGTCATGAGAAATGACGCTATTGCACTGTACCATGCCCCATGGTGCACCGTATTTTAAATACGTTGCACACATGGTGGCAGTTGTGGGGTGCTAAGGGGTGCAGGAAAATATCACTGCACTCGGTGCAGCGCTACTTTCTATAAATCTGCCCCTAAGTTGATTATGGTTGCAAGCCAATGGTCATGACAATAGGCCTGATCTGTTTATTATGAAAAAGCAGTAGGCCCTACTTATTTATTGTGCAAAGCATATGTTAAAGTCAAATGTTATTTCCAATGCCTCAGGAGTGATCTGTTATGAAAAACGATGACAAAGCCTTAGGTCTGGTTAATGTATTGTGAAAAGCATTGATTCAAGCCAATAGGTGTTTAGTAGTCGTTTGTCAGCACACTGTTACAGGCTGTAGATAGGTATTTTGGATGGGCAGAGACAAGGGAGAGAGATATTTTGTTACCTGAAATCTCACAGATGAATGTGGTAGACTAGAGTTCTCGTGTTGGTCGTCACCTCTGACAAACAATGACAGTAGATGATTTTTACTGTAATAGTCCTTTTATGCCCTTTCGTGTCCTGTGTTAATAAATGAGAGGATTTACTAATCCAACTGCATTCTAAAAGCATTGGGTAAAACTATTGGATTTTGTTTTTGATAGCGTATCCAGACCTACGACACAGGGAAAACTGCATAAATCAGGGAGTATCATCTACAATTGTAACTCCAGTGCATATAGTTGATGGTTTTTGGACAGTTACAATTAGGACACAATCAAAATACAGACTAAGAAGTGTAAAAAATTAAAAACAGGACAACCCATTTAAAAACATTTCATTAAAAGATAATCATAAAAACAGAAAAGCACACATAAAAATATTGCAAAGAACAACATGTACATTGAAACCCCAAAAATATTGTAATTAAACAAACATTGAAACAGTATCCATCCAACCCGTGAAAACCCAGCAGCCATCATAAATCAAATAAATAAAAGCTGGAATCCCTAAAATATATTAACCTCAGAAATTTAAAAAGTACTAAAACCATTAATATACTAAAAAAAGTATTAAATTAATCTGTACACAAATTAGATGTCAAATATGTTATTACTTTACAATTAAAACAACGCCATCTAAAACATCCAAAATAACACACCCCAATAATAAAACCATAAAATAAACATAGCAAACACACATATTCAAATAAAACATTATTAAAATAAACAATTGCATCATGTCTGAAACCCAAAAAACAATATACCATATCACCAGAGAATTTCCCTTAATGTTAGCTAAGGGCTGTTTGCCTCATATTTGTTGGCTGATAATTTAAAATTCTTTCATGTGTGCTGGAAATACTGAATCCTCTGTTAGTGGAGAATCCCTGGAAGCAGAGTAACCTATTAGTGCTTCTCTTAGCCCTTTGTAAATCAGCCATATGTGCCTCTCTTTAATCAAATACCTGATTTTACCTTAAACATCTTCCCCGTAGAAAATAACTAACTAATCCCTCAAAACTCTTTAGCACTTTTCAAAGGAAAATTTCCTCTGTATACTTTTTCAAGGGATGAGTAGCTCCCAGTAGTTCTCAAATTCCTGTTTACAGTGTAAAACAGAAAACAAATAAATAAATAAATAAATAAATCACTCATCTCTATCAGAGAGTGAATTGGGAGCTTAATAAAGTTTACAACACTGATCTAAGCGTGCATGGCAAACTGTATATCATAGCCACATAAACTGGAAACTTTAATTATATGTTTAGATTTTAAAAAATCCTGGTGAATGCTTTATTGAGTTCTAATTTAAAATCAGCCCTTCTTTTATATATTATGATACTGTCTTTGTCCCTACATGAAGGAATATTTTGACGGAGGCAAAAGTCATTGTAGCATATTGTTAAGATGACACAGAGTAGGCGAATTGAAAGAAGGTTTATTGAGGTAAAACCAACCCAAACAGGATCCGTGCTCTGTCTCTCCACAACCGATCTCACCATCCCAACCGCCCTCTTCCTGGAACCTTAGCGTCTCACAGGCTCCAGAATGTGAGTCCTGGAACACAGAAGACAGCGAGGTTCCAGGCCTAGCTCAAGCTAGTGACAGGAACATTACAACACATCCCCCTCCCTTACATTAATATCTCAATAACCCAAAAAACGATCCAAAAGTGCTATAGGAAAAAAAAACATACAGTGTTACAACAGACTTGCAAATAATAACGAGTCAAGATAAATAATCTTTCATCCAGACTGGTTTGGAATGTAATCTGGACGAAACATTGGTACATGGTAACTCCTTGGAAGTTTCCATGAAATGATTTCTTCTCCGATCTTTCAAAGTAGAGGAGTCTTCCGCACCTGTCCATTTCGCAATTCTGGACATGCTCCACGCATCCCCATTGTCAAGAATCACAATGTTTTTCATTACTTCTCTGATGCGGAAAGGGCCCTTGAAGGATGATTTACCTTTGGTTTTAAAACTCAGGTTCTTCACCAGCACCAGGTCACCTACCTTCCACCTCGCTCTAGCAACACAATGCTTAGCATCAAAACGCGACTTGTAATTACGTTGGTACTTCTCTTGGAGACCGGGTACCTTATCAAATTTTCCCAGATCCAGATCGACCCGAGCTAAAGTGTTACTGAACCATGCCGGGAACAATTTAGTACAACCCAACCTTCCCCACCTGTACTCAATAGGAGCTATATTGGTGATGCTATTTGGAGTGTTGCGATGTGCCCTCCACAAATATCTCAGAAGATTAGCTAAGGGAGTTCTGGTTTCAATAGCTTCTTGCACACAAGCCTTCACAATCCTATTCATACACTCAGCTAGACCATTGGCTTGTGGCAGATACAAGGCTGTCCTCAAGTGTACAATAGCAAGAGAGTCTAGAAATTGCTTCATGTCTTGTGATGTCAATTGTACCCCATTGTCCGTGACTAAATGACTGGGTATACCCTCTGTAGAGAACTCTTCTTCCAGCAACTCAATCACTGTACGGGTATCAATTGAGTTCACACATTTAGTCACCACCCATTTGGACGCATAATCCACCATGAGTATGACATATCGTTCGTTCGGTGGTAAAAGATGAAAAGGACCCATAAAATCTAGACCTAGTTTCACCCAGGGTTTTTCCGGAATCTCAATGGGGGAGACTGGCGCTCTCGCCACAACCTTGCTTTTGTCGCTATGTGCACAAATCATACAGTCTTTCACAACCGCCTCAGCCTCACTATCCAACCCTGGCCACCAATAAATGGCCCTTAGTCTGGATTTGGTTAAGCTCCTGCCAAAATGCCCTTCGTGAGCCAGATTCAACATTTTGTTCCTCACCCCCTTAGGAGGTATGGATTTGCTTCCCCTAAATAACTCACTTCCATTTAAGGAAAGTTCATCTCTCACATTCCAATAGCCCTTCAATGAGTCAGGAATGTCCCTAAACTCTGGCCATCCCTTAACAATGAATTCTCCAAGCTTATGTCTGTCCGTATTTCTCTCCACAGCCAATTTCCACTCCTCTTCGTTGATGGCCATCTCTCTTACCTAATTGATCATAACCTCATCTTCTACCTCCTCACCACTGTCAACCGAAGAACGGGACAAAAAATCTGCCACAATATTCTTTGGCCCAGGCACATATTCCACGACAAAGTTGTATTCTAACAACCCTTCTGTCCACCTTCGTATTCTTGGGGTCAATTCTTCATTTTTCCAGGGAGAGAAAATTTAGACGAGAGGTCTGTGATCTGTCCTCACCACAAAAGGTAAACCCCACAAGTAAAATTTAAAGTGCTTGACTGCCCACATACAGGCAAGTGCCACCCTTTCTATGACCGAATAGTGTTGTTCAGCCTCCTTGAGAGAACGGAAAGCAAAAGCTATTACTTTCTCCTCTTGACCTACTCTTTGGATAAGAACAGCACCCAAACCCTTGATGCTTGCATCAGTGTACAAATACTTTTTCGTACACACATCAAAATGCCCTAAGGTGGGCATCATTCCAATGCAGTTCTTTACAAAAGAGAAAGCAGCCATGCATCCTTTCTCACAGACAAACTCACAACCCTTCTTCAAAAGAGCTCTCAAGGGTTGTGTCACACTAGAAAAGTTGGGAATAAATTTAGAGTAATACTCCGCCAACCCTAGGAACGACCTCACATCATCTTTGTCTCTGGGTTCAGGTGCATGAATTATAGAATCAACTAGTTCTAACTTGGGTCTGATCCCCTCACCAGAAATAGCATGTCCCAGGTATGTCACAGAAGTGACTCTGAACTTACATTTTTCCTTCTTAACAGTAAGACCGGCCTCTGCTAATTTGCTCAAAACTTTTCTTAATATCTTGTGTTCAACCACTGTTTTACCATGAACTAATATGTCATCCTGGAAACACAACGTGCCAGAGATTCCTCCCAAGATTTTTTTCATGATGCGTTGGAAACTCACGGCCGCAGAGGCCAGACCAAAAGGCATCCTCAAAAATTGATAAGCCCCCAAAGGTGTAACAAAAGAGGTGAGATGCCTGGACTCAGGGTGCAAAACAATCTGATGATAAGCCGAGGAAACGTCCAATACACTAAACACCCTTGAGCCACCTAAACATGACAACTCTTCTGTTATATTGGGCAGGGGTTGATGATCTATCCATATGTACTTGTTAAGATCTCTGAGGTCCACACACATACAGATGCGCTTACCATTATCTTTGGGTGCCAATACAACAGGGGCCAACCACTCCAAAGATTCTATATACTCAATAACCCCGGCCTTAAGTAACCTGTTAAGTTCTGCTTTGAGGGGTTCTAACATCAACCTAGGTACTCTTCTGACTTTATGTACAATCGGCACTGCATTTGTTTTAGAATAATCTTGTGTTCAAAATTTGTCAGGCAACCTAAATTTTCACTGAACACACTTGAAAACTCCTTACAAATCTCCATCGAGTCATCCCCATTGCTTACCACCATGACTTGATTATCAGAATTGTGATCTAATTTAATACCCATGTCCCGTTGGTGTCGCCATCCTAACAAATTATTACCACATTTAGCTACATAGACCTTTCCTATGGTAACCTTGTCTCGGAACTGGATTTTCATGACTCTATGCCCAATCACCTCTTTTCTGGTACCCCCATAGCTGACCGGGTTGATGTCAGGTTTGATAAGTGAGTCTAGAGACTCTCTGAAAATAGCCTGCCAGTTCTTATCACCAACCATAGTGTAGGGAGAACCCGAGTCTGCTGGAACCATAACTGTTCTATTATCAAGTTTAATAGTACACTCAGGCATGATCACAGGTCCCTCATTTACTATGCCAGTATTGTGCTCGATATGGTCAATCTCCTGTCCCACATATAATACCATCTTGTTGATATTTTCGGTGACAAAATCTACATTGCTTTTGTCATTGTTGAAAACCCTAGCATAATGGCCCTTCTTTCCGCCATTCCTACATAATGAATTTCGTGCAAAGCAATTAGAACTGTTTGCTGCATAACCCGAGTTGCCACAGCGGTAACAATGCAAAAATGTAATGTCTCTTTTCTTTTCTTGGATAGATGCTTGTGCCTTACTGTCACTGCTAACCCTAAAGACTTCTTCCTGGATCCTTGGTACTTGCACAGTAGAGAGACTGTCCCCTTCAGTATGATTCATTTCTTTGATCCAGTTGCTAGTACTTTCCATTCCTTCGACAATGGCACTCGCTTCCTTCAAGTCAGGGTTCTTCGTCAATAGTTTCTCTTGGACTTTTTTGTTATTGGTGCAACGCACAAGTTGATCACGAATAAGAGAGTCTGGGATTTCACCGAAATCACAGGTGCGTGCTAATGTGCTTAAGGCAGCTACAAAATTCCCTACGCTCTCAGTATTATCCTGAGATCTGGCGAAAAATGTATGTCTTTCTAACACAACATTAAGTTTGGACTCAAAGTGTGCTGCTTGGATTGCTACAGACATCTCATAACCATCTCTGGGCTCACCATCTGCCCCACCAATAGTCAAAGGTTCCAAACTGTCATATATATTTCTGCCTTCAATTCCCAGGTTGTGTAGAAGAACCGCTTGTTTCCTGGCTGGAGCGAACTTTTCTCCACCTATGGCTATTAAGTAAGAATCAAAAAGATTTTTCCATCGTTTCCATGGAAGAATGGGGTCGCCTTTGTCCGATAAGAAAGGAGGTGGTTGTGACATAGTAGGTGTAGCCATAGTAATACAACGGAAAGTTATGTCAGAACTTGTGAAAGATTACAAAAGTTAGTTACAGCACAGTAACTGTTTAAAATCTCCTGGAACAAATAAAAAAAAATAAGGACAACAAGTTCATCTTTAAAGCAGAGGCATATAGTAGTAAAAACAATGTAAGCAGAGCAAGTAGTTGCAGTCTAGTTTTTTTTTCCTGGTTGGAGCCTTGCAGTCTAGTTTTTTTTTCCTGGTTGGAGCTGTGGCGCCATACGGTGAACACAGAGAACGAGTAAATAGTTGTAAGGAGCTGCAGTCTAGTCGTTTTTCCTCGTTCTCCTCGAGTAAATAGCTGCGGTCTAGTCTTTACTTTTTTTTTCCTGCTGAAATCGTAGCGTCGTGAGCAGAAAGTAGCGGTCTAGATTCTAGGCTGCAACAACAGGAAGCACGCGTGACGCCAGAACCGTCACGTTCTAATATACAACACAACAGTGCGCGCAGAGGAGGGTGCGAAAGTGCGCGAGGAAGAGTGCGAGCCTCGTCTGAAAGCAACGGCAGTAATATGCCAAAAAGAAAAAGGAATGTCCCAAATGCAGCACAACGCCAGAGGTAGCTCACGCACTCACACGAACAGGACCTGGCGGATCTTGGACGGGAATCCTCAGTCTTCAGGTCCCCGAGAAATGAAAACAGCTGACGATAACGCAGACCCAGAATTAGCAGAAATGTCACTGCAGACGGTAAGTTCGTGGGTTCAGGGTTGGTAACTCATCACCAGTGTTAAGATGACACAGAGGAGGCAAATTGAAAGATGGTTTATTGAGGTAAAACCAAACCAAACAGGATCCGTGCTCCGTCTCTCCACAACCGATCTCACCAGCCCAACCGCCTTCTTCCTGGAACCTTAGCATCTCACAGGCTCCAGAATGTGAGTCCTGGAACACAGAAGACAGCGAGGTTCCAGGCCTAGCTCAAGCTAGTGACAGGAACATTACAACACATATGCCACTAGAATTTAAATAATGGGGCCTAGCACCCAAGAGCAGAGGAGGGTATAACATTCCACAACCACTAATGTGAGCCATGGGGCCCATCATGAAACACATGGTCATTACTTGATAATGGTAAACTGTTCTAAAAAATAGTAAACACACCCCTATTGAAATCAGGAATCATTATATGCAGGGTTTACCATTCACATGATTAATTCATTTTCCCCCAAAAAATGTTGTTTCCTAAAGTCAATTTCTGCCACGACATTGATATATTTAACTAATCCATATGCCTAAGAGATAGACAGAAAATTAACAAATGAGGAAGCAACATGAAGTATGGAAAGTGGAATCTTCATGTGTCTTTTTGTGACTGTCTATCGTTCCATAGCTCATTTCTTTGTCATGCATAATTTAGACAGCACCGTAATCTTCTGAGATGTTTGCTTATCCGTACTTGGAGTTGAAGTAATTTGAGACTAGCTGCAATTCTCTGAAAAGCTTCAAAACTGGCAAGAGTTGTTCTAGTCCCAATAAACACGGATGATATTTTAAATTAATCCATATGCTGTAAATATTTTTCTGCAGTCGTGTTTACTGAAGACATTTACTGAATTGGTGGCAGATCGTTTTTTACAAATCCATATGTCTTCGACTCAACCACAAAAAGACTATTGAGCCGGCAAGTGAGCGGTGACTGGTGTTTCAATGAGGTGTTTCATTGTGAACGCCGTCCACCTAAAATATCAACATCCCAGAGTTCTGTTTTTTTTCTTGCCGCTATTACAATGGGACTCCATTAGGTTTTTATGGTACTTTCATTGATGTGAATAGATTGCCCCTGGTTGAAGAGAATCTCTTAAGGCTGAAAAAAGCAGTGCAGCTAAAATGCGTCTGTAAAGGGACAGTACGAGCCTGTATCACTCCATAGAACTGATATTGCTTGACATGTCTTTGAATGTTACTGGCTCCCTCGACAATGGGATCAGAATGTTCGTTTAATTTCCCCTTGGGGGGTCTATCGAAATGCCCTTCCTGGCTACCGAAAAGGAAGAGACTCTGAATAGAATTCTTTCATCCGTCACACGCAATGAGCGTCAGAATGAAACGGCCATTATGTTGATAACGTGCATCAGTCAAAAAATTCTAAACTAATAGAATATTGTGTGTGTGTGTGTGTGTGTATAAATGTACATGCACCTTTTTATATACACATACAAAATACAAAAACACACATAAACACAAACACATATACCTATTTGTAATCCTTATATATTTCTCAGAAGTACATGTATAACATCAATGTGAGTAATTATTATTACTTCCATTCCTTGTAGCTGTTGGTTTGAGGCTCCTGGTGATCACGTTAACAGTTTTGGGTCAGCAGTATTTGTATTTGTCAATAGTATTAGCTGTGTCATGTAAACCTGTGTAATAGAAGCTTTATGTGATATTTCGGTTTGTCAACAATGTCTTTCATTGGCTGAAATTGAAACCATATTGCACCATATTATTTATTTTAAATTATTGGCATGTGGAATTTCAATAAACAGCAGAATGACAAGTTACTGCTGAGCAAGTCATATACCAGGGATTCAAATGTTAATAAATGATGTGGTCATTACCTGAGAGAAATTCAAATTCACCTAGAAAATAATGGGAACGTGGGGGGTGGGAAAAGTTTCTGTCACTTATCCTACTGGCTACAGTGTCACCTTCCACAATGGTGCCGGTGAGCCTGAAATGGCTGCATTTATACCCAAGGGTACTTTCCATTGTGGAAAGCCAAAAAATAGCTCAGATGTAGCCTGGGCTGCACCACTCCCCCAGCCCTCCCGGGGGGCGCACCTCCCATTGGTCAGCTGCCCCAAGGCCTATTGGGTGTAAGGAGAGAAGCACAGACCACATACTCATTTTTGTAGATGGAAAAGGACCCCTTTATTGGAAAAGGTGCACATCGCATAGAAATCTCTTGACCTTTGCCGTACATAACCAAACCTGAATGTACAGCATGTCGTCTACATTCTCTACCCTCACCCCTAAAAATTCCCTGCCCCCAACATACTATCCTGCAAATGGCTAAATCCTACCAACAGCACTATTGAACTGTTGGCCTTACTAAAATTCTCCTAATCCTTAAAAGACTTCTATTGACATCTAACTGTCGGCTTCATTATGGCGGCATTAGCGGTCAGACCGCCATATTATGAGTCATGTGGGCCTCCGGAGAAAAGACCACCACGGTTCTGCCGACACCCCCAGAGAGCAAGACCGCTGCGGTCACGAGGCCGCACATACAGGCTGATGGAGCCTGTGTTGCCGCCGGACACATTATGAGATTGCACACAACCAATGTGACCGGGTGGTCCAACGAGCACATCTCAGCAGGTGGAAATGGACCGTATAAAGGGAGACAGTCACCTGCAGGCAGCCATCCATGTCTGGTGCAACCAGGGAGCCTATCACACATATCCTGCCTCTGCTGATGATCGTTGAAGGTGCACAAAATCCAAGCCACTGTGGAAGCAACCAACTGTAAGTACACACACCTATCTATGTTATTATGCTCAACAATAGATCATTTTGCCCTTGTTCACATGATATAGGGGGGCACGCTATGGACACCGAGGGGCATATTTATACTCTGTTTGTGCCGGATTTGCGTCGGTTTTTTTTACGCAAATCCGACGCAAAACTAACTCCATATTTATACTTTGGCGTTAGACCCGTCTAGCGCCAAAGATTTTGGAGTTTGCGTCATTTTTTAGCGTGGACACCTTCCTTGCGTTAATGATATGCAAGGTAGGCGTTCCAGTCTAAAAAATGACTCCAAGGCATGTGTGCCGTATTTATACTCCCGGGCAAAAATGACGGGTCAAAAAAAATGACGTCCAGCCGCTTTAGTGTCATTTTTTAAAGCCTGGTCAGGGCAGGCGTTAAGGGACCTATGGGCTCGGAAGGAGCCCAGAGGTGCCCTCCCATGCCCCCAGGGACACCCCCTGCCACCCTTGCCCACCCCAGGAGGACGCCCAAGGATGGAGGGACCTATCCCAGGGAACTTAAGGTAAGTTCAGGTAAGTATTTTTTTTTTTTTGTGGCATAGGGGGGCCTGATTTGTGCCCCCCTACATGCCACAATGCCCAATGACCATGCCCAGAAGTCCCCTGGGCATGGCCATTCGGCAATGGGGCATGACTCCTGTCTTTGCTACGACAGGAGTCATGTCAATGGAGGGTGGGAGTAAAAAAAAATGGTGCAAATCGGGTTGAGGCAGATTTTTTGCCTCAGACCGACTTGCCCCATTCTTTGAAGCCCAAGCTCCATTTTCCCCTACGCCGGCGCTGCCTGGTGTGGGTCATTTTTTTTGACGCACACCAGTCAGCTCCGCAGGCTAACGTCATTCCATAAATAAGGCGCCCGCATGGCGCTTTGGAATGCCGTTAGCCGGCGTTAAATTCTTTGGCGCACAACTGCGTTGGCGCAGTTGTGCGCCAAAAAGGATAAATACGGCCCCAAGTGCGCTCGTCATTCTGTTCCAGCTCAGAATCATACACAAATAAGGACACATTTACAGTCACAATATGCCCCTTTTGGGCAGGTTACTCACAGTGCACCTCACCACAACACTACACCAAAACACACATCTGCTCATGTCAGGAACAGGGATAGTGAAGTATACACAACATTGTCTCACACAACACCAACAATACTGCAACATTACATCTACAAATATAACCCACACACAAAGGACAAAGGGATGCACAATATACAGAGAGACAAAGTTACAAAGCTCATTATGCAAACAATACCTGCACGTTAGGGATGCGGGCATTAGGACCCCTCAGGGAAGGATCCTGCACTGGGACACATATCACTTTGCACAGGCCTTTTACGCAACATTTTGAGAGGAACTGGCCCTACATGTAGCTCAGTGGCAAATAATACTAGACTCAAATGACATGCCCTTCTGCACAATGTGGACGTGTAAGTCAAAAAAGCACCTACAACTCCAGCGGCATGGGGCATACATCTACATGAAGTATCTGCAAGATACACACAGCTAAATGGACACATGCACTGCCAAGTGCAAACAAAGGTAGCACACTTGAACACACTACATGTCTGCACAAACAAATGTCAAGCTGCCGCACATAAAATGAATCAATAATCCATATCAGGGGGACAGATTTAACACCATACATGCTCACATTGGACAACACAAGTCAAAATACTGTACCAAACAGAACACAATACTATGACACCACCATTGCATTTACACCCACATATCCATACAGTCAACATATACCCTTGTCTTTGGGGCACTAGCACGTCCCACAAAGTCAGATACTGCAAACAACAGCAAATGCATCAGCAAGCAGGCTGAAATACACAGAACTGAAGGCAGACAACACAAGTTACTCAGGAACAACATAAAGGTAGAAAATGGATTGCAGGACAAATGTGTACCCAAAAAACACCTGTTTGGGTTTATTTAGAACCAAACCTGAAAAGTCCAAGGCCATTGGCCAGTCCATATTTAAATGTCCAGGCATATCACTGTACTGTCACTTGACTCCTGACTGCCATGGAACCTCCACAGGAAGGGGAATCAAGTGGACAGCTTCTTCTTGGGGAGGGGCATGGGTGCTTGCGGGGGGCAGGTGTGATCGGGGAGGACTTGGAGGTGGAAGGGATGGGTTTGGGAGGTGGGTCGGGCCTCTTGGGTTTGAGATGGGGTGAAAAGAACAGGGGAAAGGGCAAGCTCAAACAGAAAATCTGACTTACGAACACAAGGGGCCAGATTTAAGAAAAATGGTGCTACAGTATTTAATAGACGGCCACCGTGGTGCAGGGTAGGGGGCAATAGCATCAGAATTTCTGACATATTTGATGTACTGTTCAGGGTTAGTGCCAAAATGTTGGTGCTAACCCTGAACAGCACACAGGACCCATTGAAAACAATGGCACACCCCTTTTAACGCCTGATCTGAGCAGGCATTAAAAATGCTGAAAGAAATGATGCAAAGAAATCTTTTAGATTGTACCATTTTTCTGGCCCCCCCTAACGGGGGAAATCCCCCCCCTTGCATTCACTATGCCTTGTGCAGGCACACTGTGGTGGAAGGGGTTACAAAGTGGGGCAATGCATGCATTGGTCCACTTTGTAAATTTTGGCGTGGCGATTTTGGCCTCGTTGGGCCTCATCAGCGTCAAACAAATGACATTAAAGTGGAGCAAGGAGGTCCCAGGGGCTCTTAAATATGCCCCAAGAATGGTCATCAGAAGGGGGTGGAGTTTTGGAGGTCAAGGGAGTGGTTGTCTCCTGTGTTATTGTGGATGTTGGGTGTGTGTGTGTGGGAGATATGCTTGTGTTGGGGGTGTCTGTTGCATGTGTGAGTGTTGGCATTTGCGAGTCTTGGCGGCTAGGAGGTGTAGGTGGTGGGTGATGTGGGTGTGGTGGATGTGTGTGTGTCTGTTGGGGTGGTGTGTACGGGTATGGTGGTAATGGTGGGAGTTCATATGTCTGGGTGGTGTCTGTGGGTATGGTGGTTATGGTGGATGTATGTGTGTCTGCTGCGGTGGTGTAGGTGGGTATGGTGGGTGTGGTGAGTGTGTCACTGACTGTTGTGGTGGTGTCTTTGGGTATGCCTGATGTTGGGTGTGGTGTGGTGGGGTTGTCAGGGGAAGTGATGACTGATGTTGTGTGTGAGGGTGTCTGTTATGTGCTTGCGTGGCATTGTGTTTTGTGGTGGTTGTGTCTATTTGTGCTGCTCTTGTGTGTTTTGAGGTGGGTGCATGCAGATTGTTCTGTGTGCTTGGGTTAGTTAGGGTAACGGGGATTAGGATTGGGAAAAGGAAGGTGAAGCTCAGAGCCTGAAAAGATCTCTGTAGGTCAGACATTGCACCATGAATGCCTTCCATTGCATTGATCTGCTGTAGTTGGGTTGCCAATTCATGGATGGCATTCACAATGGCTGAATGACCCACAGAGATACTTCTCAGGAGGTCAATAGCCTCCTCGCTGAGGGGAGCAGGGGTAACAGGGGCTGGGGCGGAGGTGCCTGTGGCAAAGGAGACACCCACCCTCTTGGGAGAACAGGCACGGCCAACCGGGTGAGGTGCAACAGGGAGGGTGGTGATAGAACTGGGGATGGTGGACAAAGATGGTACAGGGGTATGCCCGATGGGTCTGCCACCACTATGGAGTGGCCACTGGGAGTAATCCGATGATGAAGATGTAGATCCTATCTCCTCTGTGGCACTCCCCTCACCCTACAGGCCACTGGATCCCTCTATGTCAGCGGTGTTTTGACCTGAGGTCCGGTGGCCAGATGTGTCTCCACTCAGCTGTGCCCTGTTTCTTTATCCTTCCCTGGGCTGATGCTGCAAATACAAAAAGAAATAGGGTCATCACATGTCCATGACCCCACTTCAACAACAGCTCTTATTAGCAAACATTACCATTATGTCAAGTAGGCCCCAGCAACAAACTCCATCTAAGTGGCCCATACATGTGCCATACCATATACAAGCATGCCAACTGACCTGTCAACAGTCACCCTCAGGAAAATCAGGATCTCGGACAACTACAGTTGCATGGATGAAGTTGTGCAATCACAGTAACCAATGAACTAGCAGGAGACCTCATCACCCTCAATTCTTTTACTCATGGAGCACATCTCTGTTACCTGTTGTCATACAATAGTAGGCCAATGCCAACTGTATTCCCACAGATCTCACATAAGGTCATGCACACATCTATTTGTCACAAACATAATGACCCAACAAATAGAAAAATGATGCTCCAAAATTCTGCCATGTTGCTGACAACAGTACAATAGCCTGGAGAATGTGACATAGAAATAAGCATGTCACACTGGTAGTAGTTCCACAATGCACACTTCACCAAGTGATATGTGTTCCAGTGGAGTCATGGAGGTAGTAATAATGTTGCTCAGATAGCCCACACATTTGATATGGAAATGTAAACTGTAGACATCATGTGCAATATGTCAGGGAGATATGTCTCTAAACTACACAAAACAATGAGTCAGCAAGCCCCGGGGAAATCACCACTAATATCTGGCACCCCTTACAATGGCATACTCTGAGTGCATCAGTAGACACCGTTAGCCCCTTGGATGTTGGAGAGGTCCAGAGATTTGCAAATATTTGGTGAAGGCCCTGGCGATGTTGCTCAATTTGAAGCTACATCATTGTCTCCAATTTGGTCATGCAAGCCCAGATCTCTGTGGATGAATGCTTGTACCCAAACACTTGTGATCTCAACATAACTGCAAGTCACTCTATGATGCATGCCAACAGTCAGGTTACAAACCTTACTGATTTCACATCTGCTAAGAACTTTGCTACATGGGTCTACATCAATGGCATAGAAATGAACATTGTGGCTCAAAACTCTAGGCATACCTGTCATGCCCTTTAATGCGACTGTAGTTGTACATGCCAAATGACATGCTATGACGCACAAGGATATGTGTCAGCCACTAAACGATGGTGACAACTCCTGTATGTGGCACAACATCATGAAATCTACCTCCATTTTAAATGTCCTATTTCACACACAGGTTGCCATGCATATATATATGAGGGAATACAGACATCATCTCCTCAACACAGGTAGACCATGCATGAAACAGCAGCTTACAAATGTTTTGCTAAATAGAGAGGGACACATGCTCACATGTAGGCACAAGGAATGTTGGCAACAGTGATGGCACATAAATCATGTCAATGGACATTCCCCACTTACCAAGGGAAAGTAATAATCTGTAGCTGCAACCAAAGAACAATGTATGCTCTGTCACATGAATAATGGCTATCTTCACATCACAGACTGTAGTGAGATACCAACACCCATCATATGCTAAAGACAACTAGAGGGTCATTCTGACCCTGGCGGCCGGTGGCCGCCAGGGCCACCGACCACGGGAGCACCGCCAACAGGCTGGCGGTGCTCCAATGAGCATTCTGACCGCGGCGGTTCAGCCGCGGTCAGAAGCGGAAAGTCAGCGGTCTCCCGCTGACTTTCCGCTGCTCATTGGAATCCTCCATGGCTGCGGAGCGCGCTCCGCAGCCATGAGGATTCTGACCCCCCCTACCGCCATCCAGTTCGTGGCGGGAAAGCCGCCATGAACAGGATGGCGGTAGGGGGGGTCGCGGGGCCCCTGGGGGCCCCTGCGGTGCCCATGCCAATGGCATGGGCACGGCAGGGGCCCCCGTAAGAGGGCCCCGAAAAGTATTTCAGTGTCTGCCTTGCAGACACTGAAATACGCGACGGGTGCCACTGCACCCGTCGCACCTTCCCACTCCGCCGGCTCGATTACGAGCCGGCATCCTCGTGGGAAGGTCGTTTTCCCCTGGGCTGGCGGGCGGTTTTACTGGAACCGCCCGCCAGCCCAGGGGAAAACTCGTAATACCCGCCGCGGTCTTTTGACCGCGGCGCGGTAATTTGGAGGGCGGGATGCTGGCGGGCGGCCTCCGCCGCCCGCCAGGGTCATAATGAGGCCCCTAGTCTCCCGTAAAGACAACTAGTCTCCCGGTGGCAGATGCGAAAATATTCTTTTAACCAGATGCATGGCTGAGGACAGTGACCCATCACTTCCTCACCTTTGGCCTGTAACACTGAGGAGTAGTGGTCTGTTGCATAGAATTTACAATCACTACAACAACAAACAGTACTTGAATGATCAATGTACACAGCCATGTGGTGTCCCTAGAGAGCAAGTTGTTTCTGGATTGTACACAGTTGTGTCCCAAGTCCCTGGGCCAACAGGCAAGGCACAGCAGTATACAACACATGACATGACTACACAAACAATCACTAATCTACTGTGTCATACATTGCTCATCCCTTATCGTCAGGGGGAGCTGTCAGAAACTAACACATTCACTTGGCAATGTGACAGACAGGAATATGCGCTGTATTCACCCCCTTGTGGCTGCTGTGCTGTTCTCATACTCCCATCAAGGTCTGGTTAGGCCACCACCAGAATGTCGGCCATTAGGGGGGCCGTTGTCCGACGGGCACCCCATCCACATTGTGACAACATCCCCAGACCTTCTGGGCCAAGAATCTCAAGTCTTATCACCTCTTTCGAAAGTGCGCACTCTGCCGGTGGTGGACCCCCCTGGTCCACACCTTCTTGGTGTTGAATCTCCATAGTTCCTTTTTATGATTGGCATTGACCTGCATGGATGCAAAAGACAATCACAACTTTTTTCACAAATGGTTGAGACACATACATGTCAGTAACACCAAACTAGGACATTTCTACTTGTTAATACTCCCCAAATGTGAAACACAGAAACCAATAAGTACAAGGACATGACTACTGACATATTTATTTGCATCTGCAGGCTAACCCACTACCCTCCTCATGGCCTACAATGACGGAGCAATCTTACTGACATCAAGTAGCCCATGCTCTAGTGACCTGTACTGTGATGCAAGCCACAAAAAACGCTACACACCTATGTGGCTTCTGAAGGGTAAACTCCATAGGCATGAATGGACAAACACATGCCTCACTGTATACAATTCCTAAAGGCAACTGCCACAATGTAAACTTCAACATTACAGATGAGTAACAATCAAGGGGCTGGCATGGTGGGTACAGAAAGTACCTTCTGTGTCCATGTGTGGACATGTGGAATAACAAATGCAGACTCATTGGGGGTGCAGGTCTGTGTATGTACCTGTACCACATAACACTCCTTTGGGCATTTATGTCTATCCTACAGCGATGGCATCCAACAAACAGAGGCATTCATTGTACAGTTTCTGCTATGTGACTAAGCTACTGAGTCACATATCATGGCCTCCCAGGAATCAACACGCTGTCTGCACTATGGGGCTTTCATTTATGCAATATGCCTGTACCGGACAACAGAGCTGTGGGAGTAAGGGACGTGTCATGAATCTAAGACACACATTGACAACAATGCTAAATGCACATAGGACTAGAATAATGATTCATCTATGTACCTATTCCTAATCTGGTCATGGTAATGAGGCATTCAGGGCTGGTTTTGAGACTAGAGGTTCATATTGACCATGTGCTAGGATCTGCTAGTGTACAAGGAGTGGGCACAGTGCCACAGTTGCATAACCACAGGGACTTCCACACAGCCTAGTCTAGGTCCCATTTTGGGAGATGCATCTGATGGGCCCTTGTCTCTGCAGTCCGAGCAGACAGAACCTACACGAGTCGCCATTCCCATCACTTCCTTGTATGACAGTACATCATGTAGGCAACAGCAATTTGGCGTATGGTGCGTGCAGCAACCTAAAGGGCAGAGTGAGTCAGGATATGCCTGCCACACAACAGTTTAGCAAGGTCAAATGCGGGTTGAACGATCTGTGGCACTATACACATTGCTCACATGATTCTCAAATGACTCATACAACATGCATTCATTCACATACATGTTGTCGGACATTTACAATAATCATGAGGAAAGAGATGTCAGTGAATGACAGTAATTTCTCCTTACCCAGTTATGTGCATCCAACAGAAGAATGATCTAGGACCCCAAAACCTCATACCAACACAATGCGACTGACCTTAACATTTGTCACTGGCCACCAATACCTGCACATTGTCCATCCCATTGATGCTACACAGACTGAAACAATAGGCACACAGGAAGTCTAACTGGAACAAATGGGCACGTTTTAGCCTGTGAGGAGGGAAAGGATGGTTAATACAGAGAAAATGATGCACATGAGGTGCTTACCTGTTTCTCTGGTGAGCCATGGAGCTGTTCATACAGTTGTAGTACCTCAGTCATAATCCTCTCCAGCTCTTCTGGAGAGAAGGCAGGGGCTCTATCACCTGCTGGACATGGCATGATTGCTCCCAGAGGCAGCACACAGCAGAAGCAGCTCAGGTCATGGAGGCATTGCTGGCAACAGTATCAGGAATCAAGTGAGTGAATCTGTAGAACATGGCGGTCACGTCTGCCACATAAGCTGTCGTCATCGCTGGCGAACATAGCCATTGGCCCGCGAGCCTACTACTCAAACACCATTGTAGTATGTTGCAGGGCACAGATGGCATTTAACAATGGGGCACAGTACTCCACCACTGAAGGTCATTTTGATGGTCGCAATATACAGTCACATTTCAAGGGGCAATTATGTTGCACATCGTTGAGTTTGGTTTATATACATGTTGTGGACATGTGTTGAAAACCATGGGGGTCACAGGTGATCCTTGTGTTATTTGCAGCTGTGATGTGTACTTGGTGCCATGTCTATCCAGGCAGAAATGATTTGTCACATGATATAATTGACATACATCCTGTATGTTTCTATGGAAACATTGACTAATGTTAGAAATCATGTCCTGCCATACATAGGTACCCAGGGAGAGTGAGGTTATGACAAACTCCTGTCTATCATCCACTGCCAAACCTTCAGACCATGGAGCAAAAGCACATAATAACATATTGCCACCTGGATAGGCAAACAATAGTGGACTTATGTCATCAGTTGGAGCCAGATCTGATGCCAGTTATTAGTTATCCAGCTAGCATACTACCCATTGTACAAGTCATGTCAGTATTGCACTTCCTAGCCACAGGGTCCTTCCAACATACAGTGGACCTACCTGCTGGTATGTCCCAACCTATGTTCAGGCTGGTGTCAAAGGATGTTGTCTCAGCAATGTTGAAACACTTTGATAGCTATATCCGGGATCCCCAACATGAGGATTTACCCCATCTGAAGGCTGACGTTTATGGTTTAGCATGCATCCCACATGTGGTGGGGGGTATTTATGGCACGCAGGTTGGCTTGGTCCCACTGTAGGCCTATGAACAACCTTATTGCAACAGAAAGAACTTCCATTCCATCAACATGCAAGTTGTCTGTTTGGCAAATCTCTACATTTCACATGTGTGCACGTTATCCAGGTTTAGACCATGCTCCAAGCTTCACAACATTGCCCTGCAGAGGAATTCCCATACATCCCAGAGGATGAGGGGAGCCTGCAGTGCCACCGGGTGAGAATCCTGAAATGCCAAGTGAGGATGACCATGGTGATGAGGAATGAGCTGACTTGCAGGACGATCTCTTCAACAACTACTTTTAGTGAGTGTAAGTTTACAATGTGATGTGATGACCTTGACTGTACAATGAACTGTAGTTGTAAGAATGTGTGGAGGTCAGTGTTTTAGCAACAACTAGGGAGCTTATACTCTGCAATATTGAGCCAAAGGCTGCTTGAAGAGTTAGTGTTTGACATATCACCACCTTGATGATGTTGCTTTGTTGTGTTGGTTTTCTTGCAATGTAATTACATTTCCAGATGCTTGTTATGTGATTTGTGTAATAGGTATGTATTCAATCCTATGCTCCTTGTTTTGTCTTTATACAGGTACCTTTACCATGACATTTTCAGGTGGGCATTTCAGAGTTGTGACATTGGCAGGTATCTGATGGTGTTCTGACATACAAAGTGGACATGGATTGTTCCAGGTAATGTAGGTCACAGATCTGGGGAGTATGACACCTGTGCCAAGGCAGCTTGCACAGTGTTTGGGTGGAAGGTCAGGAGTACACATTGGGCTTGTTTTGTGTGCAATGTTGGGCCGATTGCATCATGTGTATCATTATGTGGGCATGAAATATGAAGTCATAGATTGTGACCACGTCATTCAGCCTTCACATTGGCTAAACACTATTTGTGTATGACCTGTATGTAGATGTGTTTCATCATTGCAGACTACAGTGCCTGTGTCACAACACTGAAATATGGTTTTGTCATACCACCACATGCATAGTCATTGGATAATGATTGTTTGTGATCAGGGACTGTTGTACTGACAACTGTCTGTATCTTGGATTATGTGATGTTGGATTACTTTGGTGTGGTATGTAATAAGGCTCAAGCTGCTGACATCATTCACTTTAATGTTTGTCTATTCTACAGGACAAGTCTGACAAATCCCTTCCTTCTGTGGTCTGCGGGCCTGTACCTTGGAAAATGTACTTTGACTCAGTAGGAGTCACACATTTTTGTGTCAAAAAGGTCCATACATATGAACAGCCTATGTGCTTTACACTGGAATAAAATGTTTGGCGTTACAGACACTTGTACGTATGTGTTTGTGTGTAATGGCTGTAATCCTGAGTAGGACACTGTTTACCTGTAACATATCCCTCCTTGCACAAGTAAGGTATGCATTCATCATATTGTTCACATTGTCTTACATCTCTATGTAGCAAAATGGTGAAATTAAACAAGCAGACAATGAGTTTGTGATGGGTGAATTTATTACAGAAAATACATTTTGGACATAAAAGATAAAAAAATTAAGTGAAGGTGTCAGTCATAGTGAATTAAATCATTGAAGCAATGCCCCACCATTGGGAGTCCAAAGTTGAGAGCACTCTTCTCATTGGAATTGATAGATGGTTAAGGCTCAATCAACACAGTGAATATGTGGCATACAAAGGAGTTGATAGAGGAAGAGGTCACTTGCTGGCAGTGGTGGGTGTCTTGCCATCCGCACCTCCTTGATTCGTCACTGGATGTCCTCGCTTGCTTGGAAGTGGAGAATCTGCTGCTACAGAGGCAGAGGTGTTTTGGATGGGTTCTTCCACTGGCAGGGCCTCCCTTCCAGTGTCTGGCACCGATGTAGATGTGCCTGGTGTTAATGAGCCAAAGGAAGTGGAAGATTGTTTTTTAAAAGAGCAGCTCAGAAACGGTTGTATGTCCCAGATCACCCTTGTTAGGGAGGCCAGTTTGGTATTGTGGACCTCCATCTGTTCTCACGTGTCTCTGTATGTCCCCCGGTAGCTGTTTGATTTCCCGGAGTTCGGTCAAAACCTGACCCATCATTCCTTGGGTCTCCTGATAGTTCCCCAAGATGTATCTGATGGTGTCCTGGCCGGGAGTAGCCCAGTGGCCTCACCTTGCTGCCCACAGCAACCCCCCCACTCATCCTACCTCTACTGGCCTGTGTCCTTGCCACAGGGTGTCCTGTCCCACTGGGTCCTGGACCCTCATTGTCTGAAGTGTTGCACTGCAAATCAGGATCCAGGACTGGGGGGCATAAAATGGTAGACACTGTGTTCGGTATACAGTTTGGGGGGGCGAATGGTTGCCTGTGATGTTGAGGCAACCGGGCTGGGAGGTGTAGATGTGGCCACAGTGAGACTCACTGTGGGTGTATGACCAGGTTACCCAGATGGGCACGAACTGTCCTCCATGTCCAGATGTTCAGGAGTGTTTTCTTCTCTGATAGCTTCATCCAGGGAGGTAGTGGCAGTCTCTTCTGTAGTCCCTGTTTGCCCAGTGGCAGCTCAGCCTGTTAATATGAAAGATACAATGTTACTGGTTATATTGTAACATCTACCTCCAACAATTTAGTGTAATGTTAAGCATAGACCTTGTAAAAAGTTAATTTGTACTTAATCCTACTGTGGCTAGTACCCATGGTATTGGTTGTATTGACCTGACATTTATGAAGCATGCCAATTCCATCTAAGTCAAGCAACCACTGAATTGTGCAGATAATTAGCACTTGGGAGGATGGCTTGACAATGCCATCTCGCCAGCAGTGCAGGCAAAACAATGGCTAGGCAAGATGTGTGTTTGGACATTGTAAGGCCTAGTTGACTGTGATGCAGGCAGACCCAGGAGTTTGTTATATATGTGACTAGAGTGATCATGTGGTCAGTCTATTGTGAATGTGCCCACTGCCAATACCATCTTGGTTATGAATATTGAGGCCTTTGGGATCATTGTTTTGTACACTGGAAAGATGCCCTTCCTGTCCTCAATAGATTCCTCTTGGGTTCACAGGTCAAGATGGAGCTAGGTAGCCCCTAGCCAGAAGCATCTCAGAGCTGAGCATGATCTTTATCTTGGTCACTCCCAGGTGAGTAAACTTCAATTGCAAGTTCATAAATAGATGGATTTCGGCAAGTGAACACTGTTTTTTTGGTTGGAGTTAGAGACACAGGGCCTATTAGGCTTTGCATTTCGGTTGTTCCCTATACTTCAAACCACCATAAAAATGTCATCCTTCCAGGAGAGTAAACTTCAATTAAGAGTTAACAGATATGGGCATTTGGGCATGTGAACACTCGGCGTGTGTTTGGAGATAGAGCGACAGATAAATGTCATTCCCACAGGAGAATAAACTTCATTTGTGAGTTTCCAAAGAAGGGTATTTAGAGAAGTGAACACTGGACTAGTGGTTGGAGTGACAGTAACAGAACCTCCTGGGAATTGCAGTCATGTAACTCCCTATACTACACACATTATCAAATATGATCCTCCTCAAGGCGAGTACACTTCAATTGAGAGTTAAGACACAGGGGTCTTTGGACAAGAGAACACTGGGCTGGTGTTTGGAGTTATAGAAACATTGGTGCTCATTACGACATTGGCAGTAAAAACAACCTACCGCCGCGGTGATGGACGCCAAAATACCGCCACCGTGGCTGCCATCTGTCTGTCATATTATGAGCACTGCCTGACTTCCACCACAATAAGGGCGGAAAGCCGGCAGTGTTCATGGTGATGGACGGTGGTAAGCTGGTGCTGCTTCCACCAGCACTGCCAGGCCAGTAGAACACCTCCAGCCGTAGTATGACAATTCCTACAGCAGCCTGGTGGTGTTCTGCTGGTGGGACGGTGTTAGCAGTAACAGTGCCCCTTCCCGGTCCCTGCCGGAAGACCACCTTGCTCAAGGTAAGTCGGGCTTCTGACAGGGTAGGGGGTGGGAAGGTGTGGAGTGTTGTGTGTGTGTGTCTGTGTGCGTGCATGAATGTGTGTGTGAGTGTGTGAATGCATCTGTGTGTGTTGTGTTGTTTGAAAGTGAGTGAATGCAATGCATGTAAGAATGGTGAAGTGAGTGTGTGTCTGCATGTCAGTGTGATCATTATAAGAATGTGTGTGAGCATGTCTGGATGTATGCGTGTATGAATGCATGTATGCCAGTGTGTGTAAGAATGCGTGTATGCCAGTGTGAGTGATTGGGTGTATGCGTGGTGCGTGTCTGCGGGTGTGTGCATGTATGGGGGTGGGGGTGTGTGTCGAGAATCAGAGGGGGTGTGTGTCTGAGTCTCGGAGGGGGTGGGCAGTGTTTGGATGGAAGGGGTGAGGGGTGTCAGGTGAGTGTTGGGGTGATGGAGGAGCCGCCTACCGGTGACAGGGAAGGAATTCCCTGTCACCGGTAGGGCTTATCGCCATGGTTTTCATGGCATTGCTAACGCCACGAAAACCATGGTGGTAGGCAGGCTCATAATGCCACCGGGCTGGAGAGACATACACATCTCCAGCCCAGCAGCTCATACCGCCATGTCAGAATGAGCGCAGAAGTGGCGGGTTGGCTGCAGCCAACCTGCCAATCCCATAATGTGGCGGTATGTACCGCCAGCCTGTTGGAAGTCAAACCGCCACATTAACACTCACCGCCGGGGGTCATAAAAAAAACCTTAGTGTGCTGGGAGTTGCAGTCATGTCACTCTCTGTAGCACACGCACTATACAAATGTTATCCTCTAGGTGAGTACACTTCTTTTGCGAGTTACCAAACAGGAGTCTTTTGAGTTGGGAACACTGGGCTGGTGAATGAAGAAACAGTGACAGACCGTCCTGGCCTTAGCAGTCATCACTCTCTCTACTACACACACTATACAAATGGTATCCTCCCAGCTGAATTAACTTACATTGAGAGATGCCAAACAGGGTTCTTTTGACAAATGAACACTGTTCTGGTATTTTAGTTGCTGAAGCAGTGCCTCCTGTGAGTTGCAGTCAGGTTCTTCCATCGAGTATGCACACCTTTTCAATGTTATTCCCCCTAGGTGAGTATATTTCATTTGGGAGATGACACACAGGGGTATATGGACTATTGACCACTTTGTTGGTGTTTGGAGTTACAGATACAGGGCCTGCTGAGAGTTGCAGTCAGGTCACTCTCTCTAGTACACACACTATACAAATATTATCCCCCAATGTGTACTACACACACTATATACATGATATCCTCCCAGGTGAGTATACTTCAAATGAAAGTTAACAAACAAGGGTATATGGACAAGAGAACACTGGGCTGGTGGTTGGTTTTGTGGACACAGGGCCTTCCTGGCCTTATTAGTCATGTTACTCCCTCTACTTTCCACAGTTGCCAGAGAGTGGTCTTTAGACAAGTAAGTAGTGTTCTGGTGTTTGTGACTGTTGAAACAGTGCCCCCTGTGAGTTGCAGTCAGGTCACTCTCTCTACTATACACACCTGACCAATGTTCTCCCCCCCAGGTGACTATACTTCCATTGAGAGTTCACTAACAGATGTATTGTACCATGTGACCACTGTGCTAGTGTTTGTAGTTACAGGAAGACTGCTTCCTGAAAGTTGTAGTCATGGCAGTGCCTGTGCTACACACACTTGACAAATGTTATCTTCCCAGGTGTTTACCCTTAAATTGATAGGTAAAAAACAGGGACATTTGGAGAAGTCACCACTGGCCTGGTGTTTGGAGTTATAGAACAGTGCCTGTTCGGAGTTGGAGTCATGTCAGTCCCTGTACTATACACACTAAACAAATGTCATCTCCCCAAGTGGGTACATTTCAATTGTGAGTTGCCAAAAAGAGGTATTAGGCCAGGTGAACACTGGGCTGGTGAGTGAAGTTATAGTAAATGAGGCAAAAGGTGAGCTATGAGCATACATGACATAGTATGTTTATGACATTTTTAGTCTTGTGACTTATCAGTCTCCACTCCCACAGATGTTCCTGTCAGGCACTCAGGATGCAGGATGGCCAAGACTTTCTCCTCCCATGGAAATAGCAATAATGGGGCACTGGGAAGGCCAGTGCCAGCCTTCTTGGCATCCAGCTGGTGCCTGGAGACCAGGGAACAGACCTTGTCCCTGAGACCATTCCACCTTTTCTTAATGTCCTACTTTGTGCAGAGGGTAGTGCCTACAGCATTCACTTTGTCGACTATCCTGTCCCAAATTTTCATTTTCATACTCAGAGGAGTGTACTGGGCTTGCGCTCCAAGCAACTGTGGCACTACTCATATGATTTCACCCACCATGTCTCTTAACCCATATTCAGAAAAATGCTGATTTTTTTAACGTGACATGGTGGAATAAAAACAAAACGGGTGACAGTGACTTAATAAACTAGGAAAGTGCAATAGGGTGTGAATGGAAAAAGTGCGTGCAGGGTGTTCAATGGAATGGTGAAAAATGGGGTGCCTAATCTATGTACTCTACAAAAAATGGTGCTTGGGTTTCATTGTCTTGCAGTGTAAATGCAAAGGATTGTGGTCTGTGAAGGGGTGTGTTTTATAGTGTCCTTTGCAGGTGTGTCCAGTATGGCAATGCGCGTCAGCTGTGTTGTTTTCAAATTTATCCAATGTGCTGTTGTGTATTACTTTGGTGACCGGGGACCACTGTAGTTCAGACAGCCATTGGCTGACCACCATGGGGCGCTACCACAGGGACTTGTAATAAGGTCAGTGGTTGGTCGCTTTGCTGACGGTGCTGGACGTCGGACCACCTATTTCCAGGCCTCTGTGCCTCTGGCGGTCTGCCTTTTTTGATTGGTGGTTGGCAGTCCTGCCTTTGTAACTTCTACTAGGGCAGTCTGGAAGACCACCAACATGATGGCCTTTTAAGGACCGCCAACATGGCGTTCTTGTGGTCCTACCACCAAACTCTTAATGAGGCCCCATGCAAAATTCCTAGGCGTACTTTAATTTGCTGCCTCGTTGATGTGTCCTTTGCTAACACCGTTCCATTTTCCTGATTTGCCCATGGCAACAACAACCAACTTTAATTCAACCATGCTAATTTATAGGCCAACCACAACTCAAAAAAAGTGCCTGCCCTGCTTTATCTCAGCCTCCCCCAACACCCTCAAGGGCAATTTTCCTCAGCCACCCATATTCAATGTTTTGGCCAGGACCTTCCTCAACTGTAACAAGTACAATTTTATTCTGAAGTGAGACAAGTGTACCCCATTCCCTCTGAAAAACTCCACAGCATCATACTTCAGCTCCCGATGCTCAACCCTTCCTGAACCTTCCTCTCTCCAGAAAAAAAACACAACTCTCTGTTTATCTTCCTCCTGGCCTCATCTATAGGAGAAGCCCTCTTTGCCCCCCTTCATGACCTTCTTGAAACTAATTCTGTCCCTATGACGTGACTTCCTGCCCATAGTCATTTAACTTCTCTCAAAACATTCTTAATCTCTTTATATAAGGCCAATCCTTTGCAAACAACCATGTCATTCTCACCTAAATGTACAATTAGTACATCCAGGTGTCTATGTCTCCTTTAGACACTGTTCTGTCAGGAATAGGCCAGGCGCGGAACAGGTCTCACCTGAAATTCTTCTGCGCAACTCTGTCATCCCCGCTTGGTCTAAGAATGGCCATCAGCGTCGTCTGCCCTGTGGTAAAGCTCACGTAGCTGCAGGTTCAGGGCATTGGTGCTATCCTATGAAGGGACTACATTTCCCATGTTTTTAGAGGCAGCAGCCATCTTTGGGTGTGGCAGGCCTATAAAGCCCAGCCACACCCAAGCACGTTGCTCACTATTTTAAAGACTTTGGTGCAGCCAGACCTGGTGGAGGTTTCTCTAGAGAAGTCTAGAGTTTCTGAATGGCAGAGTATCATCTAACCAAAGTCCATGGTGCATTCCAAAACGAGTACTTCGTACTTGTAGCGGTAAGGCCTTGCTGAATCCAAGTTTGGAGGAGGTTATCACTTCCAAGAGGTAAAGTGCTTTTATGCACAGTATTTCGAGGTGTTTCCATTCACAGATGCAAAGCGCTCTTTCGGCTCAGTAATTCAAAGTGTTTCAGTTCACAGAGATAACGCACTTTGTGCACAAGTAATTCAAGGTGTTTCCGTTCACAGATGTACAACACTCTTTTGGCTCAGTAATTCAAAGGGTTTCAGTTCACAGAGATAACGCGCTTTGTGCACAAGTAATTCAAGGTTTTTCCATTCACAGATGTACAGCGCTCTTTTGGCTCAGTAATTCAAAGCGTTTCAGTTCACAGAGATAACGCGCTTTGTGCACAAGTAATTCAAGGTGTTTCAGTTCCCAGTTGTAAAGCGCTCTTTTGGCTCAGTACTTCAAAGCGTTTCAGTTCAAAGAGGTAACGCGCTTTTGCGCACAGTAACTGAAGGTGTTTTCGTTCACAGAGATACACCGCTCTTTTGACACAGTAATTCAAAACGTTTCAGTTCACAGATGTAAGGCGCTTTTGTGCACAGTAATTCAAGGTATTTTCCGTTCACAGATATAAAAAGCTCTTTGGGCACAGTAATTCAAAGCGTTTCAGTTCACAGAGGTAACACGCTTTTGTGCACAAGTAATTCAAGGTGTTTCCATTCACAAATGTAAAGCGCTCTTTTGGCACAGTAATTCAAAGCGCTTCAATTCTCAGATGTAAAGTGCTCTTGGCTTGATAATTCAGGCGCTTCAGTTCCTAGATGTAAAGCGATCTTGGCATGATAATTCAGGTGCTCCAGTTCTTAGATGTAAAGCGCTTTTGGTATGATAATTCAGGCGCTTCATTTCCCAGATATAAAGCGCTTCAATTCACAGAAAGAAAAGGTTCTTGGCACAATAATCTATGTGATTTAGGGGCATATTTATACTCCGTTTGCGCCGAATTAGCGTCGTTTTTTTCGATGCAAATTCGGCGCAAAACTAACGCCATATTTATACTTTGGCGTTAGATGCGTCTAGCGCCAAAGTATGAGGAAAGAGCGTCATTTTTTTGCGTGAACGCCTTCCTTGCGTTAATGAGATGCAAGGTAGGCGTTCCCGTCTAAAAAAATGACTGCGCCGCAAATGCGTCGTATTTATACTCCCGGGCAAAAATGACGCCCCGGAGTGGGCGGGGCAAAAAACCCCGCATTTGTGCCGGATTTTAGCGCCTGGGTCAGGGCAGGCGTTAAGGCACCTGTGGGCTCAAAATGAGCCCACAGCTGCCCTCCCATGCCTCCAGGGACCCCCCCTGCCACCCTTGCCCACCCCAGGAGGACACCCAAGGATGGAGGGACCCACCCCAGGGACATTCAGGTAAGTTCAGGTAAGTATAATTTTTTTTTTTTTATTTATTTTTTTGGCATAGGGGGGCCTGATTTGTGCCCCCCTACATGCCTCAATACCCAATGACCATGCCCAGGGGACATAAGTCCCCTGGGCATGGCCATTGGGCAAGGGGGCATGACTCCTGTCTTTACTAAGACAGGAGTCATGTAAATGGCGTCTGGGCGTCATTAAAAATGGCGCAAATCGGGTGGAGGCGATTTTTTGCGTCAACCTGACTTGCACCATTTTTATGACGCCCTAGAGCCATTTTTCCCAACGCCGGCGCTGCCTGGTGTACGTGGTTTTTTTCCACGCACACCAGGCAGCGCCGGTCTGCTTGCGCCGGCTAACGCCATTCAATAAATACGGCGCCCGCATGGCGCTTCAGAATGGCGTTAGCCGGTGCAAAATTTTTTGACGCTAAACTGCGTTAGCGCAGTTTAGCGTCAAAAAGTATAAATACGGGCCTTAGGGGCATATTTATACTCCGTTTGCGCCGAATTAGCGTCATTTTTTTCGACGCAAATTCGGCGCAAAACTAACGCCATATTTATACTTTGGCGTTAGACGCGTCTAGCGCCAAAGTATGAGGAAAGAGCGTCATTTTTTTGCGTGAACGCCTTCCTTGCGTTAATGAGATGCAAGGTAGGCGTTCCCGTCTAAAAAAATGACTGCGCCGCAAATGCGTCGTATTTATACTCCCGGGCAAAAATGACGTCCGGGAGTGGGCGGGGCAAAAAACCCCACATTTGCGCCGGATTTTAGCGCCTGGTTCAGGGCAGGCGTTAAGGGACCTGTGGGCTCAAAATGAGCCCACAGCTGCCCTCCCATGCCCCCAGGGACCCCCCCTGCCACCCTTGCCCACCCCAGGAGGACACCCAAGGATGGAGGGACCCACCCCAGGGACATTCAGGTAAGTTCAGGTAAGTATAATTCTTTTTTAAAATATTTTTTTTTGGCATAGGGGGGCCTGGTTTGTGCCCCCCTACATGCCTCAATGCCCAATGACCATGCCCAGGGGACATAAGTCCCCTGGGCATGGCCATTGGGCAAGGGGGCATGACTCCTGTCTTTACTAAGACAGGAGTCATGTAAATGGCGTCTGGGCGTCGTTAAAAATGGCGCAAATCGGGTGGAGGTGATTTTTTGCGTCAACCTGACTTGCACCATTTTTAAGACGCCCTAGCGCCATTTTTCCCAACGCCGGCGCTGCCTGGTGTACGTGGTTTTTTTCCACGCACACCAGGCAGCGCCGGTCTGCTTGCGCCGGCTAACGCCATTCAATAAATACGGCGCCCGCATGGCGCTTCAGAATGGCGTTAGCCGGCGCAAAATTTGTTGACGCTAAACTGCGTTAGCGCAGTTTAGCGTCAAAAAGTATAAATACGGGCCTTAGACTACTTGAGTAAAAGCGCTTCCTGGTGTTATTAATTAAGGCGCTTTAGGTTTAATGAGTAAAACCTTTTTGGCATTTATTATTATGAATGTGAAAGTATTGTTGGAGACAAATCAAATTTTCAGTGTTCTTTGAATAACTTAAGTTATGAAAAGCTTATTTAAGTCTTTGAGATTTTCTAAGTCATGATCAAAGGTTTATGTTGTGAATACATAAATGTTACAAGATTGATATTCTGTGTATAATCATAGTTCAATGTTCTTGCCATCTCTTGAATCTGAGGTCGTGTTTACAAGGAGCTTCGCCCTCATTTTAGAAGAGGTCTCCACCTGATATCTCGGAGACACATTTAGTCAGGAGTACATAAATGATTTACGTTTCTATGAATGAGTAAATGCATATTGTTCTAACCTTTCCTTTTCAGATCCCTCTCCCTGCTGTTCCCTTCCCTAATTCCCTTCCCCCTGACTGGCTTCACCATAACTCTGTGCTATAATAGCCTTCTGAGTTGGTGACGCCGCAAGGTGGGCCTTTTGTCCAGCGACGTGCTGATCCCGAGGAAAGGACCCCTTGACAGTTCAAACAATGTAATAACTCTCCCCAATGCATGCCCCCTTTACCACATCATGCAACTTTGAACAAACTGCAGTCAAAACCAAGGTTAGTGCCAGAGCCCCTCTGCATGTCACGCCTCACCACCTACTTTACAAATGTATGTCCCACAATCCAGATGGGAAGATCAACTGCATCTGGGTTCACCACAGCATCTTAATGAACAACAAATGTGAGACATAAGGAAAAACTTCAGTCCATCAACAATCAGCCCCTCAATCCTCACATATCTCCTGAAGCAATCAGAAGGCCATCTCCCCAGACCCATGATCTTTTCTCTGTCTCAGCCCCATCTTGCTACCTCTGTGGCTACCCCAATTTGAAACAAGGGAGTGCCAAATACCGCCTGGGCTTCCCCCACACTCATCAACGCTTTCTGCAACATTGCTCATAGCTGGAATGGAGTCACTCCTGCCCCACTACTATGCACAAAAACGCTTCTGCTGATGCTCCCTGTATTGCACCATAGTCTCTTCCCCCACTGGATGGGGCACAAACTCAAAGCACAGTATAAGACTACCATCTTTCCAGTGGACCTCTGATCTGTGTTGGACCTCCTTAAGCTTATTTCCCATCTTTCCCTTCCTTTCTCAATATCCTTCCATTATAAACCCCTGCCACCCTTTTCTTCCAAGTGTTCCAACACACACCCATGACATCAATGTGACAAGCAAAATATGTTCCTTTTCCTCATCAAAGATTGACAGGAAAAGCTTTCAGGACCTTGCCAAAAAAGTCCTTGTCAATGGCTTCCTCTTCATACTCCCTTGCGCCCTGCCCTGGCCCAACCTTCGAGCATCAGCTTCCCCAACTCCCCTACTGATGGGGCATAGTCCCACAGACGTTTACCCATGAACGCAGTACCTTTTAACTTACCAATTATCCTATCTCTAGATAAGCCCTTCTCCATCAATGCAAGGATTAATTGAACCACATCCTCCACACTTCTCCAACCTGCAGGTCTCCACCATGCACCATTGCTCCTGAACTCCTCCCATGCCTGTGTATAAGCATGCCTCATGGACTCCACTATTGGCCCAACCACTAGCTGGAACATCCTTTGCAGCTGTGTCCTGTCGCTCGCCTCCTCTGTGCCCAGCCCAGGGAACCTCTCCCACTGCAAACGAGAGAAAGCATCCGCAATGTCATTGCTCACCCCGGGTACATGTCCTGCTTTGATCAAGATATCATATCTCAGCAACTCATCATAAAAACCCATAACAGCTTGAGCACCTGCATTCACCTGGTTGACTGCTTACTAATGCTGTGAACCATCACCATGTTGCCAGCTCTAAATAGAACTTTCTTGTGAGCCAGTTCCTGACCACAAATGATCACTGCCACCACCAGGGGAATATAATCCAAAAATGCGATGCTCCTGCCCCCTTGCTTCCAACATTCAGGCCACTCTTCCATGCACCACTCTCTTTGCCAATGAAAATCGAAGCTTACACACACAGCCACATCAGAAAATATTTGGACATCCCACTCACACTCCATCGGTGTCAGCACTGGGATACCATTTGAATCCTTCAGAAATCATCACCACGTCTGCAAATCCTCCTTCATTCCTGCTGACAATCTCAGGTGACAGGCCCGGCAGAGACAACCCCAGTTTCCTACAAGAAGTCCTGCCTGCTCTAATTAACCTGCACGCAAAGTTAAAGTGCCCGAGCAACACCTGCACCTCCTTAACAGTCACTTTGGGGGTCATTGTCTCCCGCCGGTTTTCCGCTGCCCTGGGAATCCCCCATGGCGGCGCAGCTTGCTGCGCCGCCATGGGGGATTCCGACCCCCTCACCGCCATCCTGTTCCTGGCGGCTCCGACCTCCAGGAACAGGATGGCGGTGAGGGGTGTCGTGGGGCCCCTGGGGGCCCCTGCAGTGCCCATGCCAATGGCATGGGCACTGCAGGGTCCCCCTTAAGAGGGCCCCACTTTGTATTTCAGTGTCTGCTTTGCAGACACTGAAATACGCGACGGGTGCCACTGCACCCGTCGCACATACCCACTCCGCCGGCTCCATTCGGAGCCGGCTTCCTCGTGGGGAGGGGTTTCCCGCTGGGCTGGCGGGCGGCCCTCTGGCGGTCGCCCGCCAGCCCAGCGGGAAAGCCAGAATGGCCTCCGCGGTCTTTCGACCGCGGAGCGGCCTTTGGCGGCTCCCTCCAGCCGGGCGGCTGCCGCCGCCCGCCGGGCTCAGAATGAGCCCCTTTGTCTTTTCCAAACATAGCATCCACAAGCAGTCGCATTTTCATTTTATTGTGAATAGCTAACTGTGCTTCCATGAACATTTAATCCAGTTCAATGCTAAAGAAGAAGCTCACTGTGCTTGATCCTGTAGTCTTTTCTTGTGTCAATGTCTCCCCTAGTTTCCCCATGGGCTCTTATAAACCTACCAGCTGCTGCTGACAGTCTGCAGAACTGGGTCGACCTACAAAGAAGAAATCATCGAGGTAATGGGTCAGTGATGTGTGCAACGTGAACAGCCACTGAAAGAAAGAGCTGAAATGCTCAAATAATGCACATGAAATTGAACACCTAATGGGTAATGACTTCTTCATGAACCACTGGCCATCAAACTGTATGTCCAGCAGATGAAATTCCTCAGGGTGTACCGGCAGCAGCCGAAAGGCAGACTTAATACCACAGTTAGCCATGCGCACCCCCCAGCCATCCATACTACCCGTGCCACAGCCACATCCACAGATGAATAGGATACTGATGCCACTTTTTCTTTAATGAAGTCATTGACAGAGTGCCCCTCAGGCGATGACAGGTGTTGTATGAGTCTAAACTGACCCTCCTCCTTTTTGGGAAGTATGCCAATGGACAAGATAATAAGGTTCTTCATTGGCCAATCATCAAGGGGCCTCACCATGAATTTCCTTGTGCAATTTGTCTCGCTCCACCTGTTTATGCACCTTTGATTTAAGGTTCTTGGACCACCTACTCATCCTGGGGACTTCGTACACTAGCCTGAGACTCTGGTTAAAACACTCCCTCAACAGCTTTGCATCCCCCTTGTGCTCATAGTGTTCCAACCTAAAATTCAGCCACTCCAACTTAATTGGCACACAAGTCTTTTACCCATCAATCCGTGTGACCCCAGACCCCCTTGAAAGCCTGATGACTTTATATTGTGGTGTGCAAAAACCTCCCCCTTTGCTGTGTCCACTGTTCTGTCTACTTCCCCTGTCTGACTGTAACAATACACAAGGGTGTGTGTACCTACACACTTCGAGGACTCATGCCAAAACTTGCAGTACTGCCTTGTACAGAGACCTTTGTTGAAATCCCAATGACTCCCCCTCAACCCTTTTTTCTGTGCCCACCAAGCCCTGAGTTCAACATCCTTTAAAAGGCAGGTAAACAATTGGTAGCTCACTGGTTGTGAAGATAGTCTTCCCAAACTTTGCCGGGCCCAATGTGTGCTTACACAAGTCAGGTTCAAGCACTGGACAAGGCCTGAACTCATCATCATATTATATTCAAGTGTACCCCCCATATGTGATCTCAGCTTTCATGATCACATCTATACATTTGAACAATGCCATGCACTGTTTGGGAAACTTCTCACAGTTTACGCTGGTGAAGATGAGGAAGGCTGTGGTAAATCTTTCAATTGTCATTGTGCCTTAAGCCTCGTGGACAATTCCTATTTCTCCTCTTTTGATACCTCCTTTGCCCTGAGCTTTCTATGTGGCAGCTCAAACATGTCTAAGTATTCACCATTCCATATCTTCTCCTTTGTGGTCAACATCAGGTGCCTACCTAGAGGTTTCGTCACCCCCATGTATGGCAACTGCTTGATCTTTAACTCTTTGCTCTCCAGACTTCCTGTGTTCTGTCCCTGTACTCTCGTCTGACCAATTCCCTCATCCTCTATGGTGTTCCCATCACCCCTTCCCCCATTTTTGTCCCTCCCATACCTGTGTGGTTACTGGGCTTGCCTTACTCTGACCTGTCTCCGTGTCTGCAGCCAATGTGACTGTGCTATCCTCACTACTGGGCCCCCAACTCTAAGTGCCCATCCCGGTGTCCCTCACATACAAATCTCTTTGCATATGAGTGTCCCCAATCGATGCAGCCCCTCCCTGCATCCACCGCTGTAGACACTAGCAACCTACTAACACCATACTCCTTGTTACCCTTAACTGGTGTCAAGGTTGTTGGCTGCTCCAGATCTCAATGCCCAACCAGTGATGAAGGACCTCCATGGCCCCCTTCTGACTTTGCCTTCACACGAGACAGGTAGTTCCTGTAAAACACCAGGGACAACCACATTACCTGTCCCGCCCCACTTCTACATACACCGATTTGCTAACACCTTCACTTCTGCACTGGAACTTTGCTATCCATCACTTCACCTTCTTCCAAGCTCATCTCATCATAATATAGTTGTGTGTTATCGCCCCCTGTTTCAGTCCAGCTGTGTGATGTATGGTGTAGTGCATCTGAATGTCTAGGTGCTTAGTGCTGTGCAACACCCATGTAATTTGTAGGTCGCCAAAGGGTTGTGCTACTCCCTCTCCCAGCATTACTGAGTCCTGGTCAGTTGTTCCTTAATCATCTGTCCCAGGTGCTGTACAATACCTCATGGCTTGAAGCACTCCAGAGATCACCCAGTCCTTCATTTGGCAGTGTTGAACCTGTCCTATGTCGCTGGTTGGCTGGCATTACTGCACCCTGTCTTCTCTTCTCATATGAGCCATGGAGCCACGCCAAGCTCTCCTGAGTCTGCCCAAAAGTTGCTTTGTCAAATTTGAAAGACAGTTGAAAGGTCCGGTGTCCTGTGTCCTATCTTGAGTCCTCCCTCCTCCTCAGGCAACCAGCACCACTTACAGCACACATTTTGCACCTCTACTCCATTTATTACCACACTGACCCTCTGCTCAAGGCAAAACTTCACTGCCCATGAGGAAGGGGTTCCACTCTGTGTCTGGCTCCAGCGGCTGAATGACCACCCTGCCTTGACGGGGCTGTGCCCCGCCACCGAACTTTCCCAGAATAAACTCTCAGGGGGGTTCCTCCCCGATTTGTTTCCCAGACCAACATCTGTTGTCCACCTTTTCTCCCTGCATTCATCCGTCTGGGGGTCCTCTTCCTCGTCCTCTTCCTCTTTTCTCCACTCCAGGTATGCCTCCAGCAGAGCAGATGCAGGGCCTCCAGCAGAGCACCTAACTTGTACTCCCTGTGCACCGTGCTGTAACTTACTTGACTCTCCAAATTGACCTAGCTGCCTCTGTGTGCCCTCCCACCTTTTCCCCTCCTCCACAGACCACATAGTCCTCACCCCCTGAGGCTCTCTGTCCAGCCAGCCCTCCTGTACCAATGAAACAGCAGGCTACCTCCACTCACTCTCAACCCATCCGTTAGGCCTCTCCTCCCCTTATCCGTAGGGGCCACTCGGCAGGCCTTGCCAGGGCCCCACCTTCCCATTCCGATAAACTCCTCTTGGAGCCCCAGCAATGCTGCAATGCCACCTGACCTCTCCCCCTTAGCCCCACCTGTGACTGACATGTCCTCAGGCCCCAATAAGGCATGTCCTTTCTTGCACTCCCCCGCATCCCTGCTCCATGTCCTGCATCCTAGCTCCTGCACCTGCCTGCCTGCCTGCAGTGCAAGGTCACAGTGTGCTTGGTGCTGTGGGCCCGACCTAGCTCATCACTATGTGGGCGAGCCCGCTGTCCCCTCTCACTCTTTTCAATACTGGGTTCAGAGCCACCGCTTCCAGTGCTACAGCAGACTCTGTGAACTGAGGCCCCATTGTGACAGCCTGTCGCCTGATTGGCCCAACCCCTGGCTGTCTATAAACTGAAGTGTGGCCGCCCAGAAGCACCAAGCGCACCACGCGTCCCGCATGCACTCTCCTGCCTCTAGGGAGGCCTTGTGAATGTATTTGTAAATAGAGTGGGTTTCCGTATGGTGACGAGCATGCCATGACAGTGCGGTAACCCCAGCAGAGGCCCAGCTCCTGGGGCCAATAAATCTACTCTCCTCGCTTCCTGCACGAGAACTTCCATACTGTAGCACAATATTCAGCCAAACAAGTTATAAATTTGCAATCACTAATTCTACCGGCTACCGTGTCACTTCCAAAATGGTGCCAGGGAGCCTGAAATGGCCATATTTATACCTGGGGATAGTTTCCATTTTGGCAAAGCCCAAAAGTAGCCAAGTCAAATCCTTGGCTGCACCATTCTCTCAACACTCCCACTGGGCACACCTTCCTGTGGTTGACTGCTCTCCAAGACCCATTCTTGTTTCTGTCAATCTAACTAAGTATATCATAAGTAACCAATTCTCAAACACATTGTTTAAAAGTTATTAAATAACTATGGCCCTCATTCTGACCTCGGCGGTCTTTTCGCAAGACCGCTGAGTTACCGCCGCGGTGAAGACCGCCGACCGCGGCGGTATGCCGCTGTGCGCATTCCGACCGCTGGGAGCGTTCCGCCGGGAAACCGCCGGCAGCCAGACTGGCGGTCGGCGGGAAAGTGGAGACTGGTCAACCTCCACCGCCACGCCAGCAGAACACCGCCCCCAGAATTACGACCCACATTTCTGTGTGGCGGTCTTCTGTTGGCAGTGTGCTGTCGGCGGTCACGTCCCTATGGCTCCCGTCGCCTCCCGGAGGACCAACGCACAAGGTAAGTTGATCGTCCGTGAGGGGAGGGGGTGGGGGGGTGTTGTGTGATGTGTGCGTGCATGGGGGTGTGCAGATGTGCATGTTGGGGTGCGTGCATGTCGGGGTGCGTGTATGTGCATTTCGGGGTGGGGGTGGGGAGGGGGTTCGTACCACCTCTGGGGGGTGGCAGGGGGGTGGAGGGGGTGGGGGGAGGACTTGGGGGGGCAGTGGGGGGTGGGGGGGGACCCCTATCAGTGCCAGGGAAGGAATTCCCGGGCCCCGATAGTGCCTACCGCCATGGTTCGCATGGCGGTTCCCGACCGCCAGAAACCGCGGCGGTAAGCAGGGTCATGATACGGGTGGCGGTCTTGGGGCGACCGCCGGGCCGGAGTGCGCAAACTCCAGCCCGTCGGTCATGACCGCCGTGGCGGTCGGAGTGGGGAAGTGGCGGTCGATCGCGGCGGTGACCGCCGCGGTCAGAATGCCATTTTTTGGACCGCCGGTCTGTTCGCGGTCCGACCGCCGCCTCTCCGCCGACCGCCAAGGTCAGAATGAGGGCCTATGTATCTTCTGTGTGATGTATTATGACATGGTGGCAGGATAGTCAAGATCATATATCAGCTGTAAATCTAAAAACGCTTTTCTCATTAATAAAATAACATAGCACAAACAATATTGCTGACACTTCACACTTAGGCATAAAGTTTGTTATTAGCTATGAGTCCTGTTGCATAATTGTACCACAGCACCATTATGCATTTTCAGGCGTACGAAGACTCGTTGGGTTTGGTAATCCAAAGCAATTGTTGTTGTTGTAGTAATAATAATAATAATAATAATAATAATAATTATAATAATAATAACAATATTAATCATAATAATATTAATCATAATAATATTAATCATAATAATAATTATTAGTAGTAATATTAGTAATGATAATAATAATAGCAAAAACAACAATAACATTTGTAATAGCAATCATTGTTGTTGCTCCTAATATTTTTATTGATATTACAACTCGTTTGCAGCCCATAGTCGAATGTTGCTATCTACAAGCATCCATAACAAGAGAGAGAAATAATGACTTGCGACTGTGTGCTAAAAAGTGAAATGGATTTACATGAGAGACATTTGAAGGTATAAGAAGACTTTGCTGTTAGGACATACTAAAGCTTATGACTTTTTATTGTTATGAGTCTCATTTTGATTTATATGGACGTATGTTGATACTGAAGAAGTTTGTATGTCTGTGTGTAGTGCGCTTTACCTGTCCTAGTGTCCCTGCTGCATCCTGCTCCTGTGGGTCTGAGTTGCTTTTTTATGTGATGATCCTGGTTTCAAAATCTATTGCCGAAGCATTGTCAATGTTTCTCTTTGCTCAACTTGCATATTCATCTTTTTTATTAAATGTCAAACGCTGAGTCAAACTAGTTAAGGCCCATCGTCCCCTTTTTAGTTCCCTGTTTTTGTTTTTTTTAGCACTTTTGTTCTGCCCTGAACTGTATTTTTAATTGACTTCTACTCATCGACGTGTGGAAAGTACCCTTTCCCACACAGAATAGGTGCATGCTCCAAGCTTGAGTTTCATATGAAACGCTCATCAATTTGGCTGAACAGGACTGGTCATAGCTCTATATGCTAGCGATTTAGTCAAAATTACTATTCTTTCTTTTACTGTTCCAAATGGAAGTCCCTACCTCTATCATTGGACAGCAATGTGAAAGACTCAAATCTGTGTGGTTTCGGTTCTTTCCTCCTTCCCAAAGAGCAGGCTAGAGAGCTACAAATATGCCCTTTACGTGCCTCTAGGCAGATGTTTTCTGAAATGTCATCAAAGTTGATTTTATTTTACTTCGACTTTGACTTCTTTGAGCTGCATTGCACATAATGCATCATGCCCTTACTCCAAAAGTGTGTGTTTGCCCCATTCTTCTTTATGCGTGTATTGGTAATTCTGTGAGTTGTTGAAAGTTATTTGAAGAAAAGGCGAATAATTCCAAAGATTTCTAATAAGAATCATCAAATATCTAACCACAAAATAGGTAGTATGAAAATGAATATATTGATCCTACTGGAGAAAAAGAGAACTTATGTGATCTCCCTTTGCTAATTATTTGTGTAATATTGATAGCAATGGCCATCGCTAATGGATTAAAATATAGACATTTCTTAACCTCGTTAGTTCTGCTACATAGTTTTAGAACTTCTATGTAGTGTAATATTATATTGCTTTTATGTATACTTATTTGACTCGCACATTCCTTTTGACACCTTCCATTTCCTCTTTTTCCTCCCCATTTCATCATTACAACACATAGAAATATTGGACTTTCATGTCCTATTTTATAAATGTATTCGTTTGTGTGTACTTATTTCTGTTTGTTCGTAGAGAGCATCATAATGCTCACTTCTATCTGCGTTTTCTTGGGATTGTCAGTTCTAAAATACTTGTTTGAACCACACAGCTTTAAGATCCTTTCTCACCTATGGTGGTTTTGTTTCTGGTACACCTTTAAATTCAGTTTGTCCTGTGCATTTGAATCTAGTGTTTCCAGGATTAAACCCGACCACATTCTGTTGAATGATCATAGAGTAACCCACAAAAAATACTGATGATTTGAGATAAGGTGTCCCAGTGAGATTTGGAAATAGAGACCAAAAGAGGCCACACAATAGTAAGGGCATTGTTTACGTCATTGATGGCACATACAGGGCTGTGCCCTGGACTACCATGTCCTGGTAATCTGATTAATTGTGAGGACCTACTTAATGCATGCTGGTTTTTCTCTTCATATGGGTATCTGATGACTGGAACTTTGTGGTGGGGGATTATAGACACTTCAAATAAGATGCTCACACAAGACTTTTCGGGGACCCATGGATTTCTCCCCAAATTCTGTTTAGCTCTAGATGATGTGGAAGGAGAAAAAACACCCTGCACAATGGGAATAGCAGATGTGAAAAACGTTATTGGGAGGAGAGTAAGGGGGATATTTATACTATGCCCAGAATTCGCGTCATTTTTTTAACTCTAATTCGACGCAAAACTAACTCCAAATTTATACTTTGGAGCTAGACCCGTCTAGCGCCAAAGTTATGGAGTTAAAGTCATTTTTTGAAAGTGGAAACCTACCTTGCCTTAATGAGATGCAAGGTAGGCGTTCCCGTGCAAAAAAAGACTCAATGGCCTTAACGCCATATTTATACTCGCCTGCAAAAATGGTGCACTGGTGGGAGGAGGGGTAAAAAAATGGTGCAAAGCTTGGTTTGCCCCATTTTCTAAAACCTGGGTCAGAGCAGGCATTAGGGGACCTTTGGGCCTATTTCCATGGTGGAACACCATGGAATAAGCCCACAGGTGCCCTCCCCAGGCCCCAGGGACCACCCCCCACACCAGAGGGACTGTGGAGGATGGGGGACCCCATCCCAGGTAAGTACAGGTAAGTATTACATTTTATTTTTTAAAGTGCCACAGGGGGCCCTCAAATGGGCCCCCTACATAGCACTGGGTGCAATGGCCATGCCCAGGGGACCCTGGTCCCCTGTGTTGGCCATTGGGGTGGTGGGCATGACTCCTGTCTTTTCTAAAGCAGGAGTCATGTGGTATGGATGGTTTTGCGTCAGAAAATGACTCTAGGCAGGTTAGAGTAATTTTTGTTAACTCTAACAAGCCTAACATCAGTTTTTGGTGCAAAACCCCCTTCTTCCATAGCGCCAGCCCTGCCCGACTAACATCATTCTTTTTTTACGGTAGCCCACCCTTTGCACCGGCTTGCACCATTCCATAAATATGGTGCCTGGCTGGTGCACAGAAATGGTGCAAGACGGTGCTAAACATTTTGGTGCAAAACTGTGTAAGTGCAGTTTTGCACCAAAAAGTATAAATCAGGGTCTAAGTGCGCTAGTCACTCTCAAATATGTTTTTATAAGGGGTCATCGAGTGAATCATGTAATAAAAAAACACTGACATGATCAATGCCTACTGATAGTAATTGTTAGAAATGCAAGGTTGGGGAATTGTTTTTTTCACAATATTGAACTGCCCCTTTAAGTTCGAAATAGTAACTGGTTACTGTTCAGATTATAATCAGGGTTTATTTAAATTGATTTTCCCCTAATAAACATTTGATGGTATTTTATGAGATGAGAAGCTGTAGGTGGATGGTACCTGTCTCATTGCCATTATTGACAGCAGTTTGCCATCATCTGCGGCTGACCTTGGGTATCAGGGTCAAGTGATAATGTTGTCGGGGGCTTGTGAGTTAAACACAAAAAGAAAAATGCTCTTACACAACATTCGGTCTTACAAGAATGCAACGTAGTTGGGAATGACTTAGTGAAGAGGACAATTTTTCTACCATTCGGTTCATCACTCAGACTTTCTCCTCAATATTCTATTTTTCATTTTTTAAAGAATCAATTCAGGCAAATCCTCTAGAAGTTCCTTCATTCCAAAAACGGAAAATTGCTATATGCTAATGTACTTCGAATGGTTGTGAAAGCTTCTAAAAATCAAAATATGAAATGCGTAGGATATTCCTTTGTAGAACTGCAGAGCTTCGATGTGCCATCAGCATAAAGACTGCTTTCCTCTTTATTCCGGTTGTGAAAAATTATATTTTAATATCACAGTGTGTAGAGAGTTGGTTTATGAATATTTCAACATGTGCAGTACAATCCAACTTTCCAAAACATTTACATTCCATTCATGAAAGATTCATTCTAACAAGGAAATTGCAATTCAGTCAGTACAGCTACCTGTTCTTGTACTTGCTAAGATGAAAGGGACCCCCAGATAGAATGCTCTTTTGTGAATCTGTGGAGCAAAAACGTGCACCCTGTGCACAGTCATGTTCAAGTCGAGCTGTGAGGATGCTGAGAATTGTTACACACATCTTCTGAGTACAGCAACGGTTCTTAGCTGTGTTAATGCAGCTAATTACAAATAGCAGTGGGACACCATAATTTACTAATCTGGGTGTAATAAACAACAATACAAAAGAAAAACACTCCGTAATTGTGCTGCTACCGCATAGCTGGGCCCACACTGATTCAAGTGACTACATGCATGCAAATTAACTAAGACCACAAACAAAAAATTACTGAAACCGCACCGGCTTTCCGTTTGCTGGGACATGTAATAAGTTATTTTATGGGTGACCGAGGGGCAGTCACTGATGATAAGATCTAAGCTCAAATCTCATTCTGTGTTTGACGTGGGGAGCCATAGTCCCAGCAAAGTTCTTCATAGACTGGTAGGTACAGATATCAAGAACCCTATTTTCAATTCAACGAAGTAAAGGCATCCGGTGACTTCAGGTACATGCGTGGCACACTTATAACAACAGTGTAAATAAAGTAGTGGCTGTTAACAGTAATAGTCAACAAACTTCTTTGAGCTCCAGGCCCCCATTTCACAATCAGAATTGCACTCAAACACTTGTAGATATGCACACATTGGAAAGACTGCTTCATGTTGTCTTCAAGGCATGTACCAGAATATAAAAACCAAAATATACTCTAAAAGAAATATTGTGTCCTAAATACTGTTTACCAAAATATGACTCATTTGAAGTTAATGAATGAAAATCCAGGATCAATGGCGCAATCTTTTTTGTAAACGATATTTAGGACACAATATTTCTGTCACGCAACATCCTTTCTAAAGATATTCTTACAAACAACAGGTATACGTGCACACGTTGTTTTGCTTCGAGATGATTTTAATTGTGAAAGACTGTTCTTCTTGTGCGTTGTATGTAAACTGACAGTGTAGGGAACAATGTTGTTTCTCAACCGTGAGACCATCAAATTTGTGTGCTTTGACCCTCTTGTGTTTCCTTTTGGGAATGGGGATTTTTGACTACTTCTGCAGGGCAAGAATTCAACAAACAGTCTGTGAGAAATTGTTTTGCTGATTATTAATCAACTCCACAATCCCTATCAGGGTGAAACACAACAGTCACTAAATTAACCTTGTGCTTAACTCTCTGGCAGTTTGTCAGAAAAGTAGTCAGGCTTAAGTTAGAGGCAATATTTAAAGTATTTAAACAGCAGACAAACATTAAGAGATAAAAGCACATCACAAGAAAAATCCTAAACCAATTAGAAAAAATAGAGTACATTTTCATAAATGATTTAACATCAAAACCGCAAAAATCCAATTAGTAGAACCGTAGATATGCAGTTTTAAAGGTTAAGGTAAAAATAGTGCTTCAAAGCACAAAGCAGCAACTCTGATTATCTGATCATGCTGCAACGGGACAAAGTCACAAGTTCAGGCTGACCGCGATGGAGCACAGGTTGGATACAGGGATGAAGTTAGGTCCACTTTGAATTGTACCTTATGTCCTTGATGCGGGGTGTTGTGCCGCACGCTGGCTATTCTGAGGTGTGAAATAGAGTCACATGTCGAGTTGTGTCAGGCTGCTTTGGTTCCAGTGAGGAGCTGCAAGGGCTGCAATACAAGGTCTGCATTGAGCTGTGTCACGCTGTGTCAGTTCCAATAAGCTGCGAGGACTGCAATGCCAGTTGCACCATGCTGCATCAGATCTGATGAGGAGCTACAAGGACTGCGTTGGGTTGCATCACGCTATGTCAGTTCTGATGGGGACCACAGCTGGGCTGGCAGAGCATCTTTGTCCTCCCTTCCAAAGGTCCAGGACTGAGGAGACACCATTTAGGGAGGGGGGCTAGGACTCATAGAAGGCAGAGTCCAGATGTAAGGATCAAGATGGTTGATGTCCTTTCTGTCCTTGAGGCCCTACTCAGGAGGCCAGCCAACTAGCAGTTGGAGTCAATCTGGTGATCCTGAGTTCAAGGTGCAAGTCAGTCCTTCTTACTCAGGCATCAGAGCCAGAGGGCAGCAGTGCAGTTCTTCTGGCAGCTGAGCAGCAGAGCAGTCCTTCTTTTTGCCCAGAAGTGATCTGAAGAGTGTCTCTGAGGGGCATACATTTAGAGAGTGTGCCTTCTTTGAAGTAGTAGAAGTTTCTATAAGTCCCACTTTCAAAAGTGCTTGGGATTCCCTGAGTCATTGCCCTAGTCCCAGTCTGTCTGCAAGCAAACAAGTCTAATGTGAAATTATTTGTGTGAAGGCAGAACAGGCCCTTTTGATTTGCAAACTTGGGCTGTGCATAGCTCTGCCTCCATTCTACCTGAGTTAGCACATTCAGACAAACATAATCCCTCTTATGTGGTGGATGTCTTGGATGGATATACCAAAGCCAAATGCCAACTACACCTAGTCATGTGACAGAGGAACAAGCTGCAGGCATCAAATAAAGACAGGAAAAGGTCAATTTCCCAAAAGTAGCATTTTCAAAATTGTGACTTAAAGTCCATCCTCGTCTTTAAAGAGAATTTCAAATTACTAATTTGCAGGCACAATACATGACTTTCCTACCTGCTTCTAATCAAAAGTTAGCACTTAGTAAATTTATTAAGGAAACCAATGTTATCCCATGGGTGAGGTTGGCCTCACAGTAGTTAAACATGAATTCATTAGTTTTTCACTACAAGAGCCTCTAAAAATCAAAAGTACATGTGCAAACTTTTAATAACAATGCACCTTACCCTACAGGCTTTTTAAGGCCTAATTTATCGGTGACTTCTATGGAAAGTTTAGGCCTGGTAAAAGGTTTAATTTGCCAGGTTGAAATAGCAGTTTAAAGCCATGCATGCAGGTTGCAATGGCAGGACTGAGATGTATTTTAGGGGACTGGATAGGTGGGTGGCACAGTAAGGGTTGCATGCCCACTAGTGCATTTAATTACCAGCCCTAAGTACATTATATACCACTTTAATAGGGATTTATAAGTACATTAACTAGGCCATTCAGGTGTAAGACAATTTTACCATGTATTAAAGAAGGGAGTACAAGCACCCTAGTTAGTAGAGGTAAAGTGCACAAAGTACTAAAGCCAACAAAAACAAATTTAGCAAAATTAGGTTGAGTGAAGGCTAAAAGGTTTGATAGGGAGATGTGATCTGTAAATATTTTAGGCTTCTTATCTTTTTGGTGCAGCCACCCCTTACCTGAGCCAGTCCTTGTACTATCAGGTTGTCACAAAGACATGTTGAAATATTAATGTCTGTCTCCTTATAAGCGAGTAGTGTTAGTATTGTGAACCCACCATGATGCAAAAGTGTTAGCTATAAAAACTGGTAAAGGATACATCAGCCCCAGGATCTCCCTTTATCTTCACTGATGGGTAAGCAGGACCTCAAGTAAAGTGCTATCACACGGGGTTGGGATCAATTTGGGGAAGATTAACCTGAGCTGTTTAGCAGTGGATGGAGTTTAAAGTACACTGGGCCTAATTTAGAGTTTGGTGGATAAGATTCTCAGTCACAAACATGACGGGTATCCCACACACTGTATTACAAGTGTTGTTAGATATAATGCACTTTTAATATGGCGTACAAGCTATCAGTCACATTTGTGACAGAGTAACCCCTCCATTGAACTCTAAATCATATGCTACATATTCTGAAAGAATGCTTATGCCACTAGGTGCAGGAACAGAAACATACCCTTGATTCATTAATACTGTAGAGAGGATCAACCATAAGAGTAACAAGAACCCAAATTTTATACATAGAGATCTCCTACTGTCTAAATTAAATACCCATCACTTTATTGTTATTTAATTTTCTAAAAATAAGCTATCATGTAGTGCTCGACTTAAAGTTACATTAAAAACTTATTTCCCTCTGACAAAAATGGATCCTTCAAAGACCCACAGCCCTCTTGGCCAGACCGGGGTCCACAAGAAAGAATAAAAGCGGCATAGCTCCAGCCAGGTAGCGTTCTTCATTTCTTCAACTTTTTTAAAGTACAGAATAAAGATTGACAGACGCATTTTGGCTGTAGACTTCTAATCTAATACATCCCTATGCATTACCGGATCTCATCAATACCTGCCAATAGTCACAAAGTTACAACAAAAAAATTGATTGACGCTGGACTTCAGCTTTACATATGTGATTTAATGCTAGCCTTTCCCAGGACTGCTCTTTACCAATAATTCAAAATGACTATTCTCTGTGTGTTTAAATAAATATAAGGTACACTGTCCCTGCACGTTCAACACTGGTGTAGAACTCTCCAGGATGAAAACTTTTGCAGCACTAGTCTTTGTTTAATTAGTATTCCAACAACTCAGCAAAGCAACTAAACCTATAACAACAGAAGGAAAGATCCCCAAATCCCATGCACCCACCCCTCTTTTACCTCTATTTTAATATTGTGTGTCTTTGTTTTTGTGTATTTTACCATTTTGTTTTTCTTTGTATCTTTTTTGTACTTTTTTTTGTTCATCCCTTTACTTTCTTATTTCTTCCTTTCTTCTTCTCATTCCTACCTTTTACTGTTTATTTTTTCAGCTCCTAGCGCCATGGCAAATCAAAGCCATGGTGGTGAGACACAGAGCGGAGGTGCAGTTGCTAGTGGCACATGCAAACCTTGCAGTCGCCAGCGCTGCCAAGGAGTGCTGACCCGCACCATTTTTCTGGGGTGGAGGCGGCCTGTTAGAAATGGGGTCAATTGTTGGCAGTCATGTAACCCCCAGTCCAAGAAAGGACCCTCATACTAGTCAGGGTAAAGGAGAATCCCCCTCATTTAACCCCAATGCCCCCCCCTTGGTAGCTTGGCATGAGTAGGCAGGCTTAACTTCAGAAGCAATGTGTAAAGTATTTGTACCAAAAACACAGTAATACAGTGATACACTGCAAAATGGACACCACAACAGTTTAGAAAAATATGTAATATTTATCTAAATCAAACAAGACCAGAACGACAAAAATCCAACATACAGAAGTCAATATATGAATCTTAAAAACAGTAAGAGTCGTAATCCTTAGAAAACAGTGAGAATGCTGTTGTTACACAAAGTACCTGGTTAGCGTAAAAAAAAAAGCTGCACCGGCGAGCGTGCATCGAAAAAGGCCTGCTGTGAGTTGATTTCTTACTCGCAAGCTAGACCGTGCATTGTTTCTTCTCCGGTCCGGTCGGCGTGCATCGTTTCTTCTTTCCCGCAAGAGATGATACATCGATTCCCAGATGGGCACCTCAGGTTCGGGCAGGCTTTGCATTGATTTTTCATGCCCAGCGATGTTGCCTCGAAATCCGGTTGCATGGTGTCAGAGACTCCTCTGTCCTGTCACTAAGGTAGTGGTAATAGTAGTAATTTCAGTGAGTTAGCATTCTCTGTGGGTTTCTTTATGTAGCTAATATAGTCCCAATCGCAATTTCCCAGGGATGTGTAGTATGCATTTATGCATTGAAAATGGAGGCCGATTTGGCCCTCCAAAGGTCGTTGAGAAGCAAAGATCATTTTTTTGCAAAGCAATAGTCATTTCAAACGCAGTTTAGGTTTAGGAAATTGGTAATGGGGCTTATTTTTTGGAAATTTTGAATAGGTCAGCTTGATAGTAGCAATATAAGTTATCTGATTTAGAAAAGTACAATGTTACTGTGTTTGATTTGCCTGTCAAAAACTTTTTGTGAGATTTACTGTACACTAATCTATTTTTGCATCTTCTTCATTTCTTACACCAGCACCTAAGGGCAAGAGGAGGACTAGTTCAGAGGCGCGTCAGGGAGCCAGGGATGCCACCACCAGTGCAGCAACTGACGGATCTGCTGACTCCAGTAGGTCTTCATGTTATATTATTATTCTTTCCCTAACTACTATCTCTCCCCATTAAGAATACATTTTCCTTTTTTTTACTGTGCCTCTCTCCTTTTTTCCTACTCATCTTCATTATATCTAAGGTTTTGTAAATTCTTGTTATCCCTGTATTATCCTATTTTTTTTCTATATTTCAAGTTTTTGTAGCTAACTTCATCCCCTCTGTACTATTCTTTAGCTTTCCTCTACTTTGTTAGGAAGCTTCCCCTTTTGTATCTTGTGCACTGATACAGTAAGACTAAGAGAACAAATTTTAGGACAGGTACTCTTCTGTGAAGATTGCACGCCCAAGTAAGCTTTTCTATGCATTTTTGTTGAGAAGGCTTTCTTTTTGTTGCTCATGCTCAAACAGCAAAAGGAAAGAGTGGCCATGGTCATGGTGAAACACTCCCCCAATATTGTGTTATATGCAGTATCATTCATTTATACAGTAGTATACAATACCAGAAGTTAAAATGACAGTGCAGCATGGCTGGAAAGTAGTATAAGGACAGTCCCATTGAATTTACCACCCAAGACCTCACCATATGTCCGTCATTGACCAGTTATTCCAACCCTTCATTGTACTTCAGTGACTCAGATTCATCATAGCTCTGCCCCTCCATTATGAAACGCCTGACTATCTGGCTTTTCTAACAATGTTAACTAATAAAATCCCTAATGTGAATAATAGAAGAAGATAGAATTGTAATGATCTATTGCGGTTGTATTTTGTTGAACAAAATATATACATGCGCATCTGGCATCTAAAATGTGTAATGTTTTTTTTCAGCCACACAGACCACTAGTGCTGGGGCCAGCATCAGTGCACCAGATGCAATGGCAGTTGGATGGGGAGAACAAGCAGAAGCGATGGGCGTTCATAAGTCACATTGCTTGCTAATTAATAATTACTAGTATACTCACTGCAAGGGTGTAGTGAACCCTTCACTTTAGCAGCTGTGCCTGTGGTTCAGTTACTAATGGCCTCTACTATCTGCAACTCAACAGACAAAAGCTCACAACAAACACTAAATATGATAGGTTCATGGAAAAGGGAAAGAAGGATGGGTGAAATGGTATATGAGTGAAATGATGTGTGGGTGAGTGAAAGAATGCATGGGTGTGTACAGGAGATGCATGGGTGGGTGAAAGGATAGATGAAAGGGTAGATGGGTAAAAGGATGCCTAGGTGGGTGATGGGTGGGTGTCTAAAAGGATGCTTTGGTCGGTTAAAGAATGGGTGGATGGGTAAAAGAATGCATGATTAATGGATGAATGGGTGAAAGGGTGGTTGAAAGGGAGGATATTTGAATGGATGGATGTATGGATATATAGACGGATGGATTAAAATGGTGAAAGACTGGATGAGAGAATGTAAAGCTTAAATGGGGGTATCAAAGGGTGAAAAAAACAATAAAAGGATGAATGGATAGTTGTTTGGATGAAGAAACAAGGCAGCTCTTCTGGAGGGGGACATGGTCACCTACTTTGCTTGGTTCTTAACGTTTTGGTTCAAGGTGGGGGGTATTTACATTTTTTGTCTACTCCCTGAACTCATTGTATTTGTTAAGCAAGGGGAATATGTATCCTTCCACCCATCGTTTTTCATCACCTCCCAACCCAATGGCATTCAGAGGCTGATTTAGAAGTCAGCGGACAAGTTTCTTTGTCACACTGCTGACGGATATCCTGTCCGACAGAATCTAAATCCCATAGAATGGAATGGGATTTAGACTTTGGCGGATGGGATGTCCATCACCGTTTGTGACTGAGTAACCCATCTGTCGAGTTCTAAATCAGGCCCTTGGTCATCCATGACCTAACTGCAGCATGGTTCAATTCGATAGTAGAGCAGTGTTGCCTTTGCAATGTGTGTATGCTTCAGTTAATGTGGCATTCACAAAGTTTTCAATGCATTACAAATTGAAAACAAGGTGTGTTACCTTTCCCTCTCAGCAACCACTCAGACACCTCCTAGTACTCCAGTCCTTAATTCTATACTAAGTTTTATCCCAGCCTTCCAAAATAATTTAAAAACCCATTTTTTGCATGTGCCAAATTTAGCTGGAGAAGTGATTCACACATTTCATTGCTTTCATAATGGATTCATGCTTGTTCACATTTTTCCCTTTTGACATTTGTCAACTACAGTGGCTGATTAAGCCAAAACGTAGGCAAATGATGAGGACACCCCACCATTCTATAGCAAGACCTCCACCAACCCTCCCTAATCCCTCTAACTTACCCAGTACTGCAGTACAGTGAGTGAAGTTTCCTTACCTTACTGCCAAGCTAATGTATTTTTGGAAATAATTTGTGGTAGAGAGCGAGGTCAGGTAGTAAAGTAGGACTAAGTGCCTGATATCGAGATTTGCAATTGGGGTACTCTGTGATGAATGCACCTGTCAAATACAATCTATATATTCTGTTGTTTTCCCTGTACTGCAGTGCATCATTTTTCTCAATGTCTACTTCTGGCAGACACATTATTATATGTGGCAGGTGTGATGTACTATTTATCTGCCTCTTTGAAGTGAGGGTAGAATTGAAAGGCATTTGAAGAAGAGTAGGGCCATTGGAATTAAAGTAAGATATGTGTCTATTACAGCTGCTCCAGTGACAGACTGCAGGGAGTAGCAAAGTACCCAAAGCGCTAGCTAGCATACCTCCATTAGTTCAGCACAACAAGAATACGTGTACTCCATAGTGCATAATGCCTTGCTCATTAATGAGAGGTAACTTATTTTTATTTCCACACAAAGTGTCTATTTTTTTTACTAGGAAATCCTTTAAAAGAAAAACAAATAACAGTTTTTTAAATCTGGTGTGCTGGTATTCTGCCTTCATTCCTTTCAGGAAGTCAATGCTTTTATGCGAGGCATAAGTGGGTAAAAAACTGGTCCTGTGACGAGGAACCAGACATATCAAATTCCAATGGCCCAGCAATGTACTGCTGCTGTGCCACTATAATTGCAATCATGAGCACTGTTTACAAGTTTGTTTTTATTTTTTCTTCTTTCTTGATATAGCTTCTCCTGCAGGTCCACCTATATGCCAGGAGATAGCAGCCTTTCTGCGGAGGCAGAGGTTGGAGACCATCTGCTTAGACTGTTAGCTGCTGGTGGCTCTGCAGGAGGAGGAGGAGGATGCAGCTGTCTTTATCTAGGGAGCCAGGTCCCTTAGCCAGCTGCCAGAGCCTCCAGGCTCCCAGCAGCAACAACATCACCAGCACTGCCACCAGCTGGCGGCTGCCCATCCACGTCAAACAATTGCTGCTCCCTCCCACTCAGACCACATTTTCCAGCTCTGGGTCCTGCAACATCCGGAGGACCTTGACCACAGGGTGGCACACGTCTACGCAAGCCTTGATGATCTATGGACTCAATAGAGAACCACCTCTTCTAGCTCTTTTTTTATTTTTTGTTTTGATGGGAGGGACTTTTGTTGTGGGTAGAGACTGTGGGAATTGGGAAGAGAGTTGGAAGTTACATTGGCCATTTTTGAGTTGAACATTGGTTGAGGATGGGGTAATTTGTTCTGGAGAAGGGTTGGCCTGTTGTGGGTGAAGAGGGGGTATGTCAATGTTACATAAAGGAAATAATTACTCTACTTCATTGTGTTTTTGTGTGTTTTACTTTTACTTTGCACTGTTGCATTTTCTTGCATCCTGTTTTTTAATCTGCTTGCTCAAAGTGTACTCATACTAGTTAGTGGCAGTTAGTTTAGTTATACCCATGTCATACTCTCTTATGTAACTATATTATTGACCATTGGGAACTAGGGTATGCTGCTATTGCCTACAACAGACGTTAGTTACTTACTAACTAAATTAGTTCACTTCACTCCATAGTTCTCTTACCTAAATGTATAAAGTGATAGCTGCTACTTCTGTTTATCTTTCAAACCTCACACTAGGGTTTCCAAATGTGCTTTCCTAATGGTGGAGGCAATAGTAGCAGGCTAGTATGCTAATAGGGAAGGCATCATAAAAAGCGATGCCCCACTCCCACCTAGGTGAGCTCCAACTGTAGGATTAATCAATGGGTATCCATCATGGACAACTAAACTGAAAGAAAAACACTGAGATAGTGGGTTAATAATTTATATCATACCTTTAGAAAGACTGAAAACAGGCTTCTACCACCATGACACAACAAAGAAAAGAACACATGGTATTATTTAAAAAAAACTAACAATAGTAGCGTCTAAGCAACGGAGAGCAATTTAATTAAAACTAAAGTTATGAAATCTTTGAGTCAGGAAAGAGGTGGAAAGATTACTCTCTTACAAGTAAAGCAATATATAGGGAGAATATTAGGAAATACCAATGCAAATTACAGTAGCAAAAATAACGTATTACGGTGAGAAAATAAAAACTGCTTTCAATGATCCGAAAGAGATATTCCAGATCGTGCAATCCCTTTTAAACCCTTCCTCTAACTCCTCAATATTGGAACCTTCTTCTCCACATTGCAACAACATTGCAAAGTTCTTTTAGGAAAAAATAGATTATATTCATCTTTCTCTCCAACCTACCAACTCAGACATCTATCTAAATGATTGTAATGAGGCTCATTTTGACTTTAAGGGGACTCTTACAAGCTTCCCAAACATCACCCCAGAAGTGCTATCAATACTTTTAAATAAGCTTAAATCAGGATCCCCACAGGACCCGGCCCTTCAGTATATTTCAGTCAAAGTCTTTGATTAGATTTGGCCAATTTTGCTGGGTTTTCTGAACTTGTCTCTGGCCAAAGGGATTGTTTCTATACCATGGAAACAGGCAATGGTAAAAGCCCTTCTTAAAAAAAACAAATCTCGACTCTCTTGATCCAGTGAACTACAGGCCCATTCCTCTCCTGCCTGGCCTGAGGAAAATTCTAGAAAGCTATGTCAATAAGCTTCTCTTGGCATTTCTCTAGAAACATGACATCCTACATCCCTCCTGGATAGGCTTCAGACCCTTACATGGTACTGAAACTCCCCTTCTGGCAGCAGTTGAGGAGACCAAAACGGTTTTGGACCAGGGACGCACAGCTGCAATTGTCCTTTTTGAACTCAGTGCAGCCTTTGAAATGGTCAACAATGAGGTTCTTCTGGAAAGACTGCAGAGTGTGGGTGTTGCAGGCAACGCGCTCCTTTGGTTTCAAACATTTCTTAGTGACAAGACTTTTTAAGCCTTTGAGGGTGAATGTAGATCAGACATTTTTTCTCTTAACTGTGGTGTCCCTCAAGGATCCTCATTAAGCCCAGAATGTTTTAATGTATATATGCATCCTCTGGCAGAGCTTGTGCTGGCATTTGGGATCTTGATAATCTCGTATGTAGATGATACACAACTGATCTTGCCCATCAGTCATAAGCAGGATCCTTATTCTGCACCCTTGGGCCCTTGCCTCATGGCTGTAGTAAAATGGATGACATAACCTTAAAACTAAATGGAGAGAAGATTGAACTCATGATTTTGGATAATTCCTTACTGTCTCAGCTACATTTGGGATGGTCGAGCATTTTTGGCTCTCTACTGTCCCCCAAGCTGACTTTCAGAAGCCTAGGGGTATGGCTGGATAAGGAAACTGTGGATACCCAAGCCACTAAATTAGCTGCAACTTGCCAAGAAATGCTGAAACTCTTAGAAAAAGTCTTCCCCTGATCCCTCCTCTTTCTAAAAGAATAGCAGTACAGTTGCTCATTCTTGCTTGTTTTGACTTTGAAAACTTGTTGTTTCTTGGTACTCCCAAATTAATGATTAAGTAATTGCAAGTGGTTCAGAATTCTGTTGCCCATCTACTTTACAACATTCCGAGACATCTGTCTGCTGGGCACACTCTCAAAACCCTCCATTGGGTCCAGTAACCCAGAGGATCAAATGAAAATCTCGTTGCATTGCCTTTGGAGCATTTATGCACACTGGAACTAAGCTTTGCCAATCATAGATTATTCCTTATAGTCCAACAAGGCGCACGCGTTTTTCCAGTGCTCGCTTAGTAGCTGTAACCCGCATTCATAGGACTAAGAGGAATGACCGTTCACTCTAGTTAATGCTTCTAAACTATAGAATTCCATTCCCTCTCCCCTTATGGGCCTCTGATTCTGAATCGTTGTTTCGCAAACAGCTGAAAACCTGTCCATTTGCCCAATCTCTCCGAACTGCTCTATGCCTTTTTAAGGGGTGGGTTTCTGCACATCCCGCATTTCTAGTTTGGACCTGCAGTATACTTTAGCGCTGCATAGCCATGTGCTCTATAAATGATGATGATGATTTGAAGAGCTGTACATCAACAACAATCTGTTATGGAAGGAAATGAAGAGATGAGTATGACACAGTTTGGTTAAATGCATTGCAAACAGTACAACAGGCCCAGAGACCTAAGTTATTATTAGATATCTAAGGCCCTCATTACAACCCTGGTAGTCGGTGATAAAGTGGCGGTAATACCGCCAACAGGTTGGCAGTAAATACTGCCAAATTATGACCATGGCGGTGAGAACTCAGATAGACAGCCACTTTACCACACTGTCCGCCAGGGCGGAAACAACAGGCACCACGGCAGTAGCCACCTACAGCCAGGCGGAAGTCAATGTTCCGCCCAACATATGACCCTGGAAACTGCCACCTTTTCCGGGGCGGTACCAACCACATCAAAAGCCTGGCAGAAGCACTGCACAGAAGGAAAAGGACTCACCATTGGATACACAGGGAACAACCACGCTTCCATGGAACCAGAACTTCAGATATTCCAGATGATTCTCTACGTCCTGCTCCACCACAAACATCAACAGCGGCGAAGACGACCACTGTGAGTACAGCCATCTAGTACACAGGGGAGGGAGGGAGGAAAAAGAGAGTGACACATAAACGTAACACGCAACCCCCCCAACACCATTCACACATACAGCTGCAGTAAGCAAACATATTTACCCCGTACCCCTCATGAATAACGCAAGGACTACAAGAATGTGAATAAGTGATTGTAATACTTGCCCACTGGTTCTGGAGGGGGCATTGTGCCCTGTGCTCTCCATCCTGTGGAGGTTGGGGTTGATGGATGTCTTACCCAATGGTTCTGGAGGGGGCAGCCTGCCCTGTGCCCTTCATCCTGGGAGGCTGGGGTTGGTGGGTGTCTTACCCACTGGTTCTGGAGGGGGCATCGTGCCCTGTGCTCTTCATCCTGGGGAGGCCGGGGCTGGTGAGTGACTTGTCCACGGGTTCTGGAGGAGGCATCATGCCCTGTGCTCTTCATTATGGGGAGTCTGAGGTCGGTGGGGGTCTTACCCACTGGTTCTGGAGGGGGCATTGTGCCCTGTGCTCTTCATCCTGGGGAGGCTGGGGTCACTGGGTGTCTTACCCACTGGTTCTGGAGGGGGCATCGTGCCCTGTGCTCTTGATCCTGGAGAGGCTGGGACTGGTGGGTGTCTTACCCACTGGTTCTGGAGGGGGCATCGTGACCTGTGCTTCTGTTCCTGGGGAGTGCAAGGTCAGTCTCTCAGGTGGGTGTCATACCCACAGGATTAGCAGGTGGAAGGACGCACAGCAGCCCATGGATGCAACACTACATACCATCCGCCGGCGGTGACGGCTGCTCAGTGGTGCCGCTGCTGTGCGTGGTGGTGTGGGGAGGCTCCAGCCCATCCCCTGCAGCCTCGGACCGCATCCCACTGTTGTGGGTGGTGGTGGTGGTGATGCTGCTGCTGCTGGTGGTGGTGGTGGGGGGAGGCTCCAGCCCATCCTCTACAGCCTCCGAAGGCTGCCCACTGCTGGTGGTGGTGGTGCTGCTGCTGCTGGTGGGGGGGAGGCTCCAGCCCATCTCCTGCAGCCTTGGACGGCTGCCCACTGCTGGAGGTGGTGCTGCTGCTGCTGGTGGCGGTGGTGGGGGAGGCTCCAGCCCATCCCCTGCAGCCTCGGATGGATGCACAGCCATGATTGGTGGTGGGGGAGTCCTGCCACCAGGCCCCTTGTCCTCCTGCCTGCTGGTGCAGGCCCCTTGCCCTTCCTGGCAGCACTAGGGGCAGGCTCCTTGCCCATCCTGGCAGCAGCTGGTGATGGCTCCTTGCCCTTCCTGCCAGCACATGGGGCAGGCGCCTTGCCCTACCTGGCAGCACTAGGGACAGGCTCCTTGCGCTTCCTGGCAGCACTAGGGGCAGGAACCCTTTCCTTGAGGCTGCCTGGTGCCGTGGATCCTTTCCCACCACAAGTGAGTGTGGGGACTACTGGTCCAATGGAATGAGTGGCTGAGGTGCTTGCCTGGGTTTTTGCCACCCTGGCTAGATGTGAAGGACGGGGGAGGGGTAGGGAAGACCTCAATGGTGGAGAGGAAAAACATCTTTGGGACATTGGGGCGGGAAGAGGGAGAAGGTTTGGGAGTGGAGGAAGAGGGAGTGGTTGTAGGAGGTGTGAGTGTGGACGCAACTGTGAGGGAGGTGGAGGGGGATGAGGAGGGGGAGACAGTGGAGGCATGGGATGTTGGTATGTCTGCATCTGGATGTTGTTTGTGTGAGTGTCTGTGGGATGATGTGTGGTGCTTTCTTTTGCATGTGCCACTCTTGTGTGTTGTCTTGTGTGCACAGTCGTCTGCCTGTGTGCTTGGGATGGGTTGGGGTTGAGGGGAATGGAATTGGGAAGAGGAAGTTGAAGGGTGGAGGGTGGAAACTGGGACAACGGCTGCCATCAGAGAGGATGCCAGAGCCTGGATTGATCTCTGTTTGGCCGCTAAACCAGTGTGAATGCCCTCCAGGAATGCATTTGTCTGTTGCATTTGGGCTACCAGCCCCTGGGTGGCTTTCACAATAGTTGACTGCCCTACAGAGATGTATCTCAGCAGGTCAATAGCCTCCTCACTCAGGGCAGCAGGGCTCACTAGGGCAGGGCCTGAGGTGCCTGGAGCAAAGAAGATGCCCACCCTCCTGGGTGAGCGGGCACGGGCAACTCCCTGAGGGGCTGCTGGGAGGGCGGTGCTGGTACGGGGGCGGCAGCTGTACCTGTATTTGGGGTGGTCACATAAGTGTTCACCACCACCAGAGAGCTTCCATCGGAGGAGGTATTTGTGTCCGAACTGTCCCCTTCAGTCTCTGCTGTGGTGCTCCCCTCGCCCTCCGTGCCAAGGGTGCCCTCAGCATCGGTGGATTCTGCCTCCTGGGTCCTGTGGGATGCAGCTCCCTCCGTCCCCTGTGCCTCTGCTCCTCCGCCAGATGATGGTAATGCACATAAGGACAGGGTGACAAAACAAAAAGGGGGGAAGAGACAAAGGATACACTTGGTCAATGGCTGCACAACACCACCGTTGGAGTACACACCACAGTCACACACAAGGAACAGTCCTACGCAATATGCAATGCACAGCCAATAATAATGCTAGCCATCAGGACATGGGTAGGGGCACATACCACCAATTGCAGCACACCTGGGACCCACACAGCCCTGACCAGTTTTTGATGCCTACAAGCTAGGTAGCAGGATTATCACTTCAGAACCCTGCCCAACATGGGACATACCTGCAATGTCAGACCTAGCCTATGGGCAACCACTGACACACATCACCCACACGGGACCCCCCTACCATACATAAGTTGTAATGATGGGAACTGTACTCACCCCCCTTGTGACTGCTGTGATGCACTCAAGCAACCATCCTGCTCACATTAAGCCACCGCCAGTATGCAGGCCATCGGGGGGGGTCAGGGTATGACGGGCACCCCTTCCTCGTTGGGAGGCCATCCCCAGCTGGGCTTCCGCCATCTTCCATGCCCAGCGTCTCAGGTCCTCCCACCATTTCTGACAGTGGGTGCTCCATCTGCCGTAGACCCCCAGGGTCATCACGCCCTTGGCAATGGCATACCATATTCCCTTCTTTTGATGGGCGCTGACCTGCAGAGAGCTACACACGGGAAATTATATCAGTCAGACCGTCCTGCCTGTTACACTTATGACCCACCATACCCCTTCACATCGCCATTTGCACACACAGGGCCCAGCGCACAAGCTGCATGCCGCCCAGGGGACATCCACCAACCGCCCCTACACGAGGCCTTCACACACACCACTCCATGCATTCATGCCCCATGCATCTTGCTCACAGTGTACTCACCTGTTGGTCTGGAGGCCCATACAGTAGCCTGTACTGGGGGAAGACCCCATCCACCAGTCACTCCAACTCGGCTGAGGTGAAGGCAGGGGCCCTTTCTCCAGTCACTCGAGCCATGGCAGGTTCCAGACACAGGTCACAGCAGCACATGCAGTGTAGGTCATCTTCTGTTGAAGGTCAGGTAGCAAGTGAGTGATCAGATAGAAAATGTCGGTCACGTCCGCAGCGGTGCATACCGTCATCACTGGCGTACATCACCATTGGCCACTGTACCCCAAAGGGCCCAATGTTAACCAATGAGAAGTTGCACAGCAGTTCACGACCGCCTCACGCAATGGCACACAATGTCAGGCAAATTACCTCACTTCCACTGGTCCATCCACACAGGACAGGCAGATGCCATTTCAGAGGTGGGGGGCAGACCCTGGATAATGACTGTGTCACAGTTCAAAATTAGACATAAAGGGCAAGTACCACTTATACATAAAAAATTAACATCATGCATTGTACTGTTGTTGCTACGATGTTCAGTTTGTGACCGGTTCCTCACTCTTTTGTCCCTTAGACTGCAACCACTGTGGTTGAATATGAGATGGAGACATACCCCGTGTACAGACCCCTGGTGGACTTGGCAACAATGGAGGACAGGCACATTATCCTCACCTATAGACTTGACAGGGCCACAATCACGGAGCTGTGTGCCCAACTGGAGCCTGACCTAATATCTGCTATCTGTCATCCCACTGGGATCCCCCCTCTTGTGCAAGTCCTAAATGTGCTCAATTTTTTGGCTACTGGTTCTTTCCAAGTGACAGTGGGCTTGACAGCAGGAATGTCACAGACAATGTGCTCAATAGTGCTGATAACAGTGTTGCCAGACCTGATTAAACACATGTGCAGCTACATTGTTTTCCCCCAGGTGGAGGATTTGGCCACAGTAAAGGCTGACTTCTATGTAATAGGACATATCCCCGACATAATTGGGGCAATTGATGGAACGCATATTGCATTTGTCCCCTCTGTCAGCAAAATGAATAGGTGTTCAAAAATCAAAAGGGTTTTCACTCCATGAATGTCCAGATGGTGTGCTTGGTGGACCAGTACATCTCCCACGTGAATGCTAAGTATCCTGGGTCGTTGCATGATGCCTTTATCTTGAGAAATAGCAGCATCCCAAATGTGATGGCCCAACTACAGAGGCACGGGTGTGGCTTATAGTTGAGCCCGGGTACCCACCGCGTAGATATTGGTGTATGTGTATGGAGTGGGCCATATAGGATAGCGTGTGCCTAAATGTTGTCCCTCCGTATTTGCAGGTGGCTCTGGTTACCCAAACCTATCATGGCTTCTGGCCCCTGTGAGGAATCCCAGGATAAGGGCAGAAGAATGTTACAATGAGGCACATGTGCAAACAAGAAGGATTATCGAATGTACCTTTGGCCTCCTGAAGGCCAGGTGTCGGTGCCTCCATCAAACAGGTAGATCCCTGTGCTACTCACCAAAGAAGGTCTGCCAGATCATTGTGGCATGCTGCATGTTGCACAACCTTGGCTTGTGCCTTTTCTGCAGGAGGAGGAGGCTGGAGATTGCTGTGTGGTAGCAGTGGACCCTGTGGACAGTGAGGATGAGGAGGCAGAGGATGAGGACAACAGAACTGCAGTGATCGGACAGTACTTCCAATGAGACACAGGTAAGACAGTGCTACTTCACATTTAATTGTAATTTTTTGGATTATCTTTGTCACTGGCATGGTCTTATTTCCCACTTCTATGCCCACTGACTGTACCCTTTGACAACTAATTTTACAGATGTTAGTGCCACACTATTGCGCATGGTGTGATCACTGCAGCCAACTATAGGTCTTTCCTCTGTGAACATTACTGTACAGTTGAATTTCAATGTTTGAACATGGTTAAACGAATACATACTTAAAAAGTTTGGCACACTCCATACTTGTATTTATTCAAAGGGTGTTTATTGAAGTGCTAACAAGGAGAGGGGCAAGTGCATTGTGATGAGGTGATGATGGAGGGAAGTCCAGGGTACAGTTCCAGTCTGTAGCACAGGTACATTGTCCAAGGGGACATAGAATGGGGAGCAATGGCGCTTCACGGTGGACGGGGTGACAGAGTGGGACACAAGGGTGACAATCAGGAGAGTCTCATTTCCTGGCGGGGGTCTTTGCAATAGCCTCTGGCTTCTGCCTGGATCACAAGGAACGTTCGCAGGGTGGTTCACCTTCTGCAGGGGGAGGGGTGCTGTTGGCCTGTTGGTCCTGTGGCAGGGCCTCCTGTCCACTAGTGGCAGCGGTGGAAGGCAGTTCAGATGTCTGGCTAGTAAGACTGCCTCCCTCATGATGTTGGCCATGTCTGCCAGCACCCCTGCTATGGAGACCAGGGTGGTGTTGATGGCCTTCAAGTCCTCACTGATCCCCTGGTACTGTCCCTCCTGCAGCCGCCTGTTCTTCTGCACATTGTCCAGGATCTGGCCCAGCGTATCCTGGGAATGTTGGTATTCTCCGAGGATCTTGGTGAGTGCCTCCTGGAGAGTCAGTTCCCTGGGCCTGTCCTCCCCCTGGCGCACAGCACTCCTTCCTGGGGGGATGCAAAAGGCAGTGTTATTGTTTCTGTGTGTGACATGTTGTGCATCAGCGGGTTACCCTCTTTGTTTGTATTTGCCCTGGCAGCTTTCACTTGTGTAAGTTTGGTATTTGGTGGGCTAACAGATTCTCTCTAGTGGGCATGGTTTAGTGATAGGTGTCTATGCAGGGCTGTGAGTGGTGTCCATGCATTGGTATGGCATGCAGGGCGTGGCATTGGGATGAGTGAGATGTGATGGTGGGGTGTGTGGGAGGTGGTGGAGTGTTGGGAGTGTTGGGAGTGTTGGGAGTGAGGGTGAGGGTGGGGTATGGTATGTGATGGCATGCAGGTGGGAGGTGATAGTAGTAAAGAGTTGACTTACCAGAGTCCAGTCCTCCTCCTACTCCAGCCAGGACCTCAGGATGCATGATTGCCAAGACATGCTCCTCCCATACTGTTAGTTGGGCGGGAGGAGGTGGGGGTCCGCAGCCAGTCCTCTGTACAGCGAGTTGGTGTCTTGCTGCAATGAAACGTACCTTCCCCTGTAGGTCATTCCACCTCTTCCTGATGTCATCCCTGGTTCTTGGATGCTGTCCCATGGCGTTGACCCTGTCCACGATTCTCTGCCATAGCTCCATCTTCCTAGCAATGGATATCTGCTGCACCTGTGCTCCAAATAGCTGTGCCTCTACCCTGATGATTTCCTCCACCATGACCCTTAGCTCCTCCTCTGAGAAGCTGGGTTGACTTTGTGGTGCCATGGGTGTTGTGTGAGTTGTGTGGGTGAGGGTGTGTAGGGTGATGTGTTGGGGTGTGTGATGTGGGGTGCATGGGTGGTATATAGGTGTAGGTGGTGTGTGGCTCTGGTTTTGTCTGTAGTTGTGGTATATTTCTCCTGCCAATGGTTTGTAATGGTAAAGGGTTATGGGTAATGTGGGTGTGTGTTTTATAGTGGTGTGAGTGGGTGGGTGTGGTATCTGTATGGGTGTTAGGTGTGTGTTATTTAAATTGACCAATGTGGTGTTGTTTTGTGTTTGTGTGTTTTTTGAGAGCAGCGGTATGTACCGCCAATGGTTTACCGGCATTGAATGTCCGCCGTGGTGATTCGTCGGTCATAATGGGATGGGTGTTGTTCTGTTGGCGCAACAGTGTGGATTTTGATACTGCCAGTTTATCACTGACCTTTGGGCTGGCGAAATTGTGTATGTGGCTGAATAGTGACAGATTAGTGTGTGTGTGTGTCATAATATGGTGAACGGATATCCGCCGCCGCCGCGGTACGTTGGCAGCAGTCAGCATGGCGGTAAGTGGGATTTACCACCAACATCACGATGAGGGCCTAAATGTTCTGTCATCTAGGTTTGAAAAAGAAATGCAAGTTATGGAATAGTGAAAAGAACCAAGCTAGTCCTAAAAATTATGATTGTTAAATAACAAATGATACTGTATTGCCAAAGTGGGTGGTGCATCTGCATTCTTCTTGGAATGTCCATCACTCTTGACTGCCGGGCTGAACCGGTCTGGTAGGTAAGCAGGAGTGTTGAGCTTTCACCTTTAATGTAGGAGAGGAGGCATGAGGATTGTAAATCAGAAACTGTATTATAGAGTCCAGGAGAAGGGAAGAAGGAAGACAAGCTTCCTGAGGAGTGAATCAAGAAGACTCAGAGGCAGAGCAAGAACACTAGAGGAGTTTCCCATGTGGGCCAGCAGTGTTTCCCAAATGAAGGCCCCTCTCTTCAGTCCACAGAGATGAGTACTAGGCCTCAGAGTCATCATCATCATAGTTACCCTTTGAAGTCGATAACTACCGTCTTCTTGCTGTTGAGGTAGTCCTGCCCTGAGTCCTTCCATCCTCCTCCTGACTCCGAGTAGCTTAGTGCCACTCCCAACCCAAGTGAGATAGACCTGTAGTACACTGCTGTTGAAGAATAGGTATAGAAACAGAATTTGAGTATTTTGTGTAGATATGTGTTTATTAACAGAAGTGACTGGTCTGGTCACTGCAGGACCATAAAAAAGGAATGGACCCTGCCGGTAAATTTCGCTAAGTTTGAAAGGGCCAATCATCTTCAGTAAAAATGATCACCCATCAGGCCTCAAACATGGCAAATCATCGAAATCAAGTTTACAAATTAGTTGAACACCCGCCCTCGCTGCCTGCCGTCACATACATCATCAATCATCACTGACAATCACTCAATAGTATATCATCACTTATGGGTGCAATAGTTACCTCTTCCAATCCAAGCATGGTGACTGCAGCACACATAGGAGGAAATTGTCTCAATTGATTGCTTTTGTGCAAGAATGTGTCCCTTCCTGTACAAAAACAATCACCCCCCATAACGCAGGCACCTTTGCACCATGGTGCAGGGATGCCTGTGTTTGCGCATGGCAGCAATTTGTGCGCCAGCATAGAGGGAGAGGACAGAAATGTGCTGTATCCTGTAAATAGGGCACATTTTTGCCCTTTCCTGATGGCCACCCTGTGTGATGGGCCTTGTAAATATGGGCCTTAGTCTCCAACCTCCATGAAAGATCTGGATTCTGGAAAATACACCTGTTACACTTATGAACATTCTAACAACTGAAGGTGTTCACTTAGAGTCAGGGAGTGATTTTCATTGTCAATTGTCAGGCGAAAGCCTCATGAAGGCCCCTCTGTCAGTCAGAGGTTTCCAACCAAATCTGTTCTGGAAGCCTCCCCAAACTTTTGAGTGGATTTGATGTTTTTCAGTGAGAGTCTCAGCCAAAGTGATGATATAATCAACATCAACCTTTAAGATTAGAGCCCATAATTTAACATACAGTGTTTATCACTGCACCAACTCTATCTCACTGTAAATGTCTGCTTCTTCAAGATGAAGGATTGGTATTCAAGCAGGAACCATGGCAGCTTTGAACAAGGGTTGTTGTGATTTCATGTCATTCACTCCCAGATTTGTTAGCGTCTTGTTTTTGTTTGTTGGCGCGAATCACTGGATTACAATTTGAACTGCAAAATACTGCAGGTTAGAGTTAAAAAAAAAACTTTAACTCCTTAATGTCTAGGACAAAGCTCTGAGTAATTTCTATTAGATTTTCCCTTGATTTGTACACTGAAAAAACTTAAGACTGATTTAACCAATTTGTTTTTATTGCCAGTTTTCCATTCCATTTTCCTAAGCCATTTTGGTTCCACCAAGTTTTATTCTTTAATCACACTTTTGGCTCTTTTATTTGTGTTCATTTTTAACTTAAATTTGATATGAACCTTTTGAAGCATCTATTTCTGTTTGATTGATTTTGCTTTTATGTATAATTCCTTGAACATTTACTCGGAACACTTCCTTGTTATTCTGGTCTATCTCAAGAAGGTAAGCAAAGAAGCCATTAAGGAAACAAATTTACCCGTGTAGTTTAGACTGTGTTTTTCACTAAGGAGCGATACTCTGCCATCACCGCTCACTATGTCCCAGGGATACATACAACAGTTTCATGTCAGTTAAGGGGTTAGCTTTTGGAATTCCCCACTTGACTTTAGAGCCAGGCTTTGGGTCTCAACGTAAATTTCTGGCCTAGACCTCAGCACACATGCAGGATTTCATGGGTGATAGGCCAAAAAAGTCAAGATACTAGATTCACTTGCAGTTGGGTAACTGGGCAGGGGTGAACATTCATCTATCATGAATGGGACATTTCTGTCTCAACAACACCTCTTTATTTCTGTCCCAATAACAGCTCTTTCATCTAGCCAGAATAACTACATTTGTGTTTTTTTCTCCTCCTTTCCATTTCTCTAGATCTCCTCTTTTGCATTACCTTCCCTGTCTACAATTCTCCTTCCATTCCTTCGTTCAATGGCTCCACCTGTCTTATCATTTTTAAATAAAAATGATAAGATAGGTGGAGCCATATATGGGATCCCTATATTCCAATTCAGCCTCTAGGCTCTGTTTCGATGTTTGTTACCTGTTGTGCTCCTTCTGCTTTGTTTAGATTTCATTCTTTTCAATTATTACCTTCTCTGTTAATTACTTTTTTCAGTTAGCTCTGCTCCCATCTTATTGATGTGTAACATTGTTAAGGGAGCATTTGCTGTTAACATGTTATCAGACTTAGCTTCTTGTTGTTTTGTTTTATGATAGTTTTATATTGTTATTGATATTTTATACAGCAGTTTGGTTAGTGCTATACTGAAATAAGTAAATAAATAAATAAGTACAAACCGAGGTATTAAAAAAATACACTTGAGCTTGTTCTTTTTCAAAGTATGGGAAACAAAAGTCATATATATCACGAGCTGCCACCCTAATCCAACTTCCTCCTGTAACTTTCTCCTCCTTTACAGACCTCCACCTAACAAAACAACATTCCCAGATGCTTTTCTAGATACAGTCTCAAACCTTATTACATTATACTCAAACCTATACATTCTTGTGGACCTAAATATTTGGTTTGACAAACCCAATATGCCCCATCCAAAAGCTATCACCACTAGCCTAGTCGCATTGAACCTACATCAGATTGTACACATTCCCACACACATCGCTGCACACATCCTAGATGTCATTTTGCTAAGCCTGAACTAGTTACCGTTCATAGCATCACGCAAATCATATGGTCAGACCACCATTTGATAACTTTCCGACATAAAACACCACAACTCAACATACCCCACAACTACTTACATACATGCACCTATCGACCATGGACCAAACTCAATTTTGATGACTTAGAAACACAACTAACAACCAACACGAATCTAGATACAATTAATTCTGTTCCAAAACTTTATGAGTGGCTACAGGAAGCTTTTGATTTCCTAATACCACTCAGAAAAACTAAACAGGACAAAAGGAAACCAACAACTCAGAGAAACACAGAACTTAAAAAGATAAAGTAACAAATCAGAAGGTTGCACCAGACCTGGCTCAAAACAAACAAAATTCAAGACAAACTGCAGCTACACAAACTTAACAGAATATGCAAATCATCAATCAAAAAAGCTAAAAAAGCTACTACTCAGACGGAATACAAAATGCTAAATCTGCAACCAAAGAATTTTATAAAATTCTCAATTAATTTTGAAGACCTAATTGCAAGGAAGGAAGTCATCCCACTACTCAAGATTTCACAAAGAAACTGGCAACCCATTACACAACCCAGGCAGACACATTGGACTCTCATTGAAAACAGAAGAAAACCATCAGCCCCAACACCTTTCCTAACATCTCCTCTAAGAATAAACCAACCCAGCATCTACAGTCCTTCTAACAAATATCGCAAGGTGAATTTATGGATTTGGTCAAAGCAAGCAGGCCTTCCGGTTGCCCCCCTGACCCTTGTCCACCACACATCTTCAAGAACATTCTTTTATCTACTTCTGCTGCCACACCTGTAGGAGGCACTGAATTGGCACTCATAGCATTCTGGGATTTTCTTAAAAACACAGTTGACTGCAATGGAGTTGCTGCACTACTTCTCTTGGACATCTCGGCTGCCTTTGATATGGTTGACCTTGACACCCTAAATGAAAGACTCCACGAAGCTGGCATAGAAGGGACTGTTCTCGACTGGATTAGATCCTACCTTCGAAACAGAACTAATATTATCTATTCTCCCCCCTTCTCATCAAAATCCTATCTCAGAAAAGCAGGGTCCCCCAAGGATTAATCATCTCACCTTTGCTTTTCAATATCTACATGATATCATTACCAGAACTGATCAATGATTTGCATCTTGCATGCTACAACTATGCAGATGACACACAAATTCTACTTAAATTGGAATGCCTCAAATACATTGAAAACTCACACATCTTCAGTTGCCTCAGAGCTGTTGATCAGTGGATGACTTGGAGCCGTCTAAAACTAAATGCCTTCAAAACAGAAATACTCATATGTGGTGACTGGAAAAATGATAACCCACTGTGCGCATGGCCTGATGATCTAGGACCACCTCCTCAATTATCCAAGGAAGTTAAAAACCTCGAAATTACCATGGACTCCAAGTTAACTATGAATGCCCAAGTGGACAAATGAGCATGAACAAGCTTTGTCACCTTGAAGACACTGCAACACATCTTCACCCACCTCGGATTTCCACACAAGGTGCAGGCTACTATCTCTCTTGTACTATCTAAACTGGATTATTCCAATGGCCTCTACCAAGGATCATCTCTATCTATTATGAAAAAATTACAACGTATTCAAAACTCTGCTGCCAGGCTAAAATTATATGTAAAGCCACAAGCCCACATCTCCCCTGTCTTGAGAGCACTACACTGGTTACCTGTTGCCAGAAGATCCACCTTCAAGCTGCTTTGTATCACCCACAAAAGCTATGCATAGAACAGGACCGCTTTTTATCAGAAACAAAATAACCAAATACATTCAACAAAGAAACCTCTGATCAAGATTGGCACCCCACCTTAGAACACCACCACTGTACACGAAAAAGACTATAGGTGGTACATCCTTCTCCGTTCAAGCAGCCAAACTATATAATTCATTACCCCCAAATATAAGATCCACAGACAACTATCTTGTCTTCAGAAGACTACTCAAGAATTGGCTCTTTCCTTCGTAACCACCCTATTCAAACAGCAATGGACTCATATGCCTGTGTTGATAAATATTTTTAATCTGAATATGTGTATATTCTAGATATGTATAGCTCTTTAGGAAATGTGTATCGCTACTATGTCAAAGAAATAAATTACGCACATAAACTAAATAATAATGAATAAATAAATTAAAGAAAAATAAAACAATGATAAAAAAGTATATATATTTATATATATCTATATATATATATATATGTATATATATATATATATATATATATAAAAATTTTTTTAATAAACATAATATACATTTACTCTCTTGTAAGCTTTACTGTGTCTACCCATCGCCATATGTCATGTCTCTAACAACTTATCCTCCATCCCCACTCTGACTCATCCCAAAACCATTCTACTTCTTTCATCTCCAAAATATCCCTGCCTAAGCTCTTCCCTCCTCTTCCACATCTAGCTCACCCAAATGTCACTTTACAACCGTGATCTCCCAAACAACCCTAATAAATTTCCCCTCATTTATCTCATCTTGACTCATCCAAACCCCCTCCTGCTACTATGATCTCCCTAACCCTTTCCACTACTCTTCCTTTACTCATCCCAACCCTCATACTATTACTATAAACTCCCAATTAACACTTTTGGATTCTTCCCTCTTGCTTTGCTCAAATTAACTCATAAAAATACTAAAGCTGAACTAATATTTCCCTCTACTAATCCACCTCTAATTTCTCTTGGGTTCCAGAGTAGCGTGCTACTCACCGAAAAGCACTTCGAGGCCTCGTCAGGGGTAGTAAGCGCTATGCAAATACTATTACAATACAATTACAATATTTAACAGTTCTTCCAGAAGGATAATCATTGCTATGCTCACAATGGATAAAATAATTTCATGAAAACATATTGCAAATAAGACCTCTTGTATTATTTGATTACTGCCCATGCAAATCTAAAAAAAATATATATATATATATTCATCATGGCGCACTATTAGCAATACTACAAGAAATTATCTTTATATTTTTAAAAGCTGTGGAATCAAATGTCATACATTCAATAATTTCCCCAACAAAGAGCATTACCGTTGGCCTTGTGGCACAAATAGATAAATAAAAACAATTTGCCAGGTTCACAAACCACATTTTGTGATACCCACAGTAGTACTACAGTAGTACTATCTACTTACTACAAAATGTAATTCACAAACCTACATCTGCAAATCTCCATCTTCACCTCTCCTATGTGCCACTGCAGTAAGATTACTACTTAGTAGTGAATGTGGGAATGGCTGGGAGAGTGGTGGGAAAATGAAGGCTTTCTACAACAAAATGAGAGGGGTTTAGGGTGAAATAAGGATGAGTTTAGAAAGGGGAAAAGAGCGATTTAGGGAGGGACACATTAGTACACTCTAGTACAAACACCCAGCCAAAAAAATAAGAAAGCACATTACCATTCACAAACTACAATTCTAAATTTGCTACCACCCAAAAGTCCACAAAACAGTCATAACTTTACTCTGGCCCAGTCTTTGTTTAGGTCTAGCAGCACACATGGCCACTCTCAGGTACTGTAGCACACTCCCATAATTAATATTAGCGGCAAGGACTTGAATTAGAACCTCATAGGGAACAATGTTAAAATAAAATAATTTATTTTGACTCTTTGAAATATGTATGTTTTATTTAATGTTAAAAAGTATATATAAATACACAAACAATATTATTTTATTATACCATATTTTATTAACATTTTTAATTATGAAAATATATGTAACGTTCATTTTTAAAAAACACAATTATTTAGAATTATTTCTAAATATCTTTGTAATTTTTAATACATAAATACATATTGACAATCTACTTTAGTTTTTTTTAAATACAGCTTTAAAGAAATAATTCAATGTATTTATGTTTCTCAAATCTTTAATTCAAGATAGTGCAAAACTATTTTTTAAATCTGTTCTACATTCAAATCAAATAACAACTTAGTTCAGAACAATATTTAACATGTTCACTAATTTTTGGAAGTCTAGTAGACTTTTAATTGTTTTCCTATACTTCACCATATGGGGATCTCTGCATGGGGTGGAGACCAGTGCCTATTCATGAAAAGGTAATAATCATAACTTCTCATCTATAAATATGAATACATCCCCTGTTCATTAAATGTCCTTTTTCATAGAGCCGAGCTGAGTTTCCATTTTGTTATTTAAGAGTTTGAGAAGCATCCATTTTTTTAAAGATGTCATGAAATTTCATAAAAAGTATGCAACATTATATATGGTTTATTTAAAGTAACTCAATGCATGTCCCATGAAAACTAAATGTGAGACCTTGTTTTATAAGATTACACAAAATACCACCAAGGGGACTGGTTAAGGAGAAAATGTCTCCCAGAACACATTTTATGCTCAAGCTATTAACCCAGGGGACAGAACTGTGAAATTTTACACTTGTGATATTTTGGGGGAATTTCTCAAGAAATGTGTAGATTAAATGCTACTAGTGGGCCTGCAGCACTGATTGTGCTACCCACTCAAGTAGCCCCTAAACCATGTCTCTGGCCTGCCATTGCAAGGCTTTTGTGTGCAGTTTCACTGCCAATTTGACTTGGCATTTCAAAAGTACTTGCCAAGCCTAAAACTCCCCTTTTTCTACATATAAATCACCCCTAAGGTAGGCCCTAGGTAACCCATAGGGCAGGGTGCTGTGTAGACAAAAGGCAGGACATGTACCTGTGTAGTTTACATGTCCTGGTAGTGTAAAACTCCTAAATTTGTTTTGGACTGTTGTGAGGCCTGCTCCTTTTATAGGCTAACATTAGGGCTACCCTCATATACTGTTTGAGTGGTAGCTGCTAATCTGAAAGGAGTAGGAAGGTCATATTTAGTATGGCCAGAATGGTAATACAAACTCCTGCTGACTGGTGAAGTTGGATTTAATATTACTATTTTAGAAATGCCACTTTTAGAAGGTGAGCCTTTCTCTGCACTTAAATCCTTCTATGCCTTACAATCCACGTCTGGCTAGTTTCAATTGACAGGTCCATTGTGCATTCACTCAGACAAACCCCAAACACAGGATGCTCAGCCTCACTTGCACACATCTGCATTTTAAATGGGTCTTCCTGGCTGGGAGGGTGTAGGGCCTGACACTTACATGTCAAAGGACAGTGGCCTGCCCTCAAACAAAGGACTGCAACACCCCCTACTGGGACCCTGACAGACAGGACTGAACTGAAAAGGGACCTTGTGCACTTCTAAGCGACTCTTTGAAGTCTCCCCCACTACAAAGGCACATTTGGGTATTTAAACAGGGCCTCTGCCCCTACCAACTCAGACAATTCCTGGAGAAGAAACCCTGAACCAGATCCTGCAACCTGCCAGGAAGAACTGCCTGGCTGCCCAAAGGACTCACCTGACTGCTTTTTGTGAAGGACTGCTGCCTTGTTGTAGCCCTACTGCCTTGCAGGTCTCTGGCTGTGCTGAGAAGTGCTCTCCAAGGGCTTGGATAGAGCTTGCCTCCTGTTCCATGAAGTCTCAGGACCAAAAAGACTTTAGCGGTCATTCCAACCGCCGCCCGCCGGCCCAGCGGGAAAGACCCAGCAACGATGAAGCCGGCTCCGAATGGAGCCGGCGGAGTTGCTGGGGTGCGACGGGTGCAGTGGCACACGTCGCAATTTTCAGTGTCTGCAAAGCAGACACTGAAAATCATTATGGGGCCCTGTTAGGGGGCCCCTGCACTGCCCATGCCAGTGGCATGGGCAGTGCAGGGGCCCCCAGGGGCCCCACGACACCCATTCCCGCCATCCTGTTCCTGGCGGTAAAAACCGCCAGGAACGGGATGGCGGGAAGGGGGTCGGAATCCCCATGGCGGCATGGAGGATTCCCTGGGCCAGGGGAAAACCGGCGGGAAACCGCCGGTTCCCCTTTTCTGACCGCGGCTTTACCGCCGCGGTCAGAATGGCCCAGGAAGCACCGCCAGCCTGTTGGCAGTGCTTCCGCGGTCGTTGGCCCTGGCGTTCGGTGACTGCCAGGGTCAGAATGACCCCCTTTATTCCTACAAGAAGAACTCCCTGTGCGGTGGAAATTGATGCACAGCCGCCAGAAAACGACGCATAGCCTCCATTGAAGTAAAAAATTCACCGCCCTCCGAACCGGAATGACACAGCCCGACTTCGCAAGGAGAAGATTGCAGTAGTGCCAGTGTAGCGACCATAAATTCAATACATGGCCCACTAGATCAACGCACAGCCGAGCCGGAACGATGCAGCCCGACTTCCTCAGAAGAATCGATGCAGCGCCTGTGACTTTGTCCTGCCAGCGCCGGAATTCAACTCATTATCCCCGGGGCGTCTGAAAACCCTGGTCCCGTGAGGATCCAAGACCGAGCACCAGAAATCGACACAAAGTCTTCCCTGCGTGAAAAATAAAAGACGCATTGCTGTGTGTGGCCCGAGAAATCGACGAACACCTCCGTGTTTTCCACACACCTACTCCTCTGTGGTTCCTTGTGGAGATTGTGTATGCAAACTAGGTACTTTGTGCTTGCAAGACACATGTATTGCTTTATGTCATTTTTACAGTGATATTTCAACATATCCTTATTGCATCTTAATCGTTCTGACCTGCATCTTATCAGATAAATATTATATATTTTTCTAAACACTGTGTGGTGTATTTTTGTTATGTTCTACTGTGTTATTGCATGATTTATTGCACAAATACTTTACACATTGCCTTCTAAGTTAAGCCTGATTGCTCAGTTCCAAGCTATCGGAGGGAGAGCACAGGATAATTTGGATTGTGTATGACGTACCCTGACTAAAGTGAGGGTCCTTGCTTGGACAGGGGGTAACCTGACTGCCAGCTAAAGACCCAATTTCTAACAACCACCATTCCACCTAATGAGCCATTCATTGTGGAGGTTGCCCGACAGCCCAAGCCCCGGTGGAAAGACTGGGTTGAAAGGGTCCTACTATTCTCGGAAGCTACCAAAGTTGAAAATTGCCATGATACTACACCTAGGGTCAAAGACATTACAGAATCTCAAAACCACTTTCAGAGCCCCCCCCCCCCCCCCAAACCCACCTCACCCTCTTTGCCTCCCTTAACGTGCACTTTGAGCCAGTGGCAAATAAAGACTAGAAATGTTTTTTTTTTTTGTCAAACCAGGCAACAGGCTGAAAAGTCTATTGATACTTTCCACATGAGACTCATGGACCTAGCCAGCACTTGTGGGTTTGCCCATGAGACAGAGGAAATCAGGGGGCAAATCATTCAAGGTTGTGCCTCAGCGAAGCTATGCGAAAGAACTCTGGAAGAATCTGAAAGGTCCCTGGCTGACATCCTGAAGATGGGGTAAATGAAAGAATTATCCAAGGCTCGAGCGTCCCAAATAGAAGCCGTCCTACCAAGACTAATTAAAGAGGAGCAAGTTAATGTCATCATGCGAATGCCTACCAAGCCCAAAACCAAGAATGCTCACCCACCGCCCAGAACTTGTGGATACTGTGGAGGGCCAACACACCGCCCCATGGACTGCTCAGCAAGAGGAAAACATTGTGCAGGATGCAGCAAGGTCAACCATTTCTTGAAGGTATGACAGTCAAGCAAAGTATGGGCAACTAGCATCACTGTCAATGCAGCCCTAAGTATGCCAGACAGGAGCAGTGACATGTACGATGACAATGATGAGGAACACACGATTCACTCCATATTTGCCATAGTAATGGCAGCCCAGACTTTGCGGCACCTACTGTGATTTCTAATAGGTGAACACCCAACCCTTGCTTCTCCTGGACACAGCAGCCTCCTTCACCATCATGTTCTCCGACATCTATTGCCATATGACTTCACCCCCCGGTATCAAGCCTGCCAAAATACAATGCTTACAGCCAAAACACACCACTTGCCCTGCGAGCCCGGTACAGAACAACCATTGCTTATGGACCTCGCTCCATCGAGGCCCAAGTATATGGTGCCGAAGACGGCCATGGCATGCTGTTAGGGTGCCAGGCGGCCGAAGACCTAGACATCGTAACATTCACATTTGGAGTGCACCAAGGATCTGTGACTGACAACCCGGAAGAGTTTCCAGAGGTGTTTGATGACATTAGCTGCCTAAAAAACAAGGAAATAGGGCTGCACATAGATGAGTCCGTACAACCTGTAGCACTTCAACATTGACGCATCATGTTCCATCTGAGACCCCAGGTACAGACAGAGTTAGACAAGCTTGAGAATCATCAAAAGGGTGACTGGCACCACACCCTGGGTATCTCTGATTGTAGTTGCCCGGAAGCCCAAGCAAACTGGCGAATTGTGGATATGTGTGGACATGTGACAGCCAAACGCTGCAATCAGGAGGGAGAGACATCTGACCCCACGATAGACGACCTGATCGGCAAGTTGAGAGGAGCCCGCTAGTTTTCCAAACTAGACCTGCGGTCTGGGTTTCACCAACTGGTCCTTGCTGAAGACTCATGTTACATTATGACTTTCTCCACGCATGTGGGCCTCAGGCGTTACAAAGACTCAACTTTGGTATATTGAGCGTTGCAGAGGTATTCCAAAATGAGATACAAGAACTCCTAGTTGGCCTCTCTGACGTTGTCTACATCAGCAACAACATCTTAGTTTATGCCACAACTATACAGCAAGTATGAGTTCTTAAAACAGAATCCCCAGTTTTTAGGAGATGTATTTTCGTCTGAAGGGGTAGCTTCCGAATCGGAGAAGGTGCAGGACATTGATGAGGTGCCACGCCCTACAACAGTGACTGACGTCCGTAGTTTCCTAGGAATGGTCAACTATTGTGGACATTTCATCAAGGACCTTTTAATTTTGACCCAATCGATCTGAGATTTGACTAAGGCTTCGAAGCCCACGGTCTTCGGGTCCACCCCAACAAGTAGTCTTTTAGGCCACCAAGGGTGCCCTCTCAATGGACACCATTCTCAGGTATTTTCAACCCTCACAAAGAGACCACCATCTCTGTGGACACTAGCCTGAAGGGACTGGGAGCAGTGCTGCTACTAAAACAGGACAACAATGAGTGGTCACCTAGTGCCTTTGCCAGCAGGTCCCTGACGGACAATGAACATAGGTATTCGCAAATTGAAAAGGAGGCCATTGCGGTACATTGGGGCTATAGACATTTTCATCTTTATGTATACGGCAAAACCCTTTCACTGTGAACACAGATCACAAGCCCCTCATTCCACTATTCAAAGGTACAGACTCAAAGCCACTCCCACGGATAGATAAATGGCTGCTTCAACTGCAGGAATTTAGTTGCCATCTAGAATAGCAGCTGATTACTTGTCTCGACACCTTTGAGTGGCCACCGCAGAAGAGGTAGACAAAGCTCCGGTAGTAGAAGAGTACGTGAGGTACATAGCAGACCAGTCTAGACTGCTGCCCCTCTCCACTGAAACATACCCCAAGCCACCAGCCAACACGAATGCCTCCAGAAGGCACTAAAAGCTGTACAGGCTAACCAGTGGCGTGCCGCGAAGAAGCAGTGGTCATTACTCACCACTGAAGCCAAACAAGTCAAGGAAAGCCTGTACCACATCCAACAGGAATTGACTATTGACCCTGATGGGTGCTTGTTGAGAGGGCATCAGCTGGTCATTCCTTCCTCTCTTACCGTTCGTGTGGTCGAGTTAACCCACGGCGGACATAAAGGGATGATAAAAATGAAGAATCAGTTAAGAACCAAAGTCTGGTTCTCCTTGATGGATCAATCAATCAATCAATTAATACTTGTAGAGCGTGGCTAATCACCCGTTAGGGTCTCAATGCGCTGGGGCTTGATGAAAAGGTAGAAGTGTTAGTCCGATCCTTTGAGTGGTGCCAAGCTTCGGGGGAGCCCAGTCAGCCCGCTCTGGCCTGAGACAGAAGGAGTACCACGACAACCCTGGGTTTCCAACAGTTTAGATTTTGGAAGCCTCCCCGATGGGAGACACACCCTGGTGGTAAGAGATGACTACTCAAAGTATCCTGAAGTGGAGGTCATATCCTCTTTGAAGGCTGAAAAAATAATACCCAAAATTGAGAAGATCTTGGCCACCTATGGTCTGATCTCCGAGCTTAAGAAAGACAATGGGACTCCCTTTTCAAAGTCACAAATTTCCATCATATCTCAAATCAAAGGGCATAGGACATAGAAAGATCACTTCTGCTGGCCTCAAATGAATGGGGAGGTGGAGTGATTCATGCGAACATTGAATAAAGTTATTTGAATGGCTTCAGCCTGCTAACAGGCCCCCTAACTGGCCATATACTTCTTTATGAGAGACTACCACCAAACCCTGCTATCCAATACTGGACGAGCACCAGGTCACCTTTTCATGGGGTGAGTAGTCACAGACCCCAATCCCCCCATAATCATCTTTGGAAGCCTGATCCAGTAAATGACAAGTGCACCAGAGGAGATTAGACGCGAACAATAAGACCAGTCGCCGCCGGCATGTTAAAATCTCTAATCTGAACATCAGAGATTTGATACTCCTCAAGGACCAGTCCCCTGGAACCAAGTTCTGGTTACAGTTTGAACGGCACCCCTGGACCATCGTTCGCCTGTGAGGCACCATGATCATCACCAGGCGAGGAACTGCCACCATCACCAAGAGTATATCCATGTTTCAAAAAAGTTCCATCCCAGCCCTTGCCTGCCAGGGTAAGACTAGGAACTTGGGGGCAAATTTATGCAGTGTGACGCTGCACGAGTGCAGCGCCACTTTCCCTGCGCCCCTTTGCACCCCCTTCGGCCACCATGTGTGCACCATATGCACCATATTTAAAATATGGCGCACCATGGTGCAGGGTAGGGGGCAATAGAGTCATTTTTAATGACTCGATTGATCTACTCTTCAGGAGTAGCGACAAGCTGTTGGCGCTACTCCTGCTGAGTACATACGGGCCCATTCTAAAGAATGGAAGCCCCCTTTTAATGCCTGCTCTTGAGCAGGTGTTTAAAGTCCCGTAATAAATGGTGCTAGGGAATTCCATAGATTTCCTTGCACCATTTTACCGGCTCCCCTAACGGGGGAATGTGCTCTTTGCATACATTATGCCTGGCACAGGCATAATGTAGGGCAAAAGTTTACATGGTGGCGAAATGCATGCAGTGCGCCACCCTGTAAATATTGTGCAGGGATTTTGACCTTTATGGGCCACATTAATGTCAAAATAAATTACGTTAATGTGGCGCAAGGTGGCGCTAGGTCCTAAAAATAGGTCCTTCAGTTTCCATGAAACTGATCAAGACTCCCTGCCCGATGACAGAGATGTCCTGCCTGTGACGTCTTCATCTCCTCCACCTGGAGACTGCCCAGCCCGGGAGAGTGAAGGCCAAGCAGAAGACTCCAGCGACCGACAGATGGATGATCTCACCCATCGGTACACCCGTACCGGATACGGGCTGCGGGGGAATCCTTTGCCTTCCCAGAGACTACGAAGCATCTGATGTGGAACAAAGTTTGTTCCAATATACGAGTCTGTTTTTGACAACATTTTTATTTGTTTTGGGGAGGAATGTAGTGTTGTGCCAGAGATGTAACTGGTCGCGGGCACCACCATTAATTAAACATAAGATCGAGGGGAGGCCGTGGGTCCCCCTCTGTGTAATGTGAACAGTTGTGGCCCCAGAGTCTCATGGGGCAATGTTGTAAAATAAAGGTTGCCAGCAGATGGGGTAAAGAAAAGGGAGAGTGAGGAAGAGAAAGATTGACCCACCAGCTGGCCGAGTGAATCACAGCACACAGGCCCTGATTTATGTTTTTACACTCTAAACTGCGTTAGTGCAGTTTAGCATTAAAAGTATAGCACCATTCCTGGACGCCAGCCGGGTGCCATATTTATGGAATGGCACTAGCCGGCGGTAATGCCTGGTTAGCATCATTGTAACTGATGCTAACTAAGTGGGGGAGGCGTAGGGGGAATTATAGCACTACACTGTTTAGAGGCAAAAAATGCCTCTAAGCAGAGTAACACTATTTCCGAGAGCACAACCCCCATGGACATGACTCCTGTCTTAGTAAAGACAGGAGTGATGCCCTCCGCCCCAGTGGCCATGCCCAGAAAACAAATGTCCCCTGGGCATGGCCAGTTGGGTCATTGCCATGCAGGGGGCCCCAGGTTAGGGCCCTCGAGAGGGAAAAATAATTTTAAAAATATATACTTACTGGGACCTACCTGGGATGTGTCCCCCATCCTGCGGTGTCCCTCTGGTGTGGATGAGGGTGGATGGGGGTGTCCCTGGGGCCAGGGAAGGGCACCTGTGGGCTCTTTCCACGGTCTCTGACCATGGAAATATGTCCACAGTTCCCCTAATGCCTGCCCATACCCAGGCATTAAATAAGGGCACTAAGCAAGCTTAGCGCCGTTATTTAAGGCCCCCAACACACATGCTTGATTTTAGCACGGTGGATAAATATGGCACTAAGGCCATGTCCTCATTTTTGGCAGGGAATGCCTACCCTGCTTCTCATTGACGCAAGGTAGGTTTCCACGTCCAAAAATGACTTTAACTCCATTACTTTGGCGCTAGACGTTCGAAGCGCCAAAGTACAAATATGGACTTAGGTTTGCGCTGAATTAGCATTAAAAAAAATACACTAAATCAGAGCAAACCAAGTATAAATATGCCCCACAGTGTTTGACTCCGTTATTACAGTGGCAGTCTCCACAACGCAATGCCTCAGCCCTCTAAAAAGCAGGTTGAAGCACAAAACACAACAGCACTGAATCTTAACCCAGAATAACGGACTGAATCAGTGCTAGTTCTGGTTTCTTTATAGAATAGCTTGAGATTAGTGGAGGTATTTTAGCTGGAGAGACAACCAATATCTATGTACAATATTATGATACCAGACCCAAATTGTTCCAGTATAGTCAACTGTCTCTCTCCACAACAGTTTGGTTCTTTGGTCTTAATACCGAGAGCAAATAATTGTTCTTAGAGAACGCTTTTACAATAGTTTGTTGAAAAGCCGGAGATGTTTTCAGCACTTTAAAGAGAAATTTATGAAAGAATCCAGTACTTTAGGGTTTTGCACGGCATCCTCAGACGATTATTTCTATGCAACATCAAATAATATGTATCTATAAGAAAACATGTGCTGCTCCTTCAGGGCTCCATTCCATGATGGAAGAGCTGTGTACGTGTCAAACCATCGTACCATCTAAACAGCTATGCATACCCCGTCTATTGGCAGTAGTTCCTGTTATTCTGTGTAGTCAGATCTTCCCTGCTTTTAAATGATTGTGCAACAATGTATTTGCAGAAGAGATTGGCCTGTCTCTTCACTAGCCACTGTTTTTGCATATGTGTAGGACCACAGAGTGTAGACATATATAATGTTTGTCTATACAATACTTGATACTAATGTTCCAAATGTAGTAATAATAATAATAATAATAATAATAATAATAACACTCCTGCATTTGTTTTATAGCTGACATTTTGTTTTTTGCTTGTTGGATGAAATTGTCGAAATTAAAGGCATTAAACCACATAATGCAATTATGTCACTGTTACAAAATTATAGCATAGGTAACAACATAAACAACCAGAATGTGAGCGACTGTTGCTGACAGTAATAGTTTTTCACTGCATATTTAAACATATGACCAAACCAGGCATTCCGCACTAGATGTATCAAGCTCCCGGTTTGCATTTCTTAAATAGCGAATTTTAAGAAATCGCTATTTTAGAAATGCAACATGGGATGTAACAAAATTGTGAGTTGGGAATTGCGATTTCTTAAAATTCGCAAATGCAATTTGCGAATAGCAAATACCAAATCGCCAAAAAAATAGCGATTTGGTATTTCAAAATCGCAAATTGCGAAAGCAGCAAACCGGAACAGCCTGATGAGATCATAACCAGGAAGTGAGTCAGCCCATGCTACTTCCAGGAGCCACACCCACAAGAGCAAATAACAACTTAAAGGGGTGATATCAATACGAGTACCTGGCGCTCTCCCTCAATAATCTGTTAAATTTATCCAGGCGGTGCCACTTGCTGGGACTTCACTCCAAAATCAGGGCCAATTGATAACTACTCCTGTTACCCAATATCATAAAATTGCAGCAGGACACGTTACGACTTCAATAGTTCATGTTTATATAAGTTGCTGTAAGAGTCCTCATACAAACAATCTTCATAAATTGAATCAGTTTATAATTTATTGTTCTTGAAAATATGGTTTCCAAAGTTTGCTCACATTCATGTCAACACGTGTTTCGTCTGGGGAATACCACTTGACTTCATCAGGACTTCCTTCTCAGTAATCCTTGCAAAATATTCACTGTGCTGCCACATATAGTCCAGGATACTGACTACTTGTGTTTACCCTTAGGAATCTTGTATTTGGATGCCTTAAGCAATGAAGCAGCGTATCTTTACTCTTTTCTCTCTGTGTACATTCCGCAAGTACGTCGGATTAGCAGCAAGGAGGAACGTAGTTTCTTCGCCGGCGAGGATGAACTATTGAAGTTGACGAATCTGTAACGTGTGCTGCTGCAATTTATAACCCACAAGAGCAGGCAGGGAGACACAGTCCAGCACCAGGGAGCCATCTTTGTAAGCCTTCGAGGACCAAACTGCAACATGGCCAATGATGGGAAGGTGAAGGACAAAGAAGACAGGAAGCGCAAGCTCAAATTCAGTGAGCAGGAATTGGAGGTGCTCACTGAGAAGGTGGTCAGGAACCATGACAAACTATTTGGGAAGAACTCACTCCAGGTACCTGAAAGTGAGAAGAGGAAACTGTGGTCAGAAATCCAGACCAAAATATGCGCAGTGGGTGTTGCGCAGCGCTCTGTGGAGGAGATACGCAGGAGATGGTATGACCTGCATTCCCGTGCCAAAGAAAGGGTAGCCAGCAGGCTAATGGAGGCAAGGAGCACAGGAGTAGGACCTCCCAACCAGACACCGTCCACACCAATGGAAGACATGGTGGAGTCCACACTGCTACCTGAAGCTGTCAGTCGTGTCACTGACATTGACACCTCAGGGACACCCAGCACCAGCAAAGTTAAGGCCAGCAATGATGTGTATCCCCATATGTGCATGTACAAATGTCCCTTAGAAGATAGCTATTAGTTAGATGCATTGTGATAAGTAGACCATGTCACATCTTACATACAACCCAATATGCCTTATGGAAGTGGTAGTCCACAACCCTAAAGTCAAAATACCATATAAATAGCATGTTTGTGTTCAGCCACATAAAGAAACAACACACACAACTCACAGTGATACAATGTCAGTGTACAATTTTTACCAGTGTGCAACTTCTTGTGATATATACATACATGACATGCTGCACATTGTCGTTGCAGATGCCCCGGGCCCTGCTGCAGCAGAAGGTGGAAATGTGGGGGCTGTCGAAACACAGCCACAGTCAAACACCAATGAGTCTTTCAGTATTGCACCAACTATATGCAGGGCAAGGGTGTTACCTCTCCCAGAGTATAACTTGGACTCGGATGAGATGCCGGAGGAAGTCCCCACACCACTCCCAGAGACTAGATCCACAGGAAGACAGCAGTCACAATGCAGGCATACAGTGCACAGAGGAAGGAGAGGGCCCATCAATCTTTGGTGGCCTTGAAGCTTCAATGCTGAAAGTGCAGCACCTGCAATGCAAGCACATGAGGTCAATACACAGGTAGTTGGTGTCATTCGATCAGAACATGGGCGCAATGCACAGGCAGTTTGAGTCTCACAATGACAATATGGGAGTACTGCACAAGCAGATGGATGCACTCAATAAAAACATTGGATCAATTAACAAGCAGTTGGAGTCTCTGAATGAGGGACAGCAAACACCAGCAGAAAACACAAAGGAGTTGACAAATGCCATTAGGGACCTCTGCACTGAGATTCAGCAGGGGGCGTATCAGCCACAGTAGGCGCCATCATCAATTTATGGGAAATTTTGATGGGCTCTGAAAATCGGTCAATCGGCTTGCTAGCTCAATTGCCTTGATTTCACGACGTGCTGTTGGCATACAGGTGGAGATTACACATTTCAGTAGGGATGTTGCACAGGGATTGGTGCAAATAACCAATGTCCTGGATGCAATGCAGACAGCACACAGTGCTACAAACAGCGAACTGGGTGGTGGAGATAGTGAGGAGTTCTCTAGCCTCAGCAGTCTTACAGCCCCTGTGATGGATCCTAGGCGTCGCAGTACCAGAAACAGTACTGCCAGTGGACCTGCTACAAGAGTGAGGCCACTGAGCACTCAAGTGGAGTGCGTGGACGCAGGAAGTAATGTTAAGGCCTACAGGGGACTACTGTAACATGTAGCTATACAGTTATACTATGATGCTAATAGTGTGACACTATTATTCGCACGTTTGCCTATAGTAGATGGCTATGTCCTATTGACACATACGTTACCTGAAGTCAAGGTAATAAAGTTGCTAACTTCAGAAATGCCTAATATTGAAGTGGTGTTGTCCTTACTTACATCAGAAATGGATGTGCCTGATGTCAGCACGTCTTTGCCTGCCATCTGCTGCACTGGTCTTCTCTACTGGGTGGTGGGGGGCTAAGGGATCACCATCTTCATCTGAGTCAAGATCCATTGGCTCAACTGGTATGCCCCTTCTCGTTGCAATGTTGTACAACATTGCACATGTAGTCACAATTTTGCAGGTTGTCTCTGGGCTGTACTGTATTGTCCCTCCACTCTTATGGATGCACCTGAAGCAGCTCTTCATCAGTCCGAAGGTCCGCTCCACAACACTGCGGGTTGCCCTGTGTTCAGCATTGTACCTCCTCTCTGCTGGAGTTGCAGGGCTCAGGGAGGGCCTCAGTATAAAGGTCGGCACTGTGTAGGCACTGTCTCCTGGAATGAACAGAGAGTAAAATTAGTACTCTTGAAATCTGACGTCACTATAACATCAATGCAACATTGTCAACTATTACTTTACCCAGTAGGTATGCTTCGCAAAACTCCCCAGCTAGCGGTCTTGTGTGAATCCCACTGTGGTGAAAGATGTATGAGTCATGTTTGCTACCTGGGTATCTGGCCACAATATCGGTAATGATGTTGGAGACATTGCTAATCACCTGTATGTTCATGGAATGGTGGTTCTTACGGTTGTGATACACATACTCAGTGGCCGATGGTGGACAGATTGCTACATGTGTCCCGTCGATGGCACCTCTGACATGTGGGAATTGTGAAATCTGATAGAAATTGATTTTCGTCTGCTGTAATTCCTGTGGGGTGTTGGGGAATCTTATGTGCTCTTGTATTTTGCTCAGCATGGCATTTAGAAATGCATTGAAGAAGCATGAGAGGGCACTCTGTGAACCCCTCCTGAAGCTGCTATGACCCCTTGATAGCTCCCTGAGGCCAATAGGTGAAGGGAGCATAATACCTGTACATGGGTGGGAATACTATTGGTCCTGTGCGTGGTGCGCTGCAGTATGGGTTGTAGATCTGCTATCAGGTTAAGTTTCATGGCTGAGTTTAACCTGTACTTCTCATAAATTTCCTCCTCTGTCTGGTCAAATAGGGTTATGCACACTCTGAAAATGCACTCCTGTCTCCTCCTCCCTCTCCTCAAACCTGCCAAGTTCCTCAATCTCCTCGCCATCACGTAGAGTGGAGGCATTTTGGAAAAGTGGCTGAGTCATTCTGGGCCTCTTTATATAGGCTGCACATGGTTACCACCTGATTTAAATTTGTGTTAAATTGCATGTGCAAATGGCCATTCTGTGAATATTCGCAATTTGCTAATTTTTGATACCTCGCATTACGACATGGTTTTGCGTGTCGCAATCAGTGTATCGCAAATTGCGTCAGGATCACAAAACTTTGTCGCAGTTTGCATCAAGCAAATAGCGATTCAGTAGATCATGTCTCTATTTGCGATACACTGTTTGCGACATGCAAACCATGTCATATTCACTAAAGCTCACAATTTTAGCGATTCCTTATTTTCACACTGCGAATGTCTTTCAAACATCCTGGGAGGCATTTTTGCATTCACAAACAGCTGATTTTTGCGATTCGCACCGTTTGCGAATGCAAAAAAGTTTGATACATGTGGCCCTAAATGATGGCTTTGTATTTCGCGTAATTTTGTATACATATTGCATTATTATGCAAAAACAAATTGTATGAGTTGTGTACACCGACGGTCTTGATAATATCGCATGCCTGTTTCTTCCATTGCCCTCCAGATTTGCTCATATCTCGTTCTTTCAGGTTTATTTTCATCCCTGATTTCTTCCTTTGTCACCCTTTCCTAGCTTTCTCTTTAATCTTCTTTCTCCCTTTTCTACTTTTCTCTCTCCTATTAGGGGTCAAAGCTTGATGATGAAAAATAACCCTCGTTCCCCAGAAATGAGTGCTGGTGCCCACCTCCGGGAGCAGCTTAAGCACTGCTTTCACATCCATCGGTGTGATGTTGCTACACAGTCATTGACCTGTTATACTCATTCACGTAGAAGGTCTCTGTGTAAAACATGCTGTGGCTATCAGAGTAATCATTTTTTTAATATTACAGAGTGCAAAGCAATCTATATTTACACTAGTGATCTATACAGTTGCTTCTTGTAAAGATTGGTACTTTGCTTTCACAAATGCAGTTACAGTAAAAATCTACTTCACTGCGTCGGAGTCTCGTGTTTATATGTAAGCTCTGCACATCTATTTGCGGATTTGTAAACCCACAACGCTTAATGAAATCCCTTCACAGTGCACCTTGATCTACTTACTAAAGGCTTGGATCTTGATTGGACTAATAACGGTCGACATGGGTGATGCATACATTAGTTTGAACTATAGGGTGATTGCATTTCAGAATGAAATAGCTCTAAAAAGAATCTTATTGAAATTGGACCAGTTCATGATAAGAGAGAACTTACTACTCAGTATGTTCAACTAATTTCATGTATTAAATAATTTGTATGTATTTTTTTGTTTTATTCTTTTTATGTTTCAAGTTTCAAGCCCCAGTGCTACACACTCGTTTTTAGGTTAGCGTGCGAGCGCTCTGACCTGTTGTAATCCACCTGTGTGCTTTTAACCACAGCCACCGCACACTCATCACTATCACTCGTTCGTGGCCTCGCCTTTCAAAAATCCTTTGTTATTATTGGTAAACGCTTTACGTTTATCCCTCCGTGGGGTGGTTTTGTTACCGCCTTGGTCATCGACCCTGTTACATGGATAATTGCACCATTGTGGATACGTTTGACTGCGAGCAAACCTTTTTCCTTTTGTGTCTCTCTTTTGCGCTCATGCTCTTGGCAGCCATGGGCTTTGAATTGTCTCACTTACGTCAATTGTTTTACTTTTCATTTTCAATTTAAGTTGCAAGAAAAGTCCAGTCTGGAATTGACAACGTTAATAGCTCTAACTTGAGCAAACGCGAGACCCATTGCATTGCAAATGCTTGTTGCTTCAATGTGCCTCTTAGTGTAAATGGAATTCCACACAGTGCTAAGACCACTCGCTGCCAATTGGACTCTTCTCTGATTTAGAACATTGAAGTTCATGTGCAAGAGTGTGTTTTGAAGGCTTGTATAAGTATTAAAAATATGCAATAGATTAGCACTGCATTAAATATTTAAAAAGAGTACAAACAAGGTTTTTGTCCTGGTGAAAAAGTTAACCCATGCAGATTGTCATGTTGAAAATTATTTTGTTAGCCTAGATCTTTGGTAACTATGTGGACACTAAGGGCCATAACGCTGTGTTGCGTAAAAAACCTTGGTCTGCAGAGCACATTTTCCCTGCGATATGGATGCATCAGATTTATAGTGCGGCGCACCATGTCGTAAGGTCCGAAGGTGCTTCAAAAATGTTGACGCATCTAAAAAAAAGATGCAACATGGCATAAGGCAACTAGACCCTCCAAGATGCAAAGCAGATTTATGTGTCTTAAAGCACTTGTAAGTGCCACAAATGAGCAATGTGTCACTTAGGAGTGTGTTGCGTCACAGAATTATTAAAAAAAGACACATTACAAAAATCTGAGCAACAGACTAAAAGAAATGCACAAAATGGAGGGAGCACCATCTACAAGTCAGGAGGGCAACAGTCCACACTCCAGCCAAGATGAACAGACAGCATGGGAAGAGGAGAAAGAGGAAGTGTAATTGCATTGAGGAAGAGAACCAAATTTTAATAGCTGAGGTGAAAAAAACAACACCTTCTCTTTGTCACCTCCAAATTGCCATTCGGAAAGAAGGGAGCCATTTGGAAATCCATAGTGGATAATCTTAACAGTGTAGGCCAAACAAAAAGGACAGTGCTGGAGTTGAAGAAGAGGTGGCACAACTACAAGAGCAGGACCAAAGAGAAACTGGGCAAGAATGTCTGGACAGCCATGCGGACCAGAGGAGAACCTGAGGACCAGGAGGAGTTGGATGCCTTGGAGGAGCAGGTGGCGTCAGTCATCCCAATAGAGTTGGTGGCAGGAGTGAAAGAACAGGAGAGTCCTGGGGTGAGGACCAGCAAGTTCTACAGGGTAAGTGTCAACAAGGAACAATATGGTTAAAAACGTCATGCAATTCAGTACAGCAAGACATTTTGCTGCACTACACTGCACTGTGTGCAAGGGAAAGGTAGAGGAATGTCTAACATGTAAATGCATACATCAAATAAATATACGTTCCTTGCCCAGTGAAAATTTGTCCAGCCTAGTCCAGCCATGCCAAGTTTCCCAAGGCCATGTGAGATGTGTGACCACGTCCAGGTTGTCCTTTGAATACTACTACGTGTGGTCTAATGTTTAACATAAGTGACCAGGACTACAAGTCCCACATTACAAAACAAAAAACCTGTACATGAGCAGCAAATCATGCATAGACCTTAGAAACCTTGCCAACCTTACTGTGACAATACAAGCACCTTTGCACCATGAGGCAAATGTGTTTGTATTGGTGTTATACAGCCAAAAGTGGAGTGTAAAGTAAGGGAATGGAATATGGTTTCCAGACGTTTAACTTCTCATCTGACAGGAGATCCAGGTCTTGAGTATATGGATTATCTCCAAATAAGATCATGTTAAGAGCCATGTGTACGGTCACTAGCATGAAACCACATTGCACACAGCTGTCCTGATGTGCTGGGTCGGATCTCACAGGTGTTGCCTGCCATGTTAGAGACCACACTACCTCCTGTATGTACAAATGAATATTGGGGGTGGGGGTAGAGTCAAGTTATGCACACCAGAGGTCCATTAGTGTTTGTCTGAAGCATAGATGGTGTGTGAGCTTGGTGGGCCCCTGGTAGTGTAATGCCATTTAGGTGTGGCTGAGCACATTGAAATGGCACTGTGTCTGAATAGGGAGTTGTTGGACCTCAAGGAGGTGATGTGTGATGTTAATGCCGCAAGGTAGCCTGAGTAATAGTCATGCTCTGCTGTGTTTGATAGTGTCTATAACACTTGGGGAGAAAACGAGGCTAAAGCAAACCCCGCGTCTACCTCAGGTGAACTATCACAAACACATCATGACACGGGGATTGAATCATATTGTACTATGTCATCTATCTTTAGTTCTTGTTTCCAAGAAGTACTATGCACCCCTATAAACTGCCTAGTTAATCGCCGGTCAATTCCAAGACTTGGATGAGATGGGCTCACTCATGTAATATGACAGGCTTTATCCTTGTTCACTTGATCCCACCCTGGTGAGATAATAGTACCAGGCTAGACTCAAGCTCAAGAGGGGCTACCTCGAGGGAGTTCTTATAGATTGCTTGCCTGGATGTTTCTCTGGGATCCACTTAATTGACTAAAATACTTTGGGATAAACCACAAGGGTTTCTTTATTTGGTGGTATCCTGGTATGGATAAACATACTAATAAAAATTATTAATTCAGGGCAATAAGGGGTATCATGTCCCCTGTTTCCCCCTATAGTGCTGGCATGTTTCTGCCCTTCTACAAAGCCTATATTAGGTCTCGGGCATTCATCAGGGCTAATAGGCGCCCTCTACTACTGCCATTGGTGAATTTAAATAACAAATTCTGCCTTCCCTAAATAGGTCAAAATACGTACCCTGGGTAAGGGGAACATAAAACACATTGGTCAGGTAGATAGTATGTTCAAGTCACAAACAAATCAAGTGGTCCATACTTGAACATTAACACAATAAATAAATAGAAATACACCTGGGGCACATGTGACAGCACATATAAAAACCCACACATGCTTGACAGGTGTAACACATGTGATCACAAAAACATGCTACGTATAGGTGTGTTGCTCCTTCATATTCTTTTTTAACTAAGCCAGGTGGATGCTTAGCCTCATGGTCTGTGTGGGGTGGGCATCTCCTATTGTCACACACTAAAGACAACATTTGCTATCTCCATACACAGAGGAGTTCTTTAGTACTGGTAGTACTGATAAACAGCTCAAATCATTCTGAGTACATCACTGACCCTGCTAGTAGCAGTATTTACAAAGTCATATCCAGTCAGTTTATGGGTTCTAGGTTAGACCTATACCCCCTAACCACATCTGAGTAAGTTAACTCCTTTCAATAGCTCATTCTTTCAACAGCACTTACTTTGTCAAGGATAACACCGCCCAGATTCCTACCATGATGCCCCCAGACACAGCCAACTGGTAGGCCAGAATGAAGGGAATGAAATGTTTAAATAGTGCTGTATACTCTAATTAGTGTCAGCCCAATTGCTTTCACCTGCTTTTTTCATTTCACTCAACTCAGCCAATAAAAACAGAGTCCTCAAATGCTCAAGGCTCCTACGGACATTGGGAGATATAGTTCCCACCAATGACCAATAGGGATTGAGCCTGGGGAACTACACGGGGCTACCCAGGATACTGGAGCATGTGGTTCCTTGTGGGCCTGTGGCAGTGACAAAGATCCCATGAGTCTTTCAGATTATTGGGATGATCTCATCCAAATTTTCCCATCAGCTTCATAAAAGTGATAAAGGTGATAATCCATAACATTATTGGGTTTGCTGTTTACCAAAAGCGTATAAACCTCTTGGGGGGACACATCAGAGCCCCTTATCTTTGACCCATGAGGATACACCAGAAAGTCAATAAGCACGTCAACTGACCCTCACTACTATCAAAGTGCCCTCAATGGTAAGAAATGTCATCATTGAGGCCATGGGTATCTGTATGTAGCCTCAGTACCCATCGCTGCTCTTACGGTAAGAGCACTCTGTTCATATTGCCAGATCTTTTATAAATTTCTCAATTACACACCACATAGTGCCATCCGTAGTGTGATTACACTCACTGTAATGTCTAGTTAGTTTAGTGTTGTCTCTTTTGCATCTTATTGTGCCCCTGTGTTCTGATATCCATGTACACACCTTACGCGTTGTCAGTCCCACTTATCGACGGTTAAAAGGACATTTTATCAAGTAGATGATATCACTTGAGTTGCAATTTGTGAGCTTGCTTGGCTCCCAAGTGGTAGGCAGTCCAAATTCTAAGGTTTTGCATGTTTTTGTAAACTGGAACGCTCCACAGCTACCACTTCGTTGATGGCCTCTGGGGGTAGGTGCATAACATAATGTCATCTAGTTGTGTGAGTTGGTGATTTATTTGGACATGTGTGTACTATCATGTCCCTCAGGCTCTGACTTCTCCTGCTGAAAAAAGATGCTTAATGATCTTATCCAGGTAATTATTTTCTTTCAATTTATTACTCAGTTTAGCCACAGGTACCTTGTACTATTCAACCTCTGTACATTCCTCCTCAACTGGAAGAATTGACCGATGAGTACACCCTCCTACAAAGATCTGGGATTGAAGCTTTCATAGACCAAAAGTATTTTCTTGTCCTTGGGCTTAACGGAGAACTCAGATTTTAGGATCCCATCCTCTGGATATATCTTAAAGTCTAAAAAAGAGGATTTCGGTTCTACTCAGTCATCATAAGTCTGAGAAAGGGGTCTAGGCTGTTGTCCCACATGATAAATTCAGTTGCCTCCTCCTCTGTAACCCACCAAATGACCAAAACATCAACAATATACCTTTTCCATAGCCTCAAATTGGCAAGAAACAGGTTGTCTTCACTATAGACATACTCAATCTTAAAATTGTGCACATATAAACAGGCCAGGCTAGGGGCGCAGGTACTCCCCATATAGGTGCTAATCGAATTCTGAATCTCTCCATAACACCTTGTAGTCTCTGTTTCTCCCTCTGCCCCTTCCCTTGCCTCTGGCTAAAAAAGGAAGTGGTAATTGTCAGGGAAGAACCACGCCTCCATGGAGCCTGAACTGCAGATATTCCCAATGATATTCTACGTCCTGCTCCATCACGAGCACCAGCAACGGCGAAGACGACCACGGTGAGTACAGCCTCCTAGTACCCAGGGGACATATCAAAGTCCAAGGCCCCACTTGACTCATGCAACAAAACAGAGAGAATACTGCAGGGGCATCAGTTTGAAAATAAGCAGGTACCTCTGGAGAATGGGGGGGCACCACAGCCGGTAGATGGAACAACACCACTGGTCCTGGAAGGGGCATCATGCCCTGTGCTTGCTCCTGGGAAGTGCAAGGCCTCAGTCTTCGAAGTGGGTGACTTGCCCACATGTTCTGGATGGGGCAACATGCCCTGTGCTTGGTCCTGGGGAGTGCAAGGCCACAGTCTCAAGTGGGTGACTTGCCCACATGCTCTGGAGGGGCATCGTGCCCTGTGCTCTTGATCCTGGGGAGGCTGGGGTTGGTGGGTGCCATAACCACTGGTTCTGGAGGGGGCATTGTGTCCTGTTATCCTCATCCTGAAGAGGATGGGGTGAGTGGGTGCCATACCCACTGGTTCTGGAGGGGGCATCATGCCCTGTGATCTTCGAACTGGGGAGGATGGGGTGAGTGGGTGTATTCCCCACTGGTCCTGGAGGAGGCATTGTGCCATATGATCCTCATCCTGGGGAGGATTGGGTGAGGGTGTGTGTTCCCCACTGGTTCTGGAGGGGCATTTTGCCCTATGATCTTAATCCTGGAGAGGATTGGGTGAGTGGGTGTGTTCCCCACTGGTTCTGGAGGGGGCATCGTGCCTTGTGATGCAGATCTTGGGGAGTGCAAGGTCTCTCAGGTGGGTGTCATACCCATAGGATTTACAGGGGGCAGCCGCACAACAGCCCATGGACGCAGGACTACACACTGTCCGACGGTGGTGATGGCTGCTCAGTGGTGGTGATGCTGCTGCTGGTGATGGGGGGAAGCTCCAGCCCATCCCCTGCAGGCTTGGACGGCTGCCCACTGCTGATGGTGGTGCTGGTGGTGGTGGTGGGGGGAGGCTCCAGGCCATCCCCTGCAGCATTGGATAGCTGCCCACTGCTAGTGGTGGTGCTGCTGTTGGAAGCTCCAGCCCATCCCCTGCAGCCTCTGACGGCTGCCCACTGGTGCTGCTGCTGCTGGAGGTGGTGGTGATGCTGCTGGTGGTGGTGGGGGGAAGCTCCAGCCCATCCCCTGCAGCCTCAGATGGCTGTGCCACCATGGTTGGTGGTGTGGGCTCCGGCTGAGTCCCAGCACCAGGCCCCTTGCCCTTCCTGCCAGCAGCTGGGGCTGGCTCCTTGCTCTTCCTAGTAGCAGCTAGGGCTGGCACCTTGCCCTTCCTGGAAGCAGCTGGGGCTGGCTCCTTGCCCTTCCTGGCAGCAGCTGGGGTGGTACCTTGACCTTCACGGAAGCAGCTGGGAGGGCTCATTGCCCTTCCTGGCAGCACTTGGGGCAGGCACCCTTTCGGTGTGGCTGGCTGGTGTCTGGCATCCTTTCCCACCACAAGTTGCTGTGGACACTACTGGGCCCGTGGACTGGGTGGCTGAGGTGCTTGCCTGGGTTTTACTCACCCTGGCCTAACGTGAAGGATGGGTAGGGAAGAGGTCAAAGGTGGAGAGGAAAAGCTTCTTAGGGACATTGGGGCAGGAAGAGGGAGAAGGCCCGGTAATGTAATTGGGAGGAGGGGGCACAGACACAGTGGGAGAGGACACAGGGGATGTGTGCATGGCTGTTGGGGTGGTGACTGCCAGAGAGGTGTGTGTTCTGATAGGTGTGCTGGTGATGGAGGTAGTGGATGAGGATGTAGTGCATGCAGGTGTGAGTGTAGATGCAACTGGGAGGGAGGATGAGGAGGAGGAGGGGGACACAGTGGAGGCAGTGGATGTTGGCATGTCTGCATCTGGGTGTGTTGTAATTTAATAGCGATTAGATTAAGCATTAGCAGAAGACATCTTGTATATAGTAACTATTGTGAACATTTGGCGGAATCCATTTGTATTCATGGCAGCCATTTTCTCTGCCATGTGCTCACCAAGTGCTCTGTCCTACCTTTCTGTTAACTACTCTTGAAAATCTGCCTAGTGACAAGTTATATTTAGCATCTCCCACTTTCGCACATGCCCAGTAAGGTCTGCAGCTGTTAGTCCTTGAAAACTGTTAGCCCTTCCTACCTGTTGACTGTGCATTTCCACATGACCTTACATGTATGCAAGTCTTGCTTCTATAATTGTACCATCTTCTTTTAGCCCCTGCGTGGGTATAAAAGGACCATGCTCTCTTAGTTCAGTGTGCTACTTCTAACATTACCGAAGGGTGCTGTTGAACTGTAGTACCACCTCATGAGGTTTAATAAACTTTGTCTTTTATTTCAGTTTCTGTGCCAACTTCTTCCTATATGGTCTGAGGACTTTGTGCAGAGAAGGGCGAACCCCTTGCACTAGTAGGCGTTGCTGAGGCTTACTTTAACAGGTGGTGTGTGTGTGAGTGCCTGTGGGATGAAGTGTGGTGCCTGTGTTTGCCTGTGCCACTCTTGTGTGTTGTCCTGTGTGCATGCCCGTCTGCCTGTGTGCTTGGGATAGGTTGGGGATGAGGGGAATGGGATTGGGTAGAGGAAGTTGGAGGGGGGAGGATGGAAGCAGGGACAATGGCTGCCGTCAGAGAGGAGGCCAGAGCCTGGATTGATCTTTGTTGGGCCGCCAAGCCAGTGTGAATGCCCTCCAGAAATGCATTGGTCTGTTGCATTTGGGCTGCCAGCCCCTGGATGGCATTCACAGTGGTTGACTGCCCAACAGGGATGGATCTCGGGAGGTCAATAGCCTCCTCACTCAGGGCAGCAGGGCTAACTGGGGCAGTCAGAGGTGCCTGGGCCGAAGGAATGCCCACCCTCCTGGGTGAAAGGGCACAGACAACTCGCTGAGGGGCTGCTGGGAGGGCAGTGCTGGTACGGGGGTGGCGGCTGTACCTGTAGCTGGGGTGGGCACAGAGGTTTCCGCCACCACCATGGAGCTTCTATCAGAGGAGGTATCCGTGTCCGAACTGCCCCTCCAGTCTCCGTCGTGGTGCTCCCCTCGCCTTCCGTCCCAATGGTGCCCTCACCGTTGGTGGACTCTTCCTCCTGGGTCCTGTGGGATGCAGCTCCCTCCCTCGCCGGTGCCTCTGCTCCTCTGCCAGATGATGCTAATGCACAAAGGACAGGATGACAAAACAAAAAGGGGGGAGAGACAAAAGATACACTTGGTCAATGGCTGCACAAATATCACCGTTGGCGTACACAGCACCCTCACACACAGGGAACAGCCCTACGCACTATCCAATGCACTACCAGTAACAATGCTAGTCACCAGGGCATGGGGAGGCACACATACCACCAACTGCAGCATACCTGGAACTCACACACCCCTGCCCAGTAGTGGATGCCTACTAGCTAGGTTGAAGCAATTTCACATCAGATCCCTGCCCAACATGGGACCTACTCTGCAATGTCAGGCTTGGTCTAGGGGCACCCACAGATACATATCCCCCACCCGGATTCCACCCCGCCAGGCTTAAGTAGTAATGATGGGCAATGTACTCACCCACTTGTGGCTGCTGTGATGCCCCCAAGCACCTATCCAGCTCCGGATAGGCCACTGCCAGTATGCGGGCCATCAGGGGGGTCAGGGTTTGGTGGGCACCCCTTCCTCGTTGGGAGGCCATACCCAGCTGGGTGTCTGCCATGTTCCATGCCCAGCATCTCGGGTCCTCCCAACGTTTCCGACAGTGGGTGCTCTGTCTGCAGTAGACACCCAGGGTCCGCACATCCTTGGCGATGGAACGCCATATACTCTTCTTTTGATGGACGCTGACCTGCAGAGGAAATATACACATGGAAAGGTATTAGTTAGAATGTCCTGTCTGTTACACTCATGGCCCACCAGAGCCCTTCCCATCCCCTTATGCACAGACATGGCGCAGCATACATGCTGAACGCTGCCCAGGGCCCATCCACCAACCTCCCCCTACCCAAGACCTTCACACACAGCACTCCATGCATTCATGCACCATGCATCGTGCTCACAGTGTACTCACCTGTTGGTCTGGAGGCCCATACAGCAGTCCATACTGGGGTAGGACCCCATCCACTAGTCCCCCCAACTCCGCCGAGGTGAAGACATGGGCCCTTTCCCAGTCACACAGGCAATGGTAGGATCCAGACACAGGTCACAGCAGCACATGCAGTGTAGGTCCTCTCCTGTTGAGGGTCAGGTAGCAAGTGAGTGAACAGATAGAAAATGGTGGTGAAGTCCGTGGCGGTGCATGCCGTCACCGCTGACTTACATCACCAATGGCCACTGTACCCCATAGGGCCCAATAATCACGAATGAAGAGTAGCACGATGGTTCCCGACCGTCTCCCGCAACGGTGCACAACGTCAACACAATTACCTTACTTCCACCTATCCCTCCATACAGGACAGAGGGACGCCATTTCAGGGGGGGCAGGCCATGGATCATAAGTGCGTCACAGACCACAATTGTACATACAGGACATATGCAACTAATGTAGGAGGCTGGCCTGGTTTGTAGTGGTTACCTTGGGTACTTACACCTTATACCAGGTCCAGTTATCCCTTATTAATGAAGTAGTAGTGTTCTAGCAGCTTAGGCTGATAGAGGTAGCTATAGTAGAGCAGCTTAGGCTGAACTACGAGACATGCAAAGCTCATGCAATACCACTTAAAGTTACACAGTACTTATACACAAGTAAAGACAATACTCAGTGTTACCAAAAATAAAAGTAGTTTGTTTGGGTGACACAGTATCAAAAATATCTTAGAGTCAATACTCCTTCTGGAGGTAAGTCTTATACACAATATGTTATGTTATGTGAATTTATATAGTGCATATCTGCCCAGAGGCCTCACAGCGCTCAGAATTGAAACAGAAGCATCCAGCAGAGATAAATTGGGAGTTAAGCCTTAAATAGCCACTTCTTCAGGGCATTGCAGAAAGATAGTTCATGATTCATAGCTCGTATGCTGATAGGTAAGGAGTTCCATAGCTTCGCCCCCTGGTATGCCAGGGCTCTCCCCCCATCCAGATTTCTTCCCTTTAGGGATCACTGCCAGATATGTTAGGGCTATAGATGGAAGCTAATGACCTCAGCATTTCCGGACCTTGATTATGCAATGCTCTATGCACATGGCATAGTGTTTTAAATTGTATCCTCTTAGCCACTGGGAGCCAGTGCAGCGATGAAATTCCAGCTTTTATAAATTCTTGCTTAGAAATATTCAACATCAAATGTGCAGAAGCGTTCTGGACTTTCTGCAATCTTTTGATCACATAGCCAGGTGAGCCCATGAACAATGCATTTCCATAATCAATTCGAGAACCGATCAAAGCCTGTGCAATTATTCTTTTGGCTGTAAAGGGTAAGATAGTGAAAACCCTCCTCAACAGCCTAAGAAGGCCAAAGGAGGTGGCAGCTATTTTGTTAGCTTGATGGGCCATTGACAGTTGTGGATCAAGCCAGACCCCCAAACGTTTGATAGATTCTTTAGGTGGCGGTAAAAATCCCATGCCATCAATCATTGATGGATTCATGATGGGCTTTACTTATTGCCCAAAAAACATCACCTCTGTTTTATTGTCATTAAGGTTTAGTTTGCTTCCGGTCATCCATGCTGCCACAGCTTGGAGACAAGGACCAAGTGCTAACTCTATGGAACGGGAATCTCGTGAAAGAGATAATTAATTGTGTGTCATCTCCATATGACACCAAAGTCAGCCCAAAGGGCTGGACTATTTCTCCCAGTGGCAGCATGTAAAAATTAAATACAGTGGGGCTGAGGGAAGACCCCTGTGGGACTCTGCATCTATTATTGATTCGATCTAAAAAATATGACCTATCTAATACCTGAAAAGACCTATCTTTGATAAATGAGTTGATCCAATCTAAGGCTAAACCAGATAAACCAGATAATGCAATCTCTTGTATCCTATTCAATAATATATCCGGATCCACAGTATCAAAAGCGGTGCTGAGATCCAGAAGGATAATGGTTGTTTCCATACCCATATCTAGTCCCTTTTTAGCTTCTTCAGTAACATTGATCAGTATGTAATGGTCTGAAACTCATCTGGGTGGCATGTAGGATATTGTTGACCTACAAAAAAGTTGGGTTTGGACATAATTTTCAACTATCTTAGACAGGATCGGCAACAATGAAATAGGCCTATAATTGCTGAGAAGTCCAGGGTCAAGATTAGGTTTCTTCAAAAGTGGTTTAACAATGGCATGTTTCCACTGCTCTGGCACTACACCAGAGGCCATTGAAAGATTGATAGAATTCGTAATGAAGGGAACCGTCACTGGGGCGCCTAGTGATAGCACCTGGGGAGGGTCTAGATCGAGAGGGGACCTTGATTTAATAGTTAAAAGATGTTTCTTCACGACATCTACTGATATTGGAGGAAAATCTCCAGTCATAGGATTCACTAACTTTTGTTTGGGAGCCTTCTGTACCTGGTTTATAACACAGGGAAAAGTCGAGTAAATGTCTAGCACTTTTTGTTGGAAATATAATGCAAGATTGTTGACACGCTCCTGAGATGCATTCAAAAGTGCCATATCCTCTTGAGACTGGGTAATCTCATTGAGGACACAAAAGATCTCTTTAGGTGAATTGGATGCCTGTTTGATCTTTGCGGTGTAATATCTGGTTTGGGCAGATTTCATTTCAATATAAGAACAAATTGCTTTTTTGTAATCTTGTTTTAAAAATTCATTGTGTGACTTCCTCTGTCTCCTTTCCCATTTCCTACATTTTCTTTTGAGATGTAGCAAATGTGCCATAAACCATGGAGAGTTCCGCCTACCCCGTCCCCTTCCCCTGGTGGATAATGGTAGGAGTATATCTAACCAACAGAAATCCAGTTGTCAAAGGACTTTGACGATTTCGTAAAATTATTTGGCTGGATGGTTTATTCCTTTCCAAAGTGTTAATCCAGGCATCTGCTTTAAGCTTATGCCAACGTCTGGAGGGTAAAAAAGTATTATGCATCGATTTCTTAAGCCTAGGTATGGTTAGTTCCAACCTTATCAAAAAATGGTCAGACCAAGCAAAATGATATGATGCCATGGGAATTAATTATTTGATATTTGAAAAAACCAGGTCAATCATATGACCCTTGTTGTGTGTGGGACCCTTAATCGGTTGTATTAGACTAAGGGCCTTCATATCTGCAATCAGAGATTTAGTAATCAAACTATCTACCTCCTCCGCATGGATATTAAAATCACCTAATAACGTAAAATTAGAATTAGTGCAGACCAATTCCATGATATTCTCTGCCAATGATGGCAGGAAATTTTCAGTGGGACCCGGAGGGCGGTAAACCAAAGCACCTGATATAGTAAATTGAGGGTTCAGGGTGATGGAGAAATACATACTTTCACGCCCTTTTATCTGTAGTGGGTGTGAGTTAACTGTTAAATCATCCTTGTAAATTAATGCAATACCTCCACCTCTAGCAGTAACTTTGTTGAGTCTACTTATTCGATATCCTTTAGTTAATGCCAGTGCGACATCAGGGGCTGAGCCCTCATGTAACCAGGTTTCAGTCTGGCAGACCATCATAGGTTTGGTCTGTTCTAAAAGTAGATATATGTCCAGTTTATGTGCTACTAGAGAGTGACAATTAACTAGGAAAATTAGACATTTATCAACTTCTAGGGTTGCTAATTTATCCAGCATTAATTGCGGGGACCACTGACAAATTGAACATGAGTGTTCAGGGCTCCTGGGATCTATAACGTTAGTGTAAATGTTATGAATAGCGGGCCTTAGAGAAAGAAGGGCCTCCGATTCATACTTAATTCTGACCTCTTTTGTTGAAATCTGGGCGGAGAATCTTGGTTCTAGGCCCGTTCTGGCGCGGACGGGCGCAGACGGGCTTACCTTTGGCGTGCAGTTGAGCCCACTGGACGTCGCTTGCATCTGGGATAAAAATAGCCCGCATGTCAAAAAACACTATACCCCCAACCTACACAAAATGGCGGTCGCATTAGTGCTTTTCCCAAAGAGGAAAAATGGCGGTCAAGAACTAAATTCTAAATTTCCCCACCACCAAGGCCACTAAACACGGACCAAGGTGAAGGGAGGGATAAAACAAGGCTGTCCCTCAGCAATTATAAATGGTTTTAGTCTGTGGCAAACTCTGACTGCTATTTGTGCAAAATAAGCGTTCTACAGTAGAAAGAAAGTGTTCCTTAAAATTTTGGGGCCAGATGTACAAAGCTTTTTGCACGTCGCAAACAGCTGATTTAGCTGTTTATGACGTGCAAAAAGCACTTTGCAATGCACAAACCCTGTTTTGCGATTCGGTAACCTGGTTACCGAATCTCAAAACGGTTTTGCGAGTCGCAATTAGGAAGGGGTGTTCCCTTCCTAATTGCGAGTCGCAATGCAATGCAGGATTGCTTTGTGACCGCAAACACAGTCGCAAACCAATCGCAGTTTGGACCCTTTTGAAATGGGTGGTAACCCATTCGCAAAAGGGAAGGGATCCCCGTTGTGAATGGCACTGCAAAAAAAAATTCAGAGGAGGCAGTGGTCCTATGGACGACTGCCTGCTCTGAAAAAATGAAACTAAAACGTTTCATTTTTCGTTTTTGTAATGCATCTAATTTTCCTTTAAGGATAACGTTCTGCATTACAAAAAAAAAACTGCTTTATTGAAAAGCAGTCACAGACATGGCCACCATCCCTGTGAGGGCTGCCATTCGCAAGGGGGTCGCATATTGAGACCCACCTCATGATTATTCATGAGGTGGGCCTTTGCGACCCCCTTGCGAGTCGTAGATACTGTCAGGGACACCATCCAACATTCCGAATTGCGACTCGCAATCTGCGAGTCGCTCTGACTCGCAATTTGCAGGTCGCAATTCGGAATGTTCCTACATCTGGCCCTTGATTCTCAGGAATTGGCTTTTAATAGTTTATCACTCCAAAAGTAATCTCTGTGCTTTCAAATTTCAAATTATGGACAAATAAATGACAACAGTGTTCCCTTACTGCTTATCGTCCGCTGTCCGTCGCTTGCATCTGGGCTAAAAATAGCCCAGATGCCGAAAAACACTATACCGCCAACCTACACAAAATGGCGGTCGCAGTAGTGCTTTTCCCAAAGAGGAATATATACATTACACACTAAAATTAGACAAGTAATTAGTCATAGGACAGTGCAAACAATAGCAAATGCTATAGAATGCAATGGGAAAAAAATAGGTTTAGGGGCAACACAAACCATATACTTAGAAAGTGGAATGGGAATCACAAATTCCCCCTAGACAAGTGTAGTGTGTGCAGAATCTCTGGGAGAGTAAGAATACAGTAAATGTAAGTATATTACCCCACCTCAGAGCCCAGAAAAGCAGGAGTAAATTATTGCAAGTTTCCTGAGGACACACTACACCTCGTTATTGGGATTTTGCAGTAATCAACCAAGTCTGCAAAGAACAACTGATGGATTCCTGGACCTGAAGACCTGCAAAAGAAGGGGACCAAGTACAGAAGTTGAAAGAAGCTCCAAGAAGGGCAGGAGCCCCTGTCAACCCAGAAGATGGTGTAAAAGGAGAGTCCCTGGTTGGACGACGACTGCAGGAATGCACCCTAGGAAGATGCCAGTGGGTTCCTGCATAATGCAAAGGATGTCCCAAGACGTGAAGATGGATGCAGGTGTGATTTCATGTTGGAAGTTGCCAGGAAGCCTGGGTTATGACAAAAGTGTGTTTTGCGTCAAAATGGCGCTGGCTGGACCCAGGAGGGACCTGGGGGCCTCAACTCTGTGTGAGGAGGAAGAGGGGGCTCTCAGCACTATAGAGAGCCCTCAGGCTACCAGACAGCACCAATGGGAGTCCCAGGACACAGGGACAAATGAGGTTCAAAACATGGTTGGTGCAGCACAACAAAGGAAGGTCCCACACTGCCGGAGAACAACTCAGGGAGTTGAGCGTCGCAGGATGGAGTGCTGGGGACCTGGGCCAGGCTGTGCATGAAAGAATTTTGCAAATAGTGCACAGAGGCCTCAGGAGGTGAAGAAGACGCAGTACACAGGGGTACCATCGCTCTCAGGGAGGGCAAGGTCTTACCTCATCCAAATTGCATCAGCAGGACCTCAGGACAGTCTGTGTCGATGGGGTCTAACCTCTGTGTCCTTAGGAGCACGCTCATCGCTGTGGGAGGAGTCCAAGGGTACCGGTCGTCATCTTAGAGATGCCTGAGCAGGGGAGTGACTCCGTCACCCCACAGGAGCTTTCTTCAGTCCTTCTGGTACATGATGAAGACAGGGAGTCCTCAGAGCGTGCACACTATGGAAACCGTTGCAGTTGCTGGCTGGAGCTGAAGTTGCGGAGCAAAAAGTATCCCTTGTGGAAAATTTGTTGCTGTTACAGCGGTTCCTGGAGCAGGCTGCGGTTGAACCGAGGTCAGAGGATGAAGTGGTAGTTGCAGAGGATTCCTGAATAAAACTTGCTAGAAGAATCTGAAGAGAACCCACAGGAGAGACCCTAAATAGCCCTGAGATGGGGATTTGCTACCTTATCAGGTAAGGACCCATCAGGAGGGGTCTCTGATGTCACCTGCTGACACTGGCCACTCAAAGCCCTCCAGAGTGCCCCCACACATTGCATTGCAAGATGGCTGAAGTCTGGGACACACTGGGGGAGCTCTGGGCCCCACCCCTAGGGTAGTGCTAGACAGGGGAGTGGTCACTTTGTCCAGTTTCGCACCTGAACATGGGACAAGGGGTCCCTGAACCAGTATAGACTGGCTTATGCAAGGAGGGCACCATCTGTGCCCTTCAAAGCATTTCCAGAGGCTGGGGGAGGCTACCCCTCCCCAGCCTGTAATGCCTATTTCCAAAGGGAGAGGGTGTAATACCCTGATCTCAGAGGGAATGCTTTGTTCTGCCTTCCTGGGACTGGGGTGCTCAGACCCCAGGAGGGCAGAACCCTAGCTGTGAGGTGGCAGCAGCTGTAGCTCCAGTGCAAGCCTCAGAGCGCTGGTTTAGCAGTACTGGGGGTCCATAGTGGAGCCCACAGGATGCATGGAACTGGCTCCCCAATACCATATTTGGAGTTACCATTGTGAAGCTACATATAGGTATTGACCTATATGTAGTGTACGTGTGTAATGGTGTCCCCACACTCACAAAGTCCCAGGAAATGGCCCTGAACTATGTGGGGGCACCTTTGCTATTGCAAGGGTGCCTCACACTTAGTAATTTTGCACCTGACCTTCAGCAAGTGAAGGTTAGATATATAGGTGACTTATAAGTTCCTTAAGTGCAGTGAAAATGGCTGTGAAATAACGTGTGGGTTATTTCACGCAGGCTGCAATGGCAGGTCTGTGCAAGCGTTTGTCTGAGCTCCCTATGGGTGGCAAAAGAAATGCTGCAGCCCATATGGATCTCCTGGTACCCCAATGCCCTGGGTACCCAGGTTCCATATACTAGGGACTCATAAGTGGGGTCCAGTGTGCCAATTGAAATTGGTAAATGAAGTCACTAGCCTACAGTGACAAATTTAAAGCAGAGAGAGCATAAGCACTGAGGTTCTGATTAGCAGAGCCTCAGTGACACAGTCAAGCACTATACAGACACACACATTAGGCCATAAACTATGAGCACTGGGGTCCAGACCAGCAGGATCCCAGTGAGACAGGCAAAAACATACTGACATACAGGTAAACATGGGGGTAACATGCCAAGGAAAATGGTGCTTTCCTACAACTAATACATTTAAAATCACATCATGCATTGAACTGTAGTGGATACAATGTACAGATTATGACCGGCTCCTCACTCTTTTGCCCAATAGATTGCAACCGCTGCAGATGAATAGGAGATGGAGACATCCCCCGTGCACAGACCCCTGGTGGACTTGGCAACAATGGAGAACAGGCATTGTTCCTACAGACTTGATAGGGCCACAATTGACGTGCTGTGTGCCCAACTGGAGCCTGACCTGATATCTCCTATCCGTCACCCCACAGGGATCCCAACTCTTGTGCAAGTGCTATCATTGCTCCATTTCCTGGCAACTGGTTCTTTCCAAGCGACAGTGGGCTTGGCAGCAGGAATGTCACAGCCAATGTTCTCATAGTGCTGACCAGAGTGTTGGCTGTCCTGATTAAACACATGTGCATCTACATTATTTTCCCCCTGGTGGAGGATTTGGTCACAGTGAAGGCTGACTTCTATGCAATGGGACATATCCCCAACATCATTGGGGTGATTGATGGAACACATATTGCATTTGTCCCCCCCAGGCAAAATGAACAGGGCTTCAGAAATCGAAAAAGTTTTCACTCGATGAATGTGCAGATGGTTTGTTTGGTGGACCAGTACATCTCTCATGTCAATGCTAAGTATCCAGGCTCCGTGCATGATGCTTTTATCCTGAGGAATAGCATCATCCCAAATGTGATGGCCCAACTACAGAGGCACAAGATGTGGCTAATAAGTGAGCCCTGGTTCCCTCCCAGTGGATGTTGGAGTATGGGTATGGTGTGGGTCATAAGGGTTAGTGTGTGGCTAACAGAAGTCCCTCGATATTTGCAGGTGATTCTGGTTACCCCAACCTCTCATTGCTACTGACCCCTGTGAGGAATCCCAGGACAAGGGCTGAGGAACGTTACAATGAGGTTCATGAGCGAACAAGAAGGATCATTGAACGTACATTTGGCCTCCTGAAGGCCAGGTTTCGGTGCCTCCATCTGACAGGTGGATCCCTGTGCTACTCACCAAAGAAGGTCTGCCAGATAATCACTTGTTGTATAACCTTGCCTTGAGACGCCATGTCCCTTTTCTGCAGCAGGAGGAGGCTGGAGATGACCGTGTGGCAGCAGTGGACCCTGAGGACAGTGAAGAGCTGTAGTGATTAGACAATACTTCCAATAACACACAGGTAAGACAGTGTAACTTCCGATTTCATTGACAGTTTTTTGTTTCACATTATCACAGGCAAGCTGTGAATTCCCACTTCTATGTCCACTCACTGTGCCATTTTGCAACTCTTTTTGCTGATGTTGGTGCCCCACTATCGCTCCTGGTGTGTTCACTGCAGTCAACTACAGGGTTTTCCTATGTATACTGTACAGTTGATTTGCAAAGTTTAAACCTTGTTAAACGAACACATGCTTAAATCATTTGACATACTCCATACTTGGTATTTTTTTCAATGTGTGTTTATTGCAGTTCTCTGAAGAAAAGGGGGAAGTGCAATGGGCTGGAGTGATGATGGAGAAAAGTCCGGGGTAGAGTCCAGTCTATTTGTAGCACAGGTGCAGTGTCCAAGGGGGCATAAGAAGGGGAGCAATGGCAGTTCAAGGTGGACAGGGTGACTGAGTGGGACTCAAGGTTGACAATCAGGAGAGTCTAATTTCCTGGTGGGGGTCTTGGCAATAGTCTCTGGCTTCATCCTGGATCACAGGGAATGTTTGTAGGGTGGTTCTCCTTCTGCAGGGAGAGAGGTGCTGGTGGCCTGTTGGTCCTGTGGCAGGGCCTCCTGTCCACTAGCTGCAGCAGAGGTGGAGGGCTGTTCAGTAGTCTGGCTAGTGGCAAGGACCAGCTGAGTTGACACTGCCTCCCTCATAATGCTGGCCATGTCTGCCAGCACCTCTGCAATGGAGACCAATGGGTGTTAATGGACTTCAAGTCCTCCCTGATCCCCTGGTACTGTCCCTCCTGCAACCGCATGTTCTCCTGCAACATGTCCAGGATCAGGCCCAGTGTATCCTGGGAAAGTTGGTATGCTCCCAGGATCTCGGTGAGTGTGCACAGAGGTCCTCGCAGCTTCCCTGTTGTCCTGTGCCTCTGTCCCCTGAACCGTGTGCCCACTGCCACTGACCCCAGGTCCCTGATTGTCTTGGGTATGAGGTGTGCCCTAGTGTCCCTGTAGTGGTGGACACACTGCTGATTGACGTGTCCTGGGGACAGAGGTATGGGTACACTGGGTGGGTGCTGTGGTGGTGTTTTCTAAGGGGGGAAGCTCTGTGGTGGTGTGTGACTGTGCCTGGGTAACCGACTGTCCGGAGTTCCCCGATGGGCCAGGTTGGACATCCAGATCCAGGCGAGCAGAGTCGCTGTCATCACTGTGGGCCTCTTCTGTTGGGGCACTGGATGTTGCTGGCACCTCTTCTCCAGTGACATTGGCTCGGATACCTGTGGGGATGTAAATGCAGTGTTATTATTTTTGTGTGTGACATTTTGTGCATGGGTGGGTTGCCCTCTATGGTTGTTATTGCCCTGGCAGCTTTATCTTGTGTGAGTTGTTATGTGGCGGGCTTGTTGATTCTCTCTAGTGTGCATGCTTTAAGGACAGGTGTCCATGCAGGGCTGTCAATGGTGTCCATGCATTGGTGGTGCATGCTGGGCTTGGCATTGGGATGAGTGGGTTGTGATGGTGGGGTGTGTGGGAGGTGGTGGAGTGATGCGAGTGGGGGTAAGGGTGATGGCATGTGATGGCATGCAGGTAAGGGGGTGATAGTAATAGAGAGTTGACTTACCAGTTTCCAGTCCTCCTCCTACTCCTGCCAGGCCCTCAGGATGCATGATTGCCAAGACTTGCTCCTCCCATGTTGTCAGTCCTCTGTACTGCGAGCTGGTGTCTTGCTGCAATGGAACGTACCTTCCCCCATAGGTCGTTCCACCTCTTCATGATGTCATCCCTTGTTCTGGGGTGCTGTCCCACGGCGTTGACCCTGTCCATGTTTCTACGCCATAGCTCCATCTTCCTAGCAATGGACATCTGCTGCACCTGTGATCCAAATAGCTGTGGCTCTACCCTGATGATTTCCTCCACCATGACCCTTAGCTCCTCCTCAGAGAATCTGGGGTGTAGTTGTGGTGCCATGGGTGTTGTGTCAGTATTGTGGGTGAGGGTGTGTAAGGTGATGTGTTGGGGTGTGTGTTGTGAGGTGTGTTGGTAGTGTATAGGTGATGTTGGTGTGTGTCTCTGGTCTTGTTGGTGGCCGTAGTGTCAATCTCCTGCCAGTAATTGTTGTTTGTAAAGGATTGTGGATAATGTGGGTGTGTGTTTTATAGTGGTGTGGGTGTGTGGGTGTGGTATGTGTATGGGTGTCAGGTGTGTGTTGTTTGAATTGACCAATGTGGTGTTGTTTTGTATGTGTGTGTGTATTTTGAGCGCGGCGGTGTGTACCGCCAATGGTTTACTGCCATTGAATGTCCGCCATGGTGATTCGTGGGTCATAATGTTGTGGGAGTTGTTCTGTTGGCGTAACAGTGTGGGTTTTGATACCGCCAGTTTATCAGTGACCTTTGGACTGGCGGACTTGTGTCTGTGGCTGAATAGTGACGGATTGGTGTGTGTGTCATAATATGGTGAACGGACCTCCGCGGCGGCAGCGGTATGTTGGCTGCAGTCAGCATGGCGGTAAGTGGGACTTACCGCCAATGTCATAATGAGGGCCATAGTATCATATGATTAAGTTGTTGTGACACGATGTGTTTGTGATAGTTTACTTGATGTAGGGTTTGCTTTAGCTTCTTTTTCTCCCCAAATGTTATACAGATTTCTGAGTAGTGGTTCAGGCTGTGAGAAATACTACAAAGTAGGTTTAAGAGTACCTATAAAGAAAAAGGTTGATCTTGCCTTACAAGACAACAATCGAAGCACTCACTCTGATGTGGACATGTAATCCATTTTAGCAGCACCATTTCTAATGGAAGACATCAATTTGGCACAGACATAAGCTTCACTCTCAGACTTAAAGAAGACACAAATAAAGAATATGCTCCATAGAGCAATTATGATGGAAGATCTGTGAGGTAATGCACCCTAAAATGTCACGTAGTCATGAAAGAACCATGAATTTTTCTGGAGGACAAGGAGTTCAAGAAAGGCTGGTCTCTGGTGACATGGAAATGCACACACGAATGGCTAGTTCTAATAATCAAAAAGGCAAAAAAACTATCACATACCATAGAAATTAAAATTAGGACACAGGAGAACGCATTAAAAACCCAACTCAGTATTACAGACTTAACGGAAAAGCTAGAGGTATTCAATAAGGCCATTACTGAATATAAGGACTTTCTCACACAATCTAGGATCAACTGCTTTCAGAAAGACCTTCAGAAGTTATCACACAAGAAGAAGATTAAGTAAACGAGAGAGTGAATCCTCAGTGATGTCAGATGACAGTAATAACTCATCAGGCGCTGACAGATCAGTTGAAACCAAGAGACAGAGACGTGACAGGGGGAATGTTAAATTCAGACCCCCCTGCAAGAGACCTACTACCCCAACATATTTTATGCATCAAAATGGGGCATCCCCCTTTTACCCCACCACAACTGACACCACCTCTTTTGTTGTCAGAGGCAGGGGAAGGGGCCAAGGGAGAAACTGAGACTGAAAGGTGTCATAGAGCGATTCAGAATCAGAGTTGAGGTCAATGGTCAATGATGCCCACAGAGGTCCAGCCAGGGACAAGCAAAACATAAGCAACAACATAATCAATCTGAGTAAGAAGACCCTCACTGATATCCAGAAAAAATATATTGATATCAGTTTGGGGCCTGTCCCCACTTCTACAGATGACCTGTTTAGAAAAAGGTTTGAGATGGCAGATTTAAAAAACAAAATTAGGATAAAGGTGTACTTCTCTTCCAAAGATAATGACATAAGAGATAGTGAAAGTGATACCAGCACAGGTTTTCCCAAGAAGTCCAGTTCATCCCAATGATCCATTAGCTACTGCCCAAGGTGGTAACCTTTGAACGGGTGGTTAGCCTTGGAGTAGACTCCCAGAACAAGAAGAGGCAGAGCACTTTCCAAAACTTTATCACATTTATGAAGCTGGGGGAAAGTTTAGAAGAGTCCACCCCAATAATCTCACTGACTCATGGCCAGTTTGTTACTAGCATGGGCCTGCTGATAACTACATGTTCCAGCATCCTAGGTTTCCTGTGTAGTTCCCAGGGCTCAATCCCTGTTGGCCATCACTGTGATTTACATTTCTCAACTTCTCTCTGAGCCCTGAGTAGTTCCCAGGGGTCCCTTTTTATTGGCTGATTAGATCAGCTGGCTGCATGCAAGGGGTCAGGTGATATGAATAAAAGAAGGTGAAAGCTATTGGGCTGACACTAATTAGAATACACAGTGCTATTTGAACACCGCATTCCATTCATTCCGGTCCACCTGTCGGCTGTGTCTGTGGGAATGGTAGGAATCTGGAGTGCATTATTCTTGACGATGTACATAGTGTTGAAAGAGTGAGCTACAGAAATGATTTACCTTACTCTGATGTAGTTAGGGGCTATAAGCCTAACCTCAAAACCCACATATTGACTATATATATATCTTTGTAAATACTGGTACTAGCAGGGTCAGTGATGTACTCAGAATTATTTGAGCTGTTTATGAGTATTGCCAGTATGAGAGAAATCCTCTGTGTAAGGATATAACACATTTGTCTTCTTTAGTGACAATAGGGGATGCCCATCCCACACAAACTATGAGGCAAGGCACCCACCTGGCTTAGGTAAAAAAAAGACCAGAAAGGAGAAACACATCCAGACGTATTGCGAGCATGTGTGTTACACCCGTTGAGCATGTGTGGGTCTTTATGTGTATTGTCACGTGTGCCACAGGTAGTATTGCTATCTATTTTTTGTTTTAATGATCAAGTAGGCACCGCTTGATTTGCTTGTGGCTTGAACATTCTATCTACCTGACTATTGTGTTTTATACACAGGGTACCTACTATGACCTATTAAGGGAAGGTAGTCTTTTTTACTGATACTCACCAATGGTAGCAACAGAGGGATCCTATTAATCCTTATAAATGCCCAAGACCTTGTACAGCCTTTTTACAAAGGCAGAAACATGTTAGTACTACAGGGGTACACAGGGGCCATGATACTCCATTCTGTCCTGTATTAATAGTTTTTATTAGCATTTTTATCCATACCGGGATAGAACCAAATATAGGAACCCTTGTGGTTTATCCCAAGGTATTTTAGTCAATTAACTGGATCCCAGATAAATATCCAGACAGGTAGGTTCCCTTGAGGTTGAGTCCACCCTGGTAGTATTATCTTACCAGGCTGAGATGAGGTCACCAATGATGAGGAATGTCACATTATTTGAGTGTGCCCAACCCATCAAAGTCTTTGAATAGCCCTGAGATTGACTAGGCAGGTTACGGGGTGGATGGTACTTCTTAGAAATGAGTACTAAAGATAAAAGACATGGGGCCTGATTTAGATATTGTCTAATGGGTTACTCCATCACAACGGTGATGGATATCATGTCCGCTGAAATCTAAATCCCATTTTATTCTACGGGATTTAGATTTCGGCGGATGGGATATACATCACTGTTGTGGCAGAATAACCCATCTGCCAAAATTGAATCAGACCCATAGTACCATATGATTCAATGGCTGCATCATGATGTGTTTAATAGTGTCACACTTGTGTAGTAGCTGTGAAAGGATGGAGTCAGAGAGGGCATTAGTGCTCTACATTTGACATATAATGTGGACCTGGCAGAAGTTGTAGCAGGTGTCAGAAGGGAGGCGTAAGAAGAAAAGTCAAACTATAATACTTATGTTAAAGCAAAAGGATGTGAAACAGGGAATTGTGAAGTGACCGTATGAACCAGTTACCAGGATTATGGGAAGGTTTTGTGCATGGTTGGAGAGTGAGGTATCTGGGCATAGTCGTGTGGCCAACCAGGATAGGTACATATAACAGAATATCATCACTACTCTCTTGTGAGGTTCACCATGAGCCATAGCTCTCAAAAATACAGGTAGGCATGCTGGTTAATTGTATAAAAAAATGTTGGATGTTATCGGTATCTCCTGAGAGTCAGTGTATGATCTGGGTATCATCAGTGTGTGAGAGTAAGTCCGGGCACAAATGATGATTGACAAAGGAGCCATGTACAGGAACAAGTGAGCAGGGCTGAGTGATGAGATTTGTGATACTCTACAGAGAGCCAACTCGGGTGTTGTTGAAATGCGGTGAGCTTCATGGGTTGCATATTTCCAAGTGTGACTGTGCTTATCCCCTACAGAGATGGTACATATTGCCTATTGTTGTGTACTCTAGAGATGACAATGTGTGCTAGGATATCTCAGAAGTACACTCACATGATAATAAAGTCTGTCATCACATTTACTATTGTCAACATCTATCATAGATCATCATTAACACATTATAATTTCATTGTAGAGGGACAAACAATACTCTGGATGACCATCCTGCTGGTGATGACCTCCTGCTTTTCATGGATGATGGCACCTTCCAGCAACTCCTGGACTCCATACAATGTCCTTCTCCGGACATGGCAAGGGATGACAGTGTTGTAGGGTATCCAGAGGAAAAGCCAACCACAGGAAATGCACTATCTGCTAGTCCAAGCCCAGCTGGCAACTCCAAGGACCCCCCAGTTGACTTTCACTGTCAAGTAGTAGGAGTCCAGCACTGCATGGTTGATGAGGTCTGGGGAGAAATGGGGCTCATCGCCGGCACCCTAGAAGGAGTCCATAGGTGCCTCAGTCCCAAAAAGGATATTTCTGAGGCAATTAACAACACCTATACTTGCCTCCATAGTATGGTTGAGTCCCTAGCTGACATTGATGCAGTCATGTGAGAGAGGTAAGAACAACGGGTCTCAACATCTGACACTATTGTGGTTGCCACCAAGCTGAGGAAGATCATTAACATCATGGCATCTATGGAGCGCAACTTAGACTCCTACATAGCAACAGTGGGTGCCCTCCATAGAGATTTGTTTGTATTGTTGAGATGCCATAAGACCCTTGTCAGTGCTGTGCTGCCTTCCTTGCTGGTACAGAAAAAGTCTGGGGGACAGAGGAGCAACATCTTTGGTCTCTGGTGTGTGTGTGCCTCGGATGCCTCCCAAACAAACACCACCCATCAGAGGAGGAAGGTGCGGTCTTCCCCAATTCCCATAGGAGAACTGCCAGATAACATTTGCCTGTGCCCCCTGGCCAGTTCCCCAGTGGTCTTGTGTCTAACATCATGCCACCTCCTTTATCACCCAGTATTGTACTTTCTTTTGTGTACCTCTAAATTCTATCCACTTGTGGACTGTTGAAGAGGCCTACCTTCCCTAATGGCAATTTGTACCTCCTCACTGAAATTCTCCTCATCTCTACATGATGCATGACATGTGTCCCAAGTTGTCTCTGAATGAGCATTCTTTGTTCTCAGTCAATGTTGGTGTAGCTGCCCCAAACACTGCCAAAATGCTCATGCTGACCAACCCACATTTGTAATAAATTCACTCATATAAACCACAGTGTTTTATGTCTGTACCAGAAAGTACTACTTATACCATAGTGGATTTGTATATACAAACACACACTTTTTAGCATCTCAACGAGAGTGAGCTAAAGTTACTAACACATGCTCTCTTTGTATATGCACCAACATTGAGTACATTCACTACAGTGGCATTATGCCAAATGTCTCATCTCCCACTTGCACGTCGTGGTGTGACAATACGATTCATTAACTTGTCTGGCACACAGTGAAAAGCCCTTACTAAGCACACAAATGCCTAAATGCTAAAATGGGACTTGTGGGGCTTTTGAGCCAATAACACTGTTTCACTTGTTCACATATATCTGGCTAAGTGAACATAAGAACGTAATCAAGCACATACGATAGCCTCAATGCTCACACTAAAGAGATTGTAGTACATACATTATAATGCTTGCACTGATAATATGCAGATACTCATGCCAGTATTCCTTCTGACTTTGCATCATACCTGTGCACACAAGAATGTACAAGGTCAGTCCAATGCCTTGGATGTCAGTATGCAAGAAACTCAAGTTATTATTTTTGGGGTCCTATGTCAACTGATAAATGGTGTATTAATCTACACTGGGACACGCAAGGTAAATTTGTTCCTCTGCCCCTGAGAGGCCTCACGTGTACTGAATGTGAGCGTAACCACACATGACATCAATTGTACAATATACACACATATTACTGCATAGGAGCTAAAGCACAGACCCTAGATGAAAGCAACACTTCCCCAGGGTAGGAAGAAATGAGAGACTTATGGTTTTCAACCTTTGTAAGTATTTGCACAAAGTTACATGCATGTAGTGCACACATAGCAGGTACTCAATGCCAAGGATGATTGAGGTTCTCCAGGCAAATGGGGGACACATTCATGATTTGTAACCACCTAACTACAATGATATACTTGCACAATGGTGCAAGGGTGTGTGTGGTAGTGGCAGGCACCAGAGTGTGTCCCAGCACAGCCTGGAATCTGGAAACTGTATTGACAAAACAATCCAAAATATGCATGCTCTATTTCTTTCACACAAAGTGCTACAGTAGCGTTCTATCTGTGTTGGGCTGTGTGTCAAATCACACTAAGATGACCTTGTACAGTGCATCAAGAATGTTAAAGAGTCATAAAGTGACTCAAATGTGAGGTACAGGAACTCTTAACCAAAGGCCTCGCACGAAACAACATATACCTTCAAAGACTGCAGGGCAATAGCTACACCATGTACTCAACTCAACCTACTCAATGATAGAAACTCTTAATGATGCAATGATTACAATATTGTGCAGTAGAAAAAATTATAACACTACAAAATCTGATTAAATGAACTACAACTACCTATCTTGCACTTATATAAACAGTACCTCACACTATCTAAGCATATCCTAAACTACCTACATCTACATATAAAAAAATAACTAACCTTAACACAGCAATTACATATGGAAGCGCAACCCAATACGGGAAAGATGCTAGCCTTCTGGAAAGGCAACAAATAAAAATCTATAAGCAAGTCTTTAATCTTCCTCGCTCTGCTTCCCCTGCACAGATAAGGCTGGAATTTGGTCTAATACAACAGTAGCTCAACAGGAAGGCCCACACAAGAAAGATCTGGTACAAAATAAGTAAAAACACTGTCAGCCCGCTAGTAGTGGCACTATGGAATTCAGTAAACGACAATCCTAATTCAGTATACAACAGGTACCTGAACAACTCCTTGCAAGAGACGAAAACAAAGTACCTATGGGATTCCAACATCTCGTATTCCCTTTTGTGTCGAGCGATAAAAAAGGAAATAAGTATCCAATCTTTTCTAGATGATAAAGCTAAACTTGCGCAACGCTCACACGCCTGGCTGGTAATGCATACTTATACCACCATGGCCCCATCACAATACCTGGCCGCAACCTTCGCACTTCACATCAAGCATCGCTTTTTGACTCTGCGTTTGGGAGCATCTCCTGCTAGAGCGGATCAACCATCGTGGAAGAATAGAGGAGAGACTTCCTGCAGGCTATGTAAAGGCCCGAAAGAAAATATGGTTCACCTGATTTGTACTTGTCCAGCCTTAAAGGAAGCCCGCAGACAACTATTAAAACTGCTTTTTATGAGAAATGGGACTTGTACCTGCCGGTCAGCGGTGATGTCAATGTTTGATCCTAATGATGCACAATCAATATGCAAATTTATCAAATTCTTGACTGCACACATCAAAGACGTAAACCTGCTATACAGGATGTATGCTTAATCACGCACTTTTTGCACCTTAGAGTTAAGAAACTGATTTTAGATCCTCGCATGGTTTCATGGCCAAGGAATTTACGGAATTTTATAGAATTTTAGAGATTTATTTCTTTATATATGATGTATTATGAGATGATTGTTATGGTTTTTATGAACTAAACAATAAAGATTAAAGAACTAACCTTAACACTAACTTATACTAACTTAACTTGTCCCCAACTATCTTAAACACTAAACACAAATAACATATTAAACATTAGCCCCCCTGAAACCCCATTAACACACATTGATTGGTACAATGCAAAAGCAAGTACACCAACCAAACATATACTAACACTTGTAAACCCATATATATACATAATCTTTTTTTAAATAAACACTACACATCAACCCCCACCCACTAAAAACACCAAAGCAGAAAAAAGATATAAAAACAATTACCTGTATAAAAAAAAGTAAAAGTTAAAACCTAACCACACTAAACGTATCCTAATCACTAGCAAACTCCATGTCTAACTCACAGAAAGTGTCTACCTCAGCACATGTAAATAGGGGATGAGCATCTAGAAGAGAATAATTTGTACACTGCATTGTAAATAGTGCCTTCACATATGTTTAAATGTATATGTTGCAAACTATGCTATTGTAGTATTTCAGAAATGCAAAACAGCTTTGACACGCATATCTAAATATGACAAAATTATTGGATGCGGCTAGTCCGCTTGCAGGCCTGAGCTGGCTGGAAGATGAAGATGAAGCATGCCTCAGGCGTGTGATGTATTCAGTAATGCGGGCCAGCATTACGTCATACTCCATTGTACCATTACACATGAGTACTCGGAACAACTAAGTTGTGCTTTGATAGAAAATGACAGGTAGACACCGTATATGACATCTTAAAAGCAATATACGTGTTTACTGGCACTGATGCACAGAGTTCTGACTAGTGGTACATTTTTGTATCTTCCAACTTTGTGCACAGGTGCATGCCTTGTCAGTAGGTTTTATGTTTTGGTGTTGCCCTGAAAAACACACAGTTCTGCACATGCAGATATTTATAAGGCATGTTAATCTATGTACATGTGTAGCACAATGCACACACTTGGAAGATTTAACAACAATGGAGTTTGGACATAGATCTCCTTCAGCAGTGGTACTCTGGCAATTTTGAAGCATTCTCTGGTCGTTCATGTATGTTACATAAGGGAATGCTCATAATTCCATGCATTTTCATTGAAAACTACCACCCACTTACCATTGATCAGCCCCTTGTGCTAGGGTATGGCAATGGAGCGACTGCCACTGCCCTTGCTTTACGCTTGCTTAATGCAACCACCTCGAGGCATACCAAGTTCCTTTAGCTAGCTCCATTTCGTTATTTGTTTATACATCTTGCACACTGCAATGTAAATAAACAACTAAACAAATGATCTACAGTCCATGGTTATGCTAGGCATTACTGATGTAGCTACACACTACATGCAGATGGAACATACATAGATACATTCCTAATGAATCACCAATGACACTTGCCAGGGCTGAAGCTGAACCCAGTCAAGCAGCACACACTCTCAGCATGTGCCACTGTTCCACATTTCAACATTTGTGTTGTGTATGCCTTGCACTGAAGTGTTCTGCACATGGTGTTGTCATGCACACATATTTTGCTCAACGTGTTGTTGGGCAGGGGTGAGTGTAACACACCTTGGAATAGATGAGTGAGCCAGAAGGCTTCATAGTGAACCAGGGGCACATGGCCATGTTCAATACTAATGTCCCATGAACAATAGATTGCCAAATCCACATAATCTCTGTCTTACTCCTGTTGGAGGCAGTAGCAGTTCATCTACTCTCAGGGAGGGTCTTTGGGAGGCCCACCTGGTCCAGGAAGACTGCAGTCCCTGACACAGGCCTATGTAATGGCACACTCTCAAATGTCATTTCATCTTTGAGATGATACAAGATTTGTGATCCCCTCAACTATACACTTGTATACTAAGGGCAGGGGCAAGCTCCTCTTCCCATGAAGAGGTAAGTTTGTATCCAAATTTCTTCATCACGTGTTTGTCAGGTGTAGTGATGTTTGCTAAAACATCTCCATTGTCTTACTTCTCTGGGTAATTCCACACATTGCAAAGTCATTTGGTCATTTTGTGGTGTTACAGGACTTTGAGTCTCATCACAATGCAGTGCAATGTCTGATAAATGTGTATTTTGACAACTGTGCCTGAATTGATATATATGACACTCTGGCCAGTAATTGACTCACATGTGTAGAGGTTTGAGGATACCGACATGGGCATGTATGCAATCTGTACATTTTTTAAACTTTTTCACATCATACTTGGCCTTTGTCCATGACAACTGTCACTCATGATCTGTGATGGTATGTGCTGCAACATTTGCTCCTGCAAAGTACTGCCATTCTGCATGCTACCACATTGGTGAGACGCACTGCACTGAGTGGTTTGTCTCTGGTATGGACATATTGGGTGATCTGTGTTTCAACATCCACTGAGTATCATTGAAACACAAGTTGCTGCTGCATGACACAGCACGACTGGCAGGTGTGCAGCACTACTCTGCTCGAGAGCTTGAGGACAGAAATGTACTACTTAGATGTCGATATGTGGCAAGCAGTAGACTGCATCACATTGCATTGCTGGGTTGGTTGATTGATTATTTGGAACCATGGCCCAGCGTTGCTCAATGCCTCTGACTACATGATTGATACATGTTTAGGCCTGCTTCTAGTTGAGAAGATGTGATTGACTTGATGTTTACATTGACTGAGACATAAAGACAACATAATGAATAAGTTCAACCATTTATTCTCATGTTGAACTTTTATGAAAAGTTCTAACATTTTCTCCATTAAGTAAAATACCTATAAAAAAAATTGACACAATGTTGTCACATCGCTACTTACCAACCATTGTGTGTTGGAAGTCTCCACCATTGTTTTCCTCCTACATTGGGCCACTCACTGCTGGTTCAGTGTCCTGTGGGACATTTGTTCCAACACAAAAGTTGTGCAGGATTGCACAAACCAGAATACTTTTGCACACCATGGTTTCTAGTATAGAAATCATCTCCCAGACATATCAAGGGACTAAACCTGGACTTCAGGACATCAAGGCCCATATATGTATACTTTTACAGGCAAAACTGCGTTAGCGCAGTTTTGGGGGTAAAAGTTTAGCGCCGGCCAGGCGCCATATTTATGGAATGGCGCAAGCCGGCAGTAATGCCCAGTTAGCGTCATTGTAAATTACACTAACCGGGTGGGAGAGACGTAGGGGGAGCCAGAGGTTGTGCAACTAATTCTGGCGTTACACAGTTTAGAGGCAAAACATGCCTCTAAGCAGAGTGACACCATTTCCTGGCACACAACCCCCATGAACATGGCTCCTGTCTTAGTAAAGACAGGAATCATGCCCACCACCTTGGGCATGGCCATTGGGGGCCATGCTATGTGGTGGACCCCAGATTAGGGCACCCGAGAGGGAAAAAAAAAAATATATATATATACACTTACCGGGACCTACGTGAGATGGGTCCCCCATCCTGTGGTGTTCCTCTGGTGTGGGTGGGGGTGGGTGGCGGAGACCCTGGGGCCAGGGAAGCACACCTGTGGGCTCTTTCCATGGTCTCTGACCATGGAAACATGCCCACAGATCCCCTAAGGCCTGCCCATACCCAGGCGTCACATAATGGCGCTAAGCAAGATTAGCGCCATTATTTAAGGCCCCCATCTACTGTGCTTTAATTTAGCATGGGGGATAAATATGGCATTAAGGCCATATCATCATTTTCTGCACAGGAATGCCTACCTTGCATCTCATTGGCACAAGGTAGGTTTCCACTTCCAGAAAATTACGTTAACTTCATAACTTTGGCGCTAGACATGTCTAGCTCCAAAGTATAAATATGGAGTTAGGTTTGAGCTGAATTAACATAAAAAAATTGACGCTAATTCAGCGCAGACCAAGTATAAATATGCCCCCCAAATGTCCTTTCCACAATGTTCCTAGTCAGCCCCTGGCTGAACCGTTTTTCGGCCTCCATCAAGGGTGAGGGAATGCGGTCATTGCGCATGGTTGTAGACCATATCCTTGGTCAGCTGAAAGTAGAAAATGTTAATGATTATGCACATTGTTACTGAGACTTACCTGTCCATGTGTGTTATGTATACTGACTAACTCATCGATATTTCTTACAGTATTGAACTTTATTGGTTACATGTACAGTTTTTTTTTTTTTAAATCTGTTTATTAAACACAACACACGAGCGGCAGTACATATAGCTTGAGTTAGTAAGAGAATAAACATTTTTCCCTTTTCATGTGTCCTTGCACGTACCTGTAATTCCCATACAGTACGGTTACATTTTTAATGTACTGGCGTGTAACTTAACTTGATACATTTTAAAACAATAACAATAGGCATATCTATGGTTTTATTTAAGTATATCTAATGGTATTCTAAGTGATTACGATAATATTCAACTGTATAGGCGTGAAATATGTTAGTGCTTGTTTACATGCTATATGGTTTGCAATGGGGCAAAGGCTGGGGTAGCAGGGCTTCGGGATCTTTTGTCAGTTTGTATATTCGTGTCTGGATGAAGTTGCGCTTGTTATCCAACTATATATTTCCGGGTTGATATGGCGAGGCTGGCTGGGACGCTACTACGGATATGATTTATTACTTATCGTGGTTGCTAAGTGTTTACGTGTAGGTCGTTCTGTACGTGTCGCGTGTTTCAAGGGGGGTAATCATCATCTCTAGCCTCTATTTGTATTACAAAGTGATCCCACTGTGTGGCTCCCTCCTGTATCTGGCCTCTGAGTTGCAGCTGTCTTAGAGTGTGTGCCTCCGCTAGTGTGGAGCTGTGTAAGGCTGAAAGCCAGGTGCGGAATGAGGGGGCGTTAGGGGCCTTCCAGTGTGTAGCGATCGAACGCTTGTATATTATAAACGCAAGATCTATAAACTTGTGAGTGTGTTTTTCATTCTTGTCCCGGCGACGTATGCCCAATAAGCAGGATTCTGGTGTGGGAATAAGCGTGTTTCCTATTATGTCTGCAACCGTCTCGGTGATGCGGCACCAGCCAGTATGTATTGTGTGGCATTCCCAAACCATATGGTAGAAATTAGCAGCAGGGGTAGCGCATCTAGGGCATTCTGGCTTAGAGTTTGGGTATATTTTGTTGATGCGGGACGGAGATAGATATGCTTGATGGATATAATTGAATTGAGTATATCTTAGTCTAACATTACGGGATACAGATTTAATCGTGGTGAGGGCAGCTTTCCAGGATTTCTGATCAACTGGTGTGGGGAGGACCTCATCCCAGCGGCTCTTAACTTGGGTCAAAGCAGTGCAGGTATCTGTTAGGAGTATTTTATATAATTTAGTAATGCAGCCCTTAATGTTTCCTATAGTGAGTAATGAGGTGAGTAGGGGGGATTCATCAGGCTCGTTTGGGTTGCTCCCCCAAAAGTTTTGTAGAAGTTTGTTAATAGCATTAAATGTTAAGAAGGCCCCAGGTTGCATGATACCAGCAGTCACGAGCTCTGCGAAAGTGCTTGCTTTAGAGTTCAAGTACAAGTCTCCCATGTTCAGTGCCTTGGTTATCCGTATATCATGGTGATGGGAAAGAGCTCGGACACCTGGTACCTGAGCCAAAGGTATTGCAGGTGAATAAGGGGGAGTTAAGGTTTTGCCCTGGACATATCTCCGCCAGCAGTATCTAGCCGTTACTACTAGGGGATTTCTGTTAGATGGGTAAGGAGGTTTGGACATAAGTGATGACAGTATCGTTTGTGGTGCCACACAAGACATTATCGCTGTACACTCTGGGGTGGGTGGGTCGCTAAGCCACGTGGCTACCCATTGGAGTTGGGCTGCTGCGTAGTATAATTCAAAGTTCGGCATGCCAAGTCCGCCTTCCTCCTGTGGATATTGTGTAATGGCTAGAGCTACTCTTCGTCTGTCTCTGCCCCACAGCAAATCAGTCAGCAGAGAGTGTAGTTTATGAAAGAATGAACGTGGCAGGGATAATGGGAGCGCTGTAAAATAGTATAAAAATCTGGGTAATATTAACATTTTTGCTATGGCCGTGCGGCCCATGGGTGATAGTGGGAGGGAACTCCAAAATGCCATGGATCCCCGAGTTGAGCGTAGCAGCCTATCGAGATTGCCCTCGCGTAGGTCTGTCATAGAGTGGTAAACCTGAATCCCCAGATATTTAAAAGTCTGATATGCCCATGTCAGTTGAGGTTACATGTACAGTTGACCATGGTTTGGCACAACTCTCCCAGTTACTCTGTTAATAGTAATTTTGTCCATGTCCTGAGATTTTGGACACTGCTACATGCTGACTTTGATGTTCAGGCAGTAGATTACTGTGATAGGTATTTCTGAAAGTTGTAGACAACTCTACTTGTGTCAAGAGACAAAATAATGATCAAATTGTGTATGATATGTTCAGCACTAGGAAGGTTTGGACAGTGCCAACTTGTTTGACACCCACACATATATATGTCCTTTTGCAACATCTGAATGATGTTGCTTGGCTAAATGGTGACGGCCTAGCCTTTGATTTGTTCACTTACTTCGATGATATAAATTGATGCCTAATTGTTTTGCATTTGCAACATATGGCATAGATAATTATACATTTTATTGCCAGCCTTTAACTAGTGCTTGTTGTCAGACAGGTAATGCTGAACTTAGAAGGAGACCTAGGTAATGCAATGTGGGACATTATTATATAGGTCACTGATGAAGAGACAAGTAGTTTTCTACTGCAGACCAGGACACAACACCCTATTGTTTGCAATGCATGTATATGATTTTTCCTTTTATTGTATTCAGCAGGTGGTGTAGCATTACATATATTCATCCTACTTACATCATAACCTTATACATTGATGCTAGACATATTCATTGGAACACCATGTCCATAAATACACTTCTTAAAACTTCACCCTCAGCTTCCCCTCCCCCACCTGATCTACCACCAAAATCTTCATCTTTGCCCATATCCCTTAATATCTTTGCATTGCTCCTATCCGTTGGGCATACAACTTTTCTTTGACCCTGGTAGACTCCATTTTTGCCTCCCATAGTGCGTATGTTGGAGGAACTGGTGATTTCCAAGCCTGAAGAATAAGTGATAAGGCTATTACAGTACCCACAAATAACATTTGTCTGGATGAAATAGGAAGATTTGTGATTTGCCTGATGCCCCAAAGTGCACCAGTGGGCTAGGGGCTATCTCATAGTACTCATCCTCTGGAAGATCTGCTCCCAGTAATTTTCCAGAAACGTACATGAAAAGCACAAATGTACCCAATCCCCCTGAACTGTTTGACAATGTAGACAGAGACCTGATGTCTCTGGATGCATTTCTCTTATCCTGGTGGGGGTACAATAAAGCAACCATTTAGAGAATAAAGCGATCTTTTTAAAATTTGCCCCTCTTAGTGCTTTATGCGACACCTCATTGTGCTTTCTCCAGTGTCGTACCTCTACCTTACATCCTGTCATGTTGGCTATTCAAACCAAGAGTTGAGAGGTTGCCTTGATTGACCCCGCATCCTGAAATAATGTATACCATTTACCAATACCTAATTGATTGTTGTAAAAAGCCTGAGCAATGGCTTCGTTAGTGCCATTCGGTGGTTGTATCGTTGAGTGTAAGGAATGCTGAATTTGACAATATGAAAATTTTACATTTTCTGGAATATCACTTGCACCCATTACACACTGCGCCCATGTTTTAAAATGATCCGCTAGATAGAAATCCGCTAAAATCTTAAAGCCCAACGCTTCCCATTGCTGTATGTTTCTTTGACTTATTTCTACTTCTAACATCCATATATCCCTTACTCGTAAACCCAAATATGTCTTATCAATTTGGTACTTAGTCTGTATCTGTAATATAGCAAACTGAATCATAACTGGTAATTTATATATAACCTTTTTTGGTAGGTGAGGGAATTTAAAAAAGCGTGAGAGATGGTTATTGGTTTCTGCCAGCATCTGGTTGAGATAGAAATTATCTTTGGTTGACTTTGCCAACTGGAGCCGGGGTTTCTTATGATTCCATATGATTTGCCTGATTAATACGTCTAGCTTGTCAAAAAACGTTTCAGGTACTCTTAGAATTACATTTGAGAAAACAAATAGTAATAGGGGCAGGATCACCATTTTGACCAGTGCGGTTCTTCCTATAATGGTCATAGTAGTTTCCTGCCACTTAAGAAATAGTTCTTGAATCTTTTTAAGAACATTCATATGAATTAACTAGAGCAGATCTACAAAGCTCCTGGACATGTATATACCTAAATATTTAATGGGATGAGCAGATGAATAAACCACACGGATGTCTTTCAGCAGGACCGATGTCTCTGCATTATACAACAAAGCCTCTGATTTTGATTGGTTGATTTTATACCCCCCTAGCTCTGAAAAGGCCTTGATCTTTGCAAACGCTCTGTCGATATTATGCTGATCCGTGCGAAGATACAAGATCATATCATCATCCAATAGCTTCAGTTTGGGGGCCGAAGACAGTGGTGCCGGAATATGTAGATCTCTGCCGCCAAAGGCTCAATAAAAAGTGCAAACAAAACTGGAGATAAGGGACAACCCTGTAGCGTGCCACATAACATTTGTACTGACCCTGCTATTTGAGTGTTGACTGAAACTTTGGCTTAGGCCCCTGTATACAGTGTCTGTATTGTCTGAATGAACATTGCGGGGAAGCCGGATTTAGCGAGCACCGAAAATAGCACTTGCCATTGGACTAGATGGAATGCTTTTTCGGCGTCGAGCATTATGATTTCCGCCAGATGAGAACTATGCGATAAATATTCTATTGCCTGTACCAAAAAAGTGGTATTAGTGGACAATAACCTACCCGGCATGAATCTGCACTGGTCCTCATGTACCAGTACTTGCACCACCTGAGCTGTGCAAACTGCCAGAATCTTGGTAAATAATTTATAGTCCTGGTTAAGCAAACTAATTGGACTATATGAGCCAGGATATTCCGGTAGTTTGTCTTTTTTGATAAAGCTAACCACTATTGCTCTTGAAAATTCAGAAGGAACTTCCGCTCCTGCTAGTATTGCATTGAATAAGTCTACTAATATTTTGGGAATTTGATCTTCTAGAATTTTATAAATTTCTGCCGGAAGGCCGTCTTTGCCTGGAGCTTTACCATTAGGAGCGCCCCTTATTATTTTAATAACTTCTTGAAGAATAATTGGGGATAATAATATATTCTGTGCTGCTGGTAAAGTTACTGTATCCAAGTATTGTTCAATTTGCATGTTATTTACCTGTGTACTCTTTTGCATATAGTTTACAATAATGTGAAAGAAATGATTTTGTGATCTCTTTGGGGTGTGCGACCATTCCGCCCTGCTCTTCTTTGAAAATAGCTCTTATTAAATAGATTGCTTTTTGATTGACCAGGCAAGAAGTCTACCTGCATGCTCGCTTTCTTCATATTGTCATTGGAAACTAGTATGTCTATTTAGTATCTCCCTTGAAAGAAAAAATCCCATAGTTTAGCCTGAGCCCTTGCCATCCTTGATGCCGTCTCCAGATTAGAGAGTAGTTGATTTCTTTTTAGTGCCTGTTCTAGCTCATTTTGCAGTATAGTACTTCTTTCATGGGCAATTTTACCTAGATGTGCCTTGAAGGAGATTGCCTCCCTCCGTACGAAAGCTTTGGTGGCCCCCCAGATATAAAAAAGAGAGGCGACCGCTTATTTATCTCTAGAAATTTAGTAACTAATACCTTAAGGTTTGCTACCCAGTCCTCGTCTGCCAAAAGAGATCTATCCACGCGCCATTGCAAGTGGTGCTGCTGATTGCCAGGCTCCTTAAAATCATTAAAATCGACCCAGGGGACAGAGTGATCTGAAAAAGAGTTTGTGAGTATTCCTGTTTGCTGCCATTTTAATGCGAATGAAACTAGAATATAATCAGTTCTTGATGCCATATTGTACCTTTTGGAATAACATGTGAATTCTTTAGCATAGAGATGGTTGGCTCGCCACACATCTACTAAGGCTAATTCTAGCATCAGTTTTGCAAGCAGTTGAGAGGTTTTTGGTTTATTCTGCACTTCATTCTTCCATGATGTATCCCAGAAAGTGTTTTGTATAGTATTAAAGTCCCTTCCTATTATGAAATAGCCTTGGAGAAGGGAAAGGTGCGTATATAGTGTCTGCATTGGCTTTGTATCATCCTCTATCAGACTGTAGTAGCTTACAAAGTGCACCTCTATGCCTGCCAATATAGCAGTGACTATTACCCATCTCACCAGCGGGTCTCGCACAACACTATTTATTCTCCCTACGAATTTTCTAGAGAACAAAACTGCCACTCCCCGTACCGCAGCATCTGCTGATGCATAAAAGGAATGAGCAATGTATGCCGGGAGTCTAGGTAGCTTGACGTTAGCCTTTAGATGTGTTTCTTGTAAAAGAACCACTTGAGCCTGTGCTGATTTCAGCCAGTTAGGTGCAGCTTGAAGTTTTGCATTAATAGTAGCCCCATTTAAATTATAGGAAGCTACTCTTAACTTAGATTCCATCCTTTCTCAATGTGCCAACCCTTTGCTGCCACACCCGATTGTACTAGTGCTACTAATTTGACTAACATTTTTACTTGTGTCTTTTTTTCAAATAAATAGTAAAGTTGGTTGATCGCCACCTGCATTTTTTGTTCTGACTCCTCTCTGTGCCCCCCATCCCTCCCAACGCTCCCAGCTACATCCTGGGCCTTACCTGTCCTGGCCCTTCCCTCGCTCAACCCCTCTGTGCTCCCCCTGTTGCCGCACCTCATCCATACCTCCCCCCACCCTCCAATCCCCAAATTAGAGTGCGCTGGCACAGCACTCAAGAAGCATTACCCGGTACAGCCAGCAAGATCGACGGATTGAAAGGGAAACAAAAAGAAAAAGGGAAGAAAAAAAAAGGGGGGAGAGGGAACAACTCCATGGAAATTCCAGGGAGGTACATGGGGAAGTGGGGCATATCACAAATGATGCGTCTAGTTCCAACAAATACCATTACTTCCCCAATCTTCCCCACACACCCCTCACTTATACCTCTTGCTCTTCTCTTCTGGCTCCTCCTCCCTCCCCCCTCCCCTTACCACCGCAGCCCCTGTTCCCTGAGCTAATCATGTTGGCACTGTTTTAATGACACCAAAAAATTGTTTTTAGCGTCCTGTACACACTGAAATACATATGCAATACTTTAAGTTTGGACAGTTGTACAATTCCAGCCGGGGCTCCTAGCCCTTTAAAGTCATCTATAAGGTGTACAAACTCTCTGCATCGATGAGCTGCATTGGCAGACATATCTGAAAACACTCGAAAAGTGAAAGTGTCCCCAGATCTGATTTTTTTTTTCTGGATTGCTTGTGATAGAATCTGTTCTTTGATCCTGAAATTCACAAAGTTAACTAATATAGTACGGGGGTATTTTGGCAGTAGCACAGCCTCGTGAAGGGTACTCTATGTGCTCTCATTATTGAAAAGTTGGTCTCTGCTCTTACTGCATCAGGAAGAATGCAGGTAGTAATGAGGTCTGAAACCACCTTAGTTACTGTGGACATTGCCTCTGTCCCTTCCGGCACTCCTACGAACCGCAGATTTGATCGTCGAGATTGATTTTCCATCTCATCCATCTTTAGTTGGAGATCTTCTAATTCAGTCTGGAGCTGCGGCATTGCTGATTCCATTTGTTTACTGACATCTTCTAGATCCAAGACTCTCTGTTCTACTTGCGTTAGTTTGGTAGAAAGATGGGCTAAATGGGTGTTTAGTAGGGTAAACTGCTCTTTAGTCTCTTTGTGAGCCACCTCTTGAGATAGTTTTATAGCGCGTAGTTCCTCTTGAATCTGCCTCATATAGCCCTCCATTGACAAAGTATCTCCCACTGTTCTGTGATTAATAGGAATAGAATTTGGAGTGCCAGGAAGAGTACTAACCTCTCCCTCTATGGAGGTATTCGATATTAATGAATCTGCTGTGGCGAAGGGGGAGACCTCCCTGCCGAGTTCTACTACCTTATTTGAAATTATAACACCATCTACAACCCCTGTTCTGGGTGTGGATATGGATTCCTCCCGGTCTGCATTTCTGATCTCTTTTCCTTCAGGCGCAACTCGTACTGATACTTTTGCAGGCACTTTGATGTTGATGGAAGTTGAAAACAAAGGGCATGTAGACAGTTCCTTAAGGTGAGACCTAATCACCAATAGAGCGGGAGGTCCACTGCTAGAGACTGCCATAATTGATGTAGAGGCTAATGGGGGTGGGGGATATTGATAATCTTGATGGCCTCCCACTTTGTGCTTGCCTTGATGCAGGTGTCACATCTGTAGCAGGCACTGCTAGCCCCGGAACTCCTGACAGCACTGAAGGAGCAGACGAAGAGGAGGCCCGCTGTGGCAAGCCTTGTACTGCAATAGAAATTCTGAGCCCCCCATCTGCAGGCGGAGCCTCCGAACTGCTGCCTGGTCTGCTCGTAGCGGGAGTCAATGGCATAGTTGATGTTTTAATTTTATGTCCTTTTGGTATTTTCCTCATTGTTCGTGCCCTACAGCTTGTGTCTCTAGTAATCCTTTTTATTATAATAAGTGAGACAGAACCAGTTTTGACCCCGTCGAGGAATTCACCTAGAACGCCTAGGATGCACCAAGAGCTCCTAGAGTCCACTCAAAAAGCCAGAGAGAGGAAAATCACACCAGAGTAGTCCAGCATCCAACACCTCAATTGCTGTGTCTCTTATGCCCCTTTGAGGTGATTTACCCCAATGTTGCTCTAATTCTCTATGATTATCAGAGAATATTTTCAGCTTGCTGCTTGTAATACTACTTGTAAATAGCTTTGGTTCTAAACAACAAATCCATGGTTGAGGGAGCGTTTTTTATAGCCCCCCCCAGACCACATCACTTTCCTACCTTGTTGAGGTATCTTCTCCAGTCTCCAGTCTCAGCAGTCTCACAAGTCTCCCATCGAAGTAGCTTAATTTTGCTGTGTACTCTGTTTTGAATTGAAGGGGAGCAAAAAACAGGAGGGGCTGTAGACCTTAGCCCCTATTGTGGCAGAAAAGCTCCCCCTGACCAGGGCTGGAGAAAACAGAATCCCTATGATATCATGCTGTTGATTAAAAGTGCTTGCTTCGAATAATGACGTGCCTGCAGCGTGCTCATAGCAACAAAAATTTCTCTCCAGCATCCACTACTGTTGTTGTTGTCTCTGATGCAGCACATAACGCGGGAGAGCACTGCTCACTCGGTTCTGCCCAAGCCAGGTGCGTCTCTTGCTCGAAGAAAGCTGCGGGTAGAGCGCTTCAGTTTTTCTGAGTGGCAGCACGAACCCCCAACTCCAGCGCTCTGCCCGGTCCGCCCGCCATCTTGCCTTCGGCTTGCCGATCACTGGTCCCGGAGCATGACGGGAGCTCCCACAGGACCGTCCTAAATATGATTTTTCCTTGTAGGGGATTCTGCACTTCTATGCCTTGATTCTGTTATCATTGATGTGGCTTGAGAATGTTGAGTTTGGAATCCTGCGTACATTGGGATACCTTGCCCTGATTGGATTCCATTCTATGTTAGTTGCTGGTGTATGACATGTTTGACAGCATTATGTTTGTGTTTGTGAGTTTAACATGGAAGGCTTCATATGCAGAGAGTTTGGCCTAGTTACAAAACAATACCTTTGATCTATCTCATTGGTTACTTATGTCAATGTGTGTACCTAGACCGTCAGTATGGCTGAGACATATGTGTGTTTCGTAATGTTGGATCTCACATTGGTACTCTAAATTGACTCTGACACGTTCCTGGGGCTAGACTTAAATTGCATAACATGAATTGAATTTACAACTACTTCTCTCAGAGTTGCTCCAGAAACTAAGGTCTACATATAAGTATTCAGCTATGTGTGACACCCCATTATTTTTATTAAATTATCTTGCTTTGTTAACCAGTTCAGATTATGTGAGTCAGTCCATTCAGATAGTGTGAGTTGATACAATACTAGACAGATTTTATGTTACTACTGTCATTATAGGATTAGTGAGGGTATGACAGAATGTGAAATCATTGTCTACACGTTGCAGTAAGTTGGTCCCAATATATGCACACTACCCTAATGGCCAGATGTTTGACAAAGTGGCACAGTGCAGCACAGCAAGTGACATTGCTGTACTGCACTGCCTCACTGGGAAAGGGAAAGGATGCACAGTACTTGAGCCATACTGTACATTCCTGTCCTTACACCCTGCAGTTGCACACAATGGACTGCTTAGCGCAAACACAGGAACCCTTGCACCATGGTGCATGTGTGCCTGTGTGGCATGCATAATTGTTTTAGTTCAGGAAGGTGCATAATCAAGCACATAAAAAAACCTTAGAGGCATGTTACTCTATGTGTGCCACAGAAGGGAGCACACATAGGAAGCAGGAGTGACTTGGACAAATTATGGTGGTCATTCTGACCCTGGCGGTTGAAAACCGCCAGGGCAGAGTGCCGCGGAAGCACCGCCAACAGCCTGGCGGTGCTTCAGGGGCCATTCTGACCGCGGCGGTAAAGCCGCGGTCAGAAAAGGGAAACCGGCGGTTTCCCGCCGGTTTTCCCCTGCCCCAGGGAATCCTCCACGGCGGCGCTACAAGCAGCGCCGCCATGGGGATTCCGACCCCCTTCCCGCCATCCTGTTTCTGGCGGTTTTCACCGCCAGAAACAGGATGGCGGGAACGGGTGTCGTGGGGCCCCTGCAGTGCCCATGCCACTGGCATGGGCACTGCAGGGGCCCCCTAACAGGGTCCCATAAAGATTTTCAGTGTCTGCAAAGCAGACACTGAAAATCGCGACGGGTGCCACTGCACCCGTCGCACCCCTTCAACTCCGCCGGCTCCATTCGGAGCCGGCTTCATTGTTGAAGGGGCTTTCCCGCTGGGCCGGCGGGCGGCCTTCTGGCGGTCGCCCGCCGGCCCAGCGGGAAGTCAGAATGACCGCCGCGGTCATTTGACCGCGGTACGGTCTTCTGGCGGTTCCCGCCAGGCGGGCGGCTTCCGCCGCCCGCGGGAGTCAGAATGACCCCCTATGTCCTTTATGCTTGTTACACATTAATTGGGAAGGCATATTTATTTTACACATTACCAGGTTTACCAGGTTTGGTATACATTACATGCATCATCAACCATCAGAGTTGCATGGGTACAGCCACACAAAGCCCATGAAACACCTCCCTTACACACAGTAATGCCGCACAGCACTTGTCACTTTGTTGCACTACTCCAAATTTTGGATGCCATTCAAACCCCCACAAAGTGAGTTGGCATGTCCTCAAATCTCTGACTTATGATTTTGCATCACACATGTACTACAATGCATGGTGCAGGTATAAGGCACACCACTCGTAGAGATGCACCTTGCTCCATCAAAAGACATGGAGATGGGTACTATATGATACTTTTCTAGATGTTTGTTGGTATGTTGCAGACCTCATATTTGATTTTTTTTTTACTTTTATTTATGTTTTCAGCATAAGCAACAACACAGCAGTGTAGGTACTGGAAGTTAGTACATTTCAGCATGAGCAACCCATTAGAACATGATAAAGCATTATTAAATGATTTCTACCTGTCACCTGAATACTGTATCAGGTACTGCCCATCTCCTGTATGCTTCTTTACAGACTTAACTGTGAGCCATGGGAATGGCCCTAGCTTCTTCCAGTGTTGATCACTCACTCTTAGTTGTGGTAGAGCCGTTGTTGTCTTCTGCGTCAGTATTGGTTTCTGGGTCCACGAACCCAGCACACAAATCCCCCCATAGAACTATATCATTGTCTGCCTTGTCATCCCACCTGCTACGCCTCATGTGTGATTCTTTGACTTCCCCTCATTCTATGGCATCCCTGCGAAAGTGGTCAAAGTCTGATGCCCTCTGTTCCATCCAAGTGATGGCTACCCATTTATGGCTCACATTCCATGTCTCAATGAAGCGTGACACATTGTCAAACCCATAAATATCATTGTGTTGGTTTTGCATGAGATTTTGCAGAGGAATGCCTTTATGGCATATTTTAATTTGTGCGAGGCGGAGCTGGTTTAGGCACAGTTTTTGCTTTGTGTAAGCCTTAAAAACATCCTATTTGGGCTAGTGTGTTGTTGCATCAAAAGTTTTGGTGCAAGGCGGCACAAGTCTCTCATAAATATGCCCATAAATGTTTTTGTAGCTTAGAGGTAACTGAAGCCAGAATATCAATGTCAAATGTAAGAAAGTTCAGTTTAAACAAAGCGACAATCCAATGGTTCAGATGGAATTAAATAAAATGTGGTCCTCATGTACACTGTATGAGGGGAAACACCCAGAAGAACGAGTCCGGAACTATGAGGTTGTGAAAAACGAAAGCGAAACAACGCTTTCGTTTTCCACGACTCCCTGGTTTCGGTACCTTAACCACGCATGTCTGAACAACGTACATGGGTAGTTAAGGTACAGAAGGGAGTCAGTGTGGATGTGGTGAAGAAGGAGGTAAATTGGGCTGGGACTGGGCCTGTTTTTGGGGTGGGGTTGGTGGGGGGGGTAGCTGGGGGTGATTAGGGTTTGGGGGGCAGGGTTTAGGTTTTAGGGGCGGAGGTGGGGACTCAGGGTATTTTTAGTTTTTGGTGTGGGGTGGGGTGGGGGCTGGGGGTGATTAGAGTTTAGGGGGGTCAGGGTTTGGGTTTAAGGGGTAGGGTGGGGTGGGGTGGTGGGCTGGGGTGGAAGCATGCTGGGTCGTGCATGCTGATTGGTAATGCCTTTACCAAGAATGCGTTTACAACGGTAAAATCG